>NW_028160799.1:0-450784 GCF_964263955.1 Coregonus lavaretus
GCACCAAACCAGTGGTGCGCGTAGCCAGCCCGGCCCGGCCTGTTCCTGCTCCCCGCACCAAGCCAGTATGCGCGTCGTCAGCCCGGTCCGGCCTGTTCCTGCTCCCCGCACCAACCAGTGGTGCGTGTCGTCAGCCCGTTCCGGCCTGTTCCTGCTCCCCGCACCAAGCCAGTGGTGCGCGTCGTCAGTCCGGCACGGCCCGTGCCTGTTCCACCGGTGCCTGGTCCGGCACCGGGCAGCTGCTCCACTCCGGAGCCAGAGCAATCCGCTCCGTGTCCAGTCCAGCTCCGGCCAGCGGGGCCAGATCAGGGGCGCTACGGGGGGATGGAGAGAGAGTGGTGGTCACGCCCGGAGCCGGATCCGCCTCCGAGGCGGAATGCCCACTTGTGTTTGGTTGGCGCGGTCGCAGTCCGCGCCTTTGGGGGGGGGGGGGGGGGGGGGGGGGGGGTACTGTCACGCCCTGGCTCTGAGGACTCTTTAATGTTGAGCCAGGGTGTGTAGGTTTCATTGTTTAGTTTTCTATGTTTGTGTTCTAGATCGTTTAGATCTATGTTGGCCAGGGTGGTTCCCAATCAGAGGCAGCTGTAGCTTGTTGTCTCTGATTGGGGACCATACTTAGGCAGCCTGTTTGGCACTGTTATTTTGTGGGATCTTGTTCCGTTTGGTTTGTGTTATGACCTAGGACTTCACGTATCGTTTGGTTTATTGTTTTGGTTCGTGTGTGTACTAAATAAAGTATGTACGCCTATCACGCTGCGCCTTGGTCCGCTTCCATCAACGATCGTGACAGTTATGCTACAGTAAATTACATTTACTGGTGATTACATCATTGTCCTGCTTTAAGACAGATTTTTACTGTCTGCATCCAGTTGCATGTTATTTACTAACCCTGCAAATGATCATATATCTTACAATATCAAAACATATGCTCCAGAACAGGATCATCAATATCACTGCCGGTATCATATCTGTCTCTAACTGGGGCTCCACTGAGCTATACAAGTCTACTGTCATGAAGAGTGGACTGAAGAGTGGAAAATACTGCTAGGCTATATGATTTCTATCTCATTAGTCCATTACTTCAATTTACATTTTTTTACATTTTTAGTCATTTAGCAGACGCTCTTATCCAGAGCGACTTACAGTTAGTGAATACATATTTTTTTTTATACTGGCCCCCCGTGGGAATTGAACCCACAACCCTGGCGTTGCAAACGCCATGCTCTGTCAACTGAGCTACATCCCTGCCGGCCATTCCCTCCCCTACCCTGGACAACGCTGGGCCAATTGTGCGCCGCCCATGAGTCTCCCGGTCGCGGCCGGCTGCGACAGAGCCTGGATTCGAACCAGAATCTCTAGTGGCACAGTTAGCACTGCGATGCAGAGCCTTAGACCACTGCGTCACTTAGCATTTAGCTGTATAGTGTAGAGCCCCGTGGGCCCTCAGGAGACTACATGTATGTGAGATAAACTTCTTAGCAACTTATCTTGGATCAGTGGTTGAGCCCAGCTAAACACAGCAAACTGATCTGTCTTGCAGCAATGTTTCACATAGTGTGTTATATAATATCACCTCTAACTTTCTACTGCTTGAGTTCACCTCTTATATAATATTGGCTTAATGTTCCTTAATGTTCCAGGCAGTGAAAATACTTTAATCTTTCTTTTATATAGTTATCAAAATTCTCAGCCATTTGTACTTCTACTTTTTGCACAGACAGCTCACACTCTCCTACAAACACCAGCTGGCTGAGAGGGCCCTAGTGGAGCAACCTGGCTGAGAGGGCCTAGTGGAGCCACCTGGCTGAGAGGGCCCTAGTGGAGCCAGCTGGCTGAGAGGGCCCTAGTGGAGCCACCTGGCTGAGAGGGCCTACTGGAACCACCTGGCTGAGAGCACCCTAGTGGAGCCAGCTAGTTTATATTTCATTTACAGTGTATTGACCGACGGCCTATACAGGTCAGGACTGATACACTCATTTTAATTTTTTGTTTTTTTATATAGTTAAATTTCAAATGACTTTCTCTTTTGAGACTTTTTTGTGTTTAAAGTTTACTGTTTGTGATTGTTTATTTCACTTGCTTTGTCAATGTTAACATATGTTTCCCGTGTCAATGAAACCCCTTCGAATTGAACTGAGAGAGAGACTGAGAGAGAGAGAGAGGGGGAGGGGCAAAAGAGAGGAGAAATGAACATCAACATCATCTTCCATGATGTGATGGAGAAGATAGGCTTATAGTTGGTGTGGTGCAACAACACACGTGATGTGATGGAGAAGATAGGCTTATAGTTGGTATGATGCAATAACACCCATGTGTACACAAATTCCCCTTCAGTGGAAAGGTGAACCTCTCTTTGCAGATGAGTTTATATATAATTTAATACCTTTGCTTTTGTCTGTTTTTGAAATCATTCATTTCATAGGTCAGAGGTCAAGCTGAGCCGTACCAAGAGTTGAAGAGTGGACAAGGTTACTGGTTGTGATGACATCACTGGTGAGAAGTCAGTTATGAAAAGATATTCAGTTGACTGCGTGTAAGTCTGTCAGCCCTATCTCTTTTGACATCTCCCTCTCTCTACTCCTCTTCACTCTCACTCTCCATCTCCCCTCCCCTCCTCCTCTGTCCCATAGCCGCAGGAAGTAGTTTGGGGGTGTAGAAATATAGCTAAACCTAGGGTATGGCTAAATGGGGTGTGTAGAAATACAGCTAAACCTAGGGTATGGCTAAATGGGGTGTGAAGAAATACAACTAAACCTAGGGTATGGCTAAATGGGGTGTGTAGAAATACAGCTAAACCTAGTGTGTGGCTAAATGGGGTGTGTAGAAATACAGCTAAACTTAGGGTATGGCTAAATGGGGTCTATATCTCCCCTCCCCTCCCCTCCCCTCCCCTCCCATCCCCTCCCCTCCCCTCCCCTCCCCTCCCCTCTCCTCTCTCTCCACTACGCTCTCCTCCGCCCCCCACCCATCCTCTCTCCTCCGCCCCATCTCTCTCTGCTCATCTCTCGCAGCCCTTTGACATCTCCCTCTCTATCTCCCCCCCCGTCCTCTGTCCCCTCTTCTCTCTCTCCACTACCCTCCCCTCCTCACTCTCTCCCTCTCTCTACTCCTCTTCTCTCTCACTCTCCATCTCCCCTCCCCTCCTCCTCTGTCCCATAGCCGCAGGAAGTAGTTTGGGGGTGTATAAATACAGCTAAACCTAGGGTATGGCTAAATGGGGTGTGTAGAAATACTGCTAAACCTAGGGTATGGCTAAATGGGGTGTGTAGAAATACAACTAAACCTAGGGTATGGCTAAATGTCACGCCCTGACTCTGAGGACTTGTATTTGTTGAGTCAGGGTGTGTATTTTCTGGGTTGTGTTTGCTATGTCGATGTTCTGTGTTTAAGATCTAGAATGGGTAGATCTATGTTGGCCTGTGTGGTTCCCAATCAGAGGCAGCTGTTGCTTGTTGTCTCTGATTGGGGACCATACTTAGGCAGCCTGTTGGCACCAGTTAGTTGTGGGATCTTTTTCCGTGTGAGGTATGTTATTTGTCTACCTTGGACTTCACGTTTCGTTTGTTGTTTTGTCGTGTGTTCAGTACGTAAATAAATATGAATGCATATCACGCTGCGCCTTGGTCCTTCTCGTTCATGAACGATCGTGACAGAAGATCCCACCAAAATAGGACCAAGCAGTGTGTTCAGGAGCAAACGCCGGGAATTAAACAGGAGGTTACTTTAGGAGATGTCCTCCTCGGTTGGGGGAGAATCACGGAGGAAGAGGCCGTCCGTTACCGGAGGGCGATGAATGAGGATGCCCAGGTAGGAGAGGAGAAAAGGCGCCAACAGTGCCGACGACTGACACCCGAGAGGCAACCCCAAGAACATTTTTTTGGGGGGCACACGGTGTGGACGAAGAGGCAGCAGGAGGCAGCGACAGGGCGATTCTGCAGGTTAGGAGAGGAGGCCACCAGGTTACGGGGGCTATTGGTTCAGAGGGAGCAGGAGTTATTTGGTCAGAGGGAGGAGCTACAGGAGGCTATAAGGGAGAAGGAGAGTGTAGAGGCACGGCGAGAGGAGCTGGTTAGGCAGCAGAAGGAGCGGGGGTTTATAAGGGAACCCAGTCCCGCTCCTCGCACCAAGCAAGTGGTGCGTGTCGCCAGTCCGGTCCGGCCCGTTCCTGATCCCCACACTAAGCCAGTGGTGCGTGTTCCCAGTACGACCCGTCCCATTCCTGCTTCCCGCACGAGGACAGTGGTGTGTGTTCCCATTACGGTCCGGCCCGTTCCTGCTCCCCGCATTAAGCAAGTGGTGCGTGTTCCCAGTACGGCCCGACCCGTTCCTGCTCCCCGCACTAAGCCAGTGGTGCGCGTCGCCAGCCCGTTCCGGCCTGTTCCTGTCCCTCGCACCAAACCTGTGGTGCGCGTCGCCAGCCCGGCCCGGCCTGTTCCTGCTCCTCGCACCAAACCTGTGGTGCGCGTCGCCAACCCGGCCCGGCCTGTTCCTGCTCCCCGCACCAAGCCAGTGGTGCGTGTGTCCAGTCCGGCACGACCCGTGCCTGTCCACCGGTGCCTGGACTCCCACACCAGGGTCCAGACAGGGCTTGGTACGTCGTGGGAGGAAGGAGAGGGGAAGCAGCGTGCCGAGGTCCAGACCAGACCAGGGGCGCAACAGGGAGGTGGAGAGTAAGTGGTGGTCACGCCCAGAGCCGGATCCGCCTCCGAGGCGGAATGCCCACCCGTCCCTACCATGTTAGGTTTATGTGGCGCGGTCGGAGTCCGCACCTTTGGGGGGGGGAGGGGGGGTACTGTCACGCCCTGACTCTGAGGACTTGTATTTGTTGAGTCAGGGTGTGTATTTTCTGGGTTGTGTTTGCTATGTCGATGTTCTGTGTTTAAGATCTAGAATGGGTAGATCTATGTTGGCCTGTGTGGTTCCCAATCAGAGGCAGCTGTTGCTCGTTGTTCTGATTGGGGGCCATACTTAGGCAGCCTCTTGGCACCAGTTAGTTGTGGGATCTTGTTCCGTGTGAGGTATGTTATTTGTCTACCTTGGACTTCACGTTTCGTTTGTTGTTTTGTCGTGTGTTCAGTACGTAAATAAATATGAATGCATATCACGCTGCGCCTTGGTCCTTCTCGTTCATGAACGATCGTGACACTAAATGGGGTGTGTAGAAACACAACTAAACCCAGTGTATGGCTAAATGGGGTGTGTAGAAATACAGCTAAACCTAGGGTATGGCTAAATGGGGTGTGTAGAAATACAGCTAAACATAGGGTATGGCTAAATGGGGTGTGTAGAAAAACCCCAGCTAAACCTAGGGTATGGTTAAATGGGGTGTGTAGAAATACAACTAAACCTAGGGTAAAGCTAAATGGGGTCTCTATCTCCCCTCCCCTCCCGTCCTCTGTGCCCTCTTCTCTCTCTCCACTACCCTCCCCTCCTCACTCTCTATCTCTCTCTCTCTCTTTCTTCCTGACATATAGCATCAGGCATGTTGAGCGTGACTCATTTGACTTGGGTAACAGACCTCTAGCTACCCCCCTTCCCCTTGCTCTATTGAACCTTTAATAAACCTTTATTTAACTAGGCAAGTCAGTTAAGAACAAATTCTTATTTACAATGATGGCCTACCCAGGCCAAACCCTCCCCTAACCCGGACGATGCTGGGCCAATTGTGCGCAGCTCTATGGGACTCCCAATCCCGGCCGGTTGTGATATAGCCTGGGATCGAACCCGGGTCTGTACTGACGCCTCTAGCACTGCGATGCAGTGTCTATGATCACTGCGCCTCTCGGGAGGCCATAGAAACATAAGACGAATATTAAATAGATACATAATATATACTCTCATTCATTTCCATAGGGACAGATACAATCAATTATTGACACACTGAATATACAACATCACATACACCATCACACCTTAAATGACATTAGTGCCTGTCCCCAGATGGACAGTTATGCTACAGTAAAGTACATTTACTGGTGATTACATCATTGTCCTGCTTTAAGACAGATTTTTACTGTCTGCATCCAGTTGCATGTTATTTACTAACCCTGCAAATGATCATATATCTTACAATATCAAAACATATGCTCCAGAACAGGATCATCAATATCACTGCCGGTATCATATCTGTCTCTAACTGGGGCTCCATTGAGCTATACAAGTCTACTGTCATGAAGAGTGGACTGAAGAGTGGAAAATACTGCTAGGCTATATGATTTCTATCAAATTAGTTCCTTATTTCAATGATGTGAGATAAACTTCTTAGCAACTTATCTTGGATAAGTGGTTGAGCCCAGCTAAACACAGCAAACTGATCTGTCTTGCAGCAATGTTTCACATAGTTTGTTATATATAATATCACCTCTAACTTTCTACTGCTTGAGTTCACCTCTTATAGAATATTGGCTTAATATTCCTTAATGTTCCAGGCAGTGAAAATACTTTAATCTTTCTTTTATATAGTTATCAACATTCTCAGCCATTTGTACTTATACTTTTTGCACAGACAGCTCACACTCTCCTACAAACACCAGCTGGCTGAGAGGGCCCTAGTGGAGCAACCTGGCTGAGAGGGCCTAGTGGAGCCACCTGGCTGAGAGCGCCCTAGTGGAGCCAGCTAGTTTATATTTCATTTACAGTGTATTGACCGACGGCCTATACAGGTCAGGACTGATACACTCATTTTTATTTTTTGTTTTTTTATATAGTTAAATTATTAACATTTCAAATGACTTTCTCTTTTGAAACTTTTGTGTGTTTAAAGTTTACTGTTTGTGATTGTTTATTTCACTTGCTTTGTCAATGTTAACATATGTTTCCCATGTCAATGAAACCCCTTTGAATTGAACTGAGAGAGAGAGTGAGAGAGAGAGAGATGGGGAGGGGCAAAAGAGAGGAGAAATGAACATCAACATGACCTTTCATGATGTGATGGAGAAGATAGGCTTATAGTTGGTATGGTGCAACAACACACGTGATGTGATGGGGAAGATAGGCTTATAGTTGGTATGATGCAATAACACCCATGTGTACACACATTCCCCTTCCGTGGAAAGGTGAACCTCTCTTTGCAGATGAGTTTATATATAATTTAATACCTTTGCTTTTGTCTGTTTTTGAAATCATTCATTTCATAGGTCAGAGGTCAAGCTGAGCCGTACCAGGAGTGGAAGAGTGGAAAAGGTTACTGGTTGTGATGACATAACTGGTGAGAAGTCAGTTATGAAAAGATATTCAGTTGACTGCGTGTTAGTCTGTCAGCCCTATCTCTTTTGACATCTCCCTCTCTCTACTGCTCTTCTCTCTCACTATCCATCTCCCCTCCCCTCCTCCTCTGTCCAATAACTGCAGGAAGTAGTTTGGGGGTGTAGAAATACAGCTAAACCTAGGGTATGGCCAAATGGGGTGTGTTGAAATACAGCTAAACCTAGGGTATGGCTAAATGGTGTGTGTAGAAATACAGCTAAATCTAGTGTATGGCTAAATGGGGTGTGTAGAAATACAGCTAAACCTAGGGTATGGCTAAATGGGGTGTTTAGAAACACAACTAAACCTAGTGTATGGCTAAATGGGGTGTGTAGAAATACAGCTAAACCTAGTGTATGGCTAAATGGGGTGTGTAAAAATACAACTAAACCTAGGGTATGGCTAAATGGGGTGTGTAGAAACACAACTAAACCTAGGGTATGGCTAAATTGGGTGTGTAGAAATACAGCTAAACCTAGGGTATGGCTAAATGGGGTGTGTAGAAACACAACTAAACCTAGTGTATGGCTAAATGGGGTGTGTTGAAATACAGCTAAACCTAGGGTATGGCTAAATGAGGTGTGTAGAAACACAACTAAACCTAGGGGTATGGCTAAATGGGGTGTGTAGAAACACAACTAAACCTAGTGTATGGCTAAATGGGGTGTGTTGAAATACAGCTAAACCTAGGGTATGGCTAAATGGGGTGTGTAGAAACACAACTAAACCTAGGGTATGGCAAAATGGGGTCTCTATCTCCCCTCCCCTCAGGGTGGACTGAAGAGTGGAAAATACTGCTAGGCTATATGATTTCTATCTCATTAGTTCCTTACTTCAATAATGTGAGATAAACTTCTTAGCAACTTATCTTGGATCAGTGGTTGAGCCCAGCTAAACACAGCAAACGGATCTGTCTTGCAGCAATGTTTCACATAGTGTGTCCTATAATATCACCTCTAACTTTCTACTGCTTGAGTTCACCTCTTATAGAATATTGGTTAATGTTCCAGCACCTAAATATAAAACAGGCCTGATGCTATATGTCAGGGTCAGGCTGGGCTGGGCCAAAAGTGGGTAAGGTTACTGGTTATGATGACATCACTGGTGAGAAGTCAGGGATAAAAATATATTATATATTCTCTCTCTCTCTCAGATCTCTCTCTCTCCCCCTCCTCCATCTTATCCCCGCCCTTCCCTCCCCTCTCTCTGGTTCTGACCATTACTCCTTCCCTCCCTCCCTCGCACCCTCCCCTCCTCTAATGTATATTATATAAGGGGAGGGAGAATGAGAAGGGGAGAAGAGGAGAGGGGAAGAAGAGGAGAGGGGGAGAGGCGGAGAAGAGCAGAGGGTGAGAAGAAGAGAGGAGGAGAAGAGGAGAGGGGAGAAGAGGAGAGGGGGGAGAAGAGGAGAGGGGGAGAAGAGGAGAGGGTGGAGAAGAGGAGAGGGGGAGAAGAGGAGAGGTGGGAGGAGAGGAGGAGAAGAGGAGAGGGGGAGAAGAGGAGAGGGTGGAGAAGAGGAGAGGGGGAGAAGAGGAGAGGGGGGAGAAGAGGAGAAGAGGAGAGGGTGGAGAAGAGGAGAGGTGGAGAAGAGGAGAGGGTGGAGAAGAGGAGAGGGTGGAGAAGGGTAGACGTTTTTCTCTCATAGTTCCACCCATGGGACTATACCTTCTGTTATCAACAACAAGTGTAAAACTGGACCATGTGACAGTTTGGACCAAGGTAGCCTTGTGGTGGACCAATGTGGTTGATTAACAGAGCATCTGGGTGTGTACCAATAATATCTCCTTTCTTCTGAAGTGTGCACTTGCTCCCTACTTCCCATAATTTAAATGCATTGGATTGGTGGAGGCAAGTACACAACTTTCACTGGGACCTCCCCACATTCTGAAATTGCCTTATGTAAGGTGTGAATCTTGACATCTCTGATCTGCATAATAAAAAAATCCCCATCAAAAGCTGTCAATTTAAGCTAGAGATATCAGGTGTTTTGTATGGGCTGTGTCTCAATCCACCACATTCGCCTATGGCGGCCTTCCGTATCTGCAGTGGAAGGTCGCCAAGCTACAGCTGTGTTTGTCAGACCATGAGACATCCTGAAAATATGTCTTCTCACATAATCTTCTGTAGCGAACACAATGGTGTTCTCTGTTTCGCTTTATGATCCCCACAAGTGTCACGGGACTCGTTTGTAGGTATCCAATACAAATGAATGTAAATATGGAGGTAGATTTGTGCCCCCAAAAATAAAGGGTTAAATGTGTAGAAATAATACAGTCCCAAAATAAATCACAAGGAATAATGTTTTAAAGCTCAAGAAATACAGTATATACAGTATATACACTACCGTTCAAAAGTTTGGGGTCGCTTAGAAATGTCCTTGTTTTCGAAAGAAAAGCACTTTTGTTGTTCATTAAAATAACATCAAATTGATCGGAAATACAGTGTAGACATTGTTAATGTTGTAAATGGCTATTGTAGCTGGAAACGGCTGATTTTTTATGGAATATCTACATAGGCGTACAGAGGCTAATTATCAGCAACCATCAGTCCTGTGTTCCAATGGCAAGTTGTGTTTGCTAATCCAAGTTTATCATTTCAAAAGGCTAATTGATTATTAGAAAACCCTTTTGCAATAATTGTTAGCACAGCTGAAAACTGTTGTGCTGATGAAAGAAGCAATAAAACTGTCCTTCTTGAGACTAGTTGAGTATCTGGAGCATCAGCAATTGTGGGTTCTATTACAGGCTCAAAATGGCCAGAAACAAAGAACTTTCTTCTCAAACTCTTCAGTCTATTCTTGTTCTGAGAAATGAAGGCTATTCCATGCGAGAAATTGCCAAGAAACTGAAGATCTCGTACAACGCTGTGTACTACTCCCTTCACAGAACATCGCAAACTGGCTTTAACCAGAATAGAAAGAGGAGTGGGAGGCCCCGGTCCACAACTGAGCAAGAGGACAAATACATTAGAGTGTCTAGTTTGAGAAACAGACGCCTCACAGGTCTTCAACTGGCAGCTTCATTAAATAATACCCGCAAAACACTGGTCTCAATGTTAAAAGTGAAGAGGCGACTCCGGGATGCTGACCTAGGCAGAGTTGCAAAGAAAAAGTCCAGTGTCTGTGTTCTTTTGCCCATCTTAATCTTTTATTTTTATTGGCCAGTCTTAGATGTGGCTTTTTCTTTGCAACTCTGCCTAGAAGGTCAGCACTGGTACATAGTTCTTCTGTGGAGATGGGAGAATCTTCCAGAAGGACAACCATCACTGCAGCACTCCACCAAGCAGGCCTTTATGGTAGAGTGGCCAGACGGAAGCCACTCCTCAGTAAAAGGCACATGACAAATGGCACCTAAAGGACTCTCAGACCATGAGAAACAAGATTCTCTGGTCTGGTGAAGCCAAGATTGAACTCTTTGGCCTGAATGCCAAGTGTCACATCTTGAGGAAACCTGGCACCATCCCTACGGTGAAGCATGGTGGTGGCAGCATCATGCAGTGGGGATGTTTTTCAGCGGTAAGGACTGGGAGACTAGTAAGGATCGAGGGAAAGATGAACATAGCAAAGTACAGATAGATCCTAGTGGAGCCGGCTGGCTGAGAGGGCCCTAGTGGAGCCACCTGGCTGAGAGGGTCCTAGTGGGACCAGCTGGCTGAGAGGGCCCTAGTGGAGCCACCTGGCTGAGAGGGCCCTAGTGGGACCAGCTGGCTGAGAGGGCCCTAGTGGAGCCGGCTTGCTGAGAGGGCCCTAGTGGAGCCAGCTAGTTGTGTAAATAAATGTAGTTGAATTAGTTTGTGAACTATTTTATCTTTATTTATAGACTATTTTATATTTCATTTACCGTGTATTGACCAACGACCTGTACAGGTCCATACTGATACACTCATGTTGGTGTTTGTTTTGTACATAGTTAATCATTTAACATTTCAAATGTCTTTCTCTTTTGAAACTTTTGTTTGCTTAATGTTAACTGTTTGTAATTGTTTATTTCACTTGCTTTGGCAATGTTAGCATATGTTTCCGATGCCAAATGAGAGAGAGAGAGTGACCTTTCATGATGTGATGGCGAAGATAGGCTTATCGTTGGTATGGTGCAACAACACCCATGTGTACTCACATTCCCCTTCCATGGAAATGTGAACCTCTCTTTGCAGATGACTTTATATATAATTTAATGCATTTGCTTTCGTCTGTTTTTTAAACCATTCATTATATATGTCAGGGTCAATCTGAGCTGGACCAAGAGTTGAAGAGTGGACAAGGTTACTGGTTATGATGATATAACTGGTGAGAAGTCAGTTATGAAAAGATATTCAGTTGACTGCGTGTTAGTCTGTCAGCCCTATCTCTGTTGACATCTCCCTCTCTCTACTCCTCTTCTCTCTCACTCTCCATCTCCCCTCCCCTCCTCCTCTGTCCAATAGCCGCAGGAAGTAGTTTGGGGGTGTAGCAATACAGCTAAACCTAGGGTATGTCTAAATGGGCTGTGCAGAAATCCCCCCACCAGTTGAAGATAATTTACTGTACTTGAAAACTCTAAAATACTTTCTGGAGAACATCAAAAACTAACAAAAATGCCCCCAGACATGAATTATCACTGCAATATTAGGTTTATATTAGGTTTAAAGGTCTGTGGAATGGAGTGTACAATGTACTACTCAACCTCAACCTCCCCATTGACTCATTTAGCCTACTTGTGGAACAGTGCATACAGTGCAATGAAATGCATAATACACGATTCAATGGCTGACTTCAAATACTGACATCAATGTGAAAGTAACTGGAGCATAAAACAGCTCCAATGCAATGCTCTCTCTATGGGCTGGCTACACACAATAATACAAATACAATATCAGCATGTGAAGTAGCTAGCTAGCTGTAAAATCGCCTAAACAAACTGCACAATCAATTTAGGAGTCTACAATCTCCTGCAGATCGATGTCGCTCACAGAGTGGAGTCTAACATTCACAACAGCAGATATACTTGGAGGAGATGGGAAACGTTGCCCATACTAGGTCAATGGGGAGCGCGGTGCATTCTGGGTGATTCTGGTACAAGGAGAGCTCTCCTTCAAGAAGTGAATGGGAGTCTATTAAACACCTAATATTAGCACGAATTTCGTCAACAAGAAGTGCAACATACATCTTTTTGCGAGATGTGAAATAATGAACTTGCTATCTGTAGTATCGTATAGCTTTGGAATCGTGTTATTATGTACTTTCGAGGAATAGAGGCACGTTTCTCGACATATAGACTGACTTTGAGAAGGAATTGCCTGACGATTAGCTTAGCAACCGCGTGACGCAGTATGACAACGTCAACGCGATTGGTCGACAGTCTGCTGGGTGGGACATTATACATTCTTCATTGGATTCTATCTCTTTTCTATAATATCTGTGGAACTGCACCATGCAATGCACCCTGGACTAAAGAGGCAGACAAATAGGAAAAATGTGCTAGACCCTCTGTTAAATTACAAATTTCAATCGGTAGGAATATCGCAGAAATATGATCAATGGCTCATTCGAGAGAAGACATCCTCAAGCGTTATGACATCGGCCAGTATTGAAATCTGACATGCATAATAAACGTTTTTGCGATCTAAAAGTCGTATTCCTATTAACTTCCTATTAACTTCCAGATTCACTTCCAGAGTAACTTCCAGATTAATTTCCAGATCCCCTCCTCTCTCTCCCCACTCCCTCCTCTCTCTCCCCTCCCCTCCTCTCTCCCAATTTCCTCCTCTCTCTCCCCTCCCCTCCTCTCTCTCCCCACTCCCTCCTCTCTCTCTCTCTCTCTACTCCTCTCTCTCTCTCACTACTCCTCTCCCTACTCCTCTCTCTCACTCTTTCTATTTCTCTCTCTCTCTCTCTCTCTCTCTCTCTCTCTCTCTCTCTCTCTCTCTCTCTCTCTCTCTCTCTCTCTCTCTCTCTCTCTCTCTCTATCTAGTTCTCTCTCTCTTCCTGACATATAGCATCAGGCATGTTGATCTTGACTCAGGTCACAGACCTCTATCATTGGACCAGACCTGAGTCTGTGACCTGATCACTCACACAACAGAGGACAGAACAGAAAAAGGTCTGATAAACTACAGTTCCTCACAATAAAATGACAGCTCTTAAGATTGTTTAAAAAGAAAGAGCAGCTCTATACGACATTCAAACTAATTGTTTTGAGCTGATAGTAACTCCAGGTCCAATTCATTAAGACAGGCCTTTGAAGGCGTTACAAAAGTCCCTAGTTGTGGATCTCATCAAGGAGTTAGTCCAAAGTGTCCCCCCTCCTGCTCTAACAGATGACCAATATAAAATATATAATATATACTCTCTTTCATTTACATAGAGACATGTACAATCAATCATTGACACACTGAATATACAACAGTCAGATTGCTGTCACCATCACAACTTAACTGACATTATTGCCTGTCCCCAGATGGACAATTATGCTATAGTAAAGTACATTTACAGGTGATAACATAATTGTTCTGCTTTGAGACAGATTTTTACTGTCTGCTTCCAGTTGGATGTTCATTTACTAGCCCTGCAAATGATCATATATCTTACAATATCAAATCATATCTCAGTAACTGTCAGAAGTGTATATCAGTATAACAGCATCCTACCTGTGCTCCAGAACAAGATCATCAATATCACTGCAGGTATCATATCTGTCTCTAACTCGGGCTCCACTGAGCTATACAAGTCTGCTGTCATGAAGAGTGGACTGAAGAGTGGACAATTCTGCTAGGCTATATGACTTATATCTCATTAGTTCATTACTTCAATGATGTGAGATAAACTTCGTAGCAACTTATCTTAGATCACTGGTTGAACTCAGCTCTGTTTTGAAAAACCCCACAGGAAACTGCTGACAGAGCAGCAAAGTTTCACGTAGTGTGTCCTATAATATCACCTCTAACTTTCTACTGCTTGAGAGGGGGAGGGGGGGGAGGGGGGGGGGAGAGGAGGAGGAGAGGAGAGGATGAGAAGAGGAAAGGGGAGGAGAGAAGAGGGAGGAGAAGAGGAGAGGGGGAGAATAGGAGAGGGGGAGAGGGGGAGGGGGAGAAGAGGAGAGGAGGAGAGGAGGAGAAGAGGAGAGGAGAGGGGAGGAGAGGAGAGGGGGAGAAGAGGAGAGGGGGATGAGGGGGTGAGGTTCGTCTTCCACCATTCCACCCATGTCTCATGTTAGAGCAGGAGAAGGGGGGATGTGGTGTAGAAGCTAGAGGTCTGTTACCCAAGTCAACTCAACAGGTCTGATGCTATATGTCAGGGTCAGGCTGGGCTGGGCCAAGACTGGAAAAGGTTACTGGTTATGATGACATCACTGGTGAGATGTCAGTGATAATAATATATTATCTCTCTCTCCCATCTCTCGCTCTCCTCCCTCTCTCCTCCCCTTTCCCTCTCCCTCTCTATGTCTCCCCCATTACTCTCTTCCTCCTCCCTCCCTCCCTCCCTCCCTCTCTCTCTCCCTCCCCTCCTCGGATATATATTATATATTGTAAGGGAGAAGAAGAGGGGGAGAGGGGGGTGAGGAGGAGAGGAGAGTGGGGAGAGGTGGAGAGAGGAAGAGGAGGAGAGAGGAAGAGGAGGAGAGAAGGAGAGGAGGTTGAGAGAGGGAGAGGAGGAGAAGGGGAGAGGAACAGAGAGAAAGAAGAGCAGAGAGGGAGAAGGGGAGAGGGGGAGAGGAGGATAGGAGAGGAGAGGGGGAGAGAGGGAGAAGATGAGAGGGTGGAGAGGGGAGAGAGGGAGAAGAGGAGTGGGGGGAGAGGGGGAGAGAGGAAGAGGAGGAGAGGGGAGAGAGGAGGAGAGAGGGAGAGGAGGAGAGGGGGAGAGATGGAGAGGAGGTGAGGGGGAGAGGGTGGAGAGGGGGAGAGGAGAGGAAAGGGGGAGAAGTGGAGAGAGGGAGAGAGGGAGAAGAGGAGAGGGGAGAGAGGAAGAAGAGGAGAAGGGGAGAGGAGCAGAGAGGGAGAAGAGGAGACGAGTAGAGGAGAGGAGAGGAGAGGAGAGGGGGGAGAGGGGGAGAGAGGGAGAGGAGGAGAAGGTGGAGCGGGGGAGAGAGGGAGAAGAGGAGAGGGGGGAGAGGGGGAGAGGGGGAGTGAGAGGAGAAGGGAGAGAGGGATAGAGGGAGAAGGGGAGAGGCTGGAGAGGTGAAGAGAGGGAGAAGAGGAGAGGGGAGAGAGGGGGAGGGAGGTCAACTCATCAGGCCTGATGTTATATGTCAGGGTCAGGCTGGGCTGTGCCAAGACTGGAATAGGTTACTGGTTATGATGACATCACTGGTGAGATGTCAGTGATAATAATATATTCTCTCTCTCTCCCATCTCTCGCTCTCATCCCTCTCTCCTCCCCTTTCCCTCCCCTCTCTATGTCTCCCTCATTACTCTCTTCTCCCTCCCTCCCTCCCTCCCTCCCTCCCTCCCTCCCTCCCTCCCTCCCTCCCCTCCTCTAATGTATATTATATAATGTAAGGTGAAAGAGACGAAGAGGGGGAGAGGGGGTAGAGGAGGAAAGAGGGAGAAGAGGAGAGGGGGGAGAGGAGGAGAGAGGGAGAAGAGGAGAGGGGGGAGAGGAGGAGAGATGGAGAAGAGGTGAGGGGGAGAGGAGGAGAGAGGGAGAAAAAGAGAGGGGGTAGAGGAGGAGAGGGGAAGAAGAAGAAAGGTGGGGAGAGGGGGAGAGGGGGTACCGTTCGTCTCCCACCGTTCCACCCATGGGACTATACCTTCTGTTATCAAGAGGGAGTTTCCACCATAGTTCTTATACCAGTCATTTCAGTTTAGGGAAGTGAACAAGTGCACACTTTAAGAGAAAGGAGACATAATTGGGACAATGCATCGTTCTAGACTGCAGTCATGCGTCTGTGACACCAGACTATCACCTAGTGGCCATAAGAGGAACTGTCCTATCAGTATGTTTTTACTGCTGTCTCAAAACAACACATGACCTGCATACATGATATGATTCATGTGTGAGTACTAAAAGCATATGAATATAGTATATTATATTTTAGTATATTTATTATATATGTGGGTCTGATAAGTAAACACTCTTAATGTTTGCTGTTTTATCACTAAGAAGAACATTGGGCACTATGTAACCAAACACATGTGGAACCTCATGATATGAGAGATAAGGAGTGTTTAAAAAAGTGAGTCCTGAACCCTGTAGACTACTACACTACTTCTGAAGAAGACCAGACTCATTTCAGAATGAAGACTGCTATTGTTCTGACGGTGTTGCTGTTGGGTCATGGCTAGAAAGGATCCAGCTTTTGTCAGATTAAAACGTCAGATTTGACTTTTCGTAGCAGGTTAGGAGAATTAACGTAGCAGGTTAGGAGAATTAGGTTAAAGTTAGGAAAAGGGTTAGGATTAGCTAAAATGCCTCAACAAAAAATATACTTTTGACATTCATTTGACAAAATCTGGATCCCTAATTGCCATGTGGTCCTCTGTAGCTCAATTGGTAGAGAGCATGGCGCTTTTAATGCCAGGGTAGTGAGTGTTTTGAGTTTTGAGTATCTGAGATGTAGTTTCATCATACGTGTGTTAACAATTGGGGAAAACTGTAATGGTTAATCACTTAACCGTTTGGTAAAGCTATATATTTTAAACTGGTTTGTCGACTATATATGGATTTAGAGAACTACAGAAATTAAATCTGTTTGTAAAGTATAAACATTTAAATTACATGTATGATACACGATGAACATACATAATGACTACTCATTATTACTAATTGATTTCACATAGTGGGAACCACAATTAGTCACCATATAAAAGGGGGTGTGAACACTTCCAGTGTCTTTCAATATGGAGCAGGATAGACAGCAAGGGAGAGGAAGACACCAAAGAGCTGGTGGACAAGGGGCCCATCAGAGAGGAGGACAAGGGGCCCGTCAGAGATGTGGACATGGGCCCCGTCAGAGAGGAGGACATGGGCCCCGTCAGAGAGGAGGACATGGGCCCCGTCATAGAGGAGGACATGGGCCCCATCAGAGAGGAGGACAAGGGCCCCATCAGAGAGGAGGACAAGGGGCCCGTCAGAGAGGAGGACATGGGCCCCGTCAGAGAGGAGGACATGGGCCCCGTCAGAGAGGAGGACATGGGGCCCGTCAGAGAGGAGGACATGGGCCCCATCAGAGAGGTGGACAAGGGGCCCCGTCAGAGAGGAGGACAAGGGGCCCGTCAGAGAGGTGGACATGGGCCCCGTCAGAGAGGAGGACATGGGCCCCATCAGAGAGGAGGACATGGGCCCCGTCAGAGAGGAGGACATGGGGCCCGTCAGAGAGGAGGACATGGGCCCCGTCAGCGAGGAGGACAAGGGGCCCGTCAGAGAGGTGGACATGGGCCCCGTCAGAGAGGAGGACATGGGCCCCATCAGAGAGGAGGACATGGGCCCCGTCAGAGAGGAGGACATGGGCCCTGTCAGAGAGGTGGACATGGGCCCCGTCAGAGAGGAGGACATGGGCCCCGTCAGAGAGGACGACAAGGGGCCCGTCAGAGAGGAGGACATGAGCCCCATCAGAGAGGAGGACAAGGGGCCCGTCAGAGAGGAGGACAAGGGGCTCATCAGAGAGGTGGACATGGGCCCTGTCAGAGAGGTGGACAAGGGGCCCCGTCAGAGAGGAGGACAAGGGGCCCATCAGAGAGGAGGACAAGGGGCCCGTCAGAGAGGAGGACAAGGGGCCCGTCAGAGAGGAGGACATGGGCCCCGTCATAGAGGAGGACATGGGCCCCGTCAGAGAGGAGGACATGGGCCCCGTCACAGAGGAGGACAAGGGGCCCGTCAGAGAGGAGGACAAGGGGCCCGTCAGAGAGGAGGACATGGGCCCCGTCAGAGAGGTGGACATGGGCCCTGTCAGAGAGGTGGACAAGGGGCCCGTCAGAGAGGAGGACATGGGGCCCGTCAGAGAGGTGGAAATTGGGCCCCATCAGAGAGGAGGACAAAGGGCCCGTCAGAGAGGAGGACATGGGCCCCGTCAGAGAGGAGGACATGGGCCCCGTCATAGAGGAGGACATGGGCCCCATCAGAGAGGAGGACATGGGCCCCATCAGAGAGGAGGACATGGGCCCCGTCAGAGAGGAGGACATGGGGCCCGTCAGAGAGGAGGACATGGGCCCCGTCAGCGAGGAGGACAAGGGGCCCGTCAGAGAGGTGGACATGGGCCCCGTCAGAGAGGAGGACATGGGCCCCATCAGAGAGGAGGACAATGGCCCCGTCAGAGAGGAGGACATGGGCCCTGTCAGAGAGGTGGACATGGGCCCCGTCAGAGAGGAGGACATGGGCCCCGTCAGAGAGGAGGACAAGGGGCCCGTCAGAGAGGAGGACATGAGCCCCATCAGAGAGGAGGACAAGGGGCCCGTCAGAGAGGAGGACAAGGGGCTCATCAGAGAGGTGGACATGGGCCCTGTCAGAGAGGTGGACAAGGGGCCCCGTCAGAGAGGAGGACAAGGGGCCCATCAGAGAGGAGGACAAGGGGCCCGTCAGAGAGGAGGACAAGGGGCCCGTCAGAGAGGAGGACATGGGCCCCGTCAGAGAGGAGGACATGGGCCCCGTCAGAGAGGAGGACATGGGCCCCGTCACAGAGGAGGACAAGGGGCCCGTCAGAGAGGAGGACAAGGGGCCCGTCAGAGAGGAGGACATGGGCCCCGTCAGAGAGGTGGACATGGGCCCTGTCAGAGAGGTGGACAAGGGGCCCGTCAGAGAGGAGGACATGGGGCCCATCAGAGAGGTGGACATGGGCCCCATCAGAGAGGAGGACAAAGGGCCCGTCAGAGAGGAGGACAAGGGGCCCGTCAGAGAGGTGGACATGGGCCCCGTCGAGAGGTGGACAATGGGCCCCGTCAGAGAGGAGGACAAGGGGCCCGTCAGAGAGGAGGACATGTGCCCCGTCAGAGAGGAGGACATGGGCCCCGTCAGAGAGGAGGACATGGGCCCCGTCATGAGGAGGACAAGTGGCCCGTCAGAGAGGAGGACATGGGCCCCTTCAGAGAGGAGGACATGGGCCCCGTCAGAGAGGAGGACATGGGCCCCGTCAGAGAGGAGGACAAGGGGCCCGTCAGAGAGGAGGACAAGGGGCCCGTCAGAGAGGTGGGCATGTGCCCCGTCAGAGAGGAGGACATGGGCCCCGTCAGAGAGGAGGACATGGGCCCCGTCAGAGAGGAGGACAAGGGGCCCGTCAGAGAGGAGGACATGGGCCCCATCAGAGAGGAGGACATGGGTCCCGTCAGAGAGGTGGACATGGGCCCCATCAGAGAGGAGGACAAGGGGCCCGTCAGAGAGGAGGACAAGGGGCCCGTCAGAGAGGTGGACATGGGCCCCGTCAGAGAGGTGGGCATGTGCCCCGTCAGAGTGGAGGACATGGGCCCCGTATGAGAGAAGGACAAAGGGCCCGTCAGAGAGGTGGACATGGGCCCTGTCAGAGAGTGTCTGGGTAATGGTGTAACTGGCCTAGATTCTCCCAGAGTGTCTGGGTCATGGTGTAACAGGCTGAGATTCTCCCAGAGTGTCTGGGTAATGGTGTAACTGGCTGAGATTCTCCCAGAGTGTCTGGGTAATGGTGTAACTGGCTGAGATTCTCCCAGAGTGTCTGGGTAATGGTGTAACTGGCTGAGATTCTCCCAGAGTGTCTGAGTAATGGTGTAACTGGCTGAGATTCTCCCAGAGTGTCTGGGTCATGGTGTAACTGGCTGAGATTCTCCCAGAGTGTCTGGGTCATGGTGTAACTGGCTGAGATTCTCCCAGAGTGTCTGGGTCATGGTGTAACTGGCTGACAGGATGATGCAGTACTGTACATGTAGGCCTGAGGTGTAATATTGTTCTCTGGCCAGCAGAGGGAAATATTTCCTTTTTCATCTTTCACACTCCACCAAACTGCAGTGAAGACGGGGGTGTAGTGGACGGGGCTGTAGTGGAACAGGTTGAGAGCTTCAAGTTCCTTGGTGTCCACATCACCAACGAACTATCATGGTCCAAACACACCAAGACAGTCGTGAAGAGGGCACGACAAAGCCTATTCCCCCTCAGGAGACTAAAAAGATTTGGCATTGGTCCTCAGATCCTCAAAAAATTATACAGCTGCACCATCGAGAGCATCCTGACTGGTTGCATCACCGCCTGGTATGGCAACTGCTTGGCCTCCGACCGCAAGGCACTACAGAGGGTAGTGCGTACGGCCCAGTACATCACTGGGGCAAAGCTTCCTGCCATCCAGGACCTCTATACCAGGCGGTGTCAGAGGAAGGCCCTCAAAATTGTCAAAGACTCCAGCCACCCTAGTCATAGACTGTTCTCTCTGCTACCGCACGGCAAGCAGTACCGGAGTGCCAAGTCTAGGTCCAAAATACTTCTCAACAGCTTCTACCCCCAAGCCATAAGACTCCTGAACAGAAAATCATGGCTACCTATTTGCACTGCCCCCCCACCCCATCCTTTTTACGCTGCTTCTACTCTGTTAAGTATTTATGCATAGTCACTTTAACTCTACCCACATGTACATATTACTTCAACTACCTCAACTAGCCGGTGCCCCCGCACATTGACTCTGCAACGGTATCCCCCTGTATATATAGCCTCCCTACTGTCACTTTATTTTACTTCTGCTCTTTTTTTTCTCAACACTTTTTTTGTTGTTGTTTTATTTTTACTTTTTTTGTTTAAAATAAATGCACTGTTGGTTAAGGGCTGTAAGTAAGCATTTCACTGTAAGGTCTGCACCTGTTGTATTCGGCCCATGTGACCAATAAAATTTGATTTTATTTGATTTGAAGACTGTACAGCCCTGAGGTCCAGATCTAGGATCAGCTTCTCCTCCCCCAATCCTAACCTTATCCATTAGTGGGGGAAATGCAAAACTAACCCAAGATCAGCGTGTAGGGAAAACTTCACCCTATATTCAATGGTACCCTGTTCCCTATATAGAGCACTCACTACTATTGACCAGGGCCCACAGGGCTATACACTATACAGCTAAATGCTAATAGGACACTATACAGCTAAATGCTAATAGGACACTATACAGCTAAATGCTAATAGGACACTATACAGCTAAATGCTAATAGGACACTATACAGCTAAATGCTAATAGGACACTATACAGCTAAATGCTAATAGGACACTATACAGCTAAATGCTAATAGGACACTATACAGCTAAATGCTAATAGGACACTATACAGCTAAATGCTAATAGGACACTATACAGCTAAATGCTAATAGGACACTATACAGCTAAATGCTAATAGGACACTATACAGCTAAATGCTAATAGGACACTATACAGCTAAATGGAGGAACTAATGACATTGGTATAATTGAACATTTATGTCCCACAACATCTAATCTGTCTTTGTTTTAAGAATTTAAAAACAAAACTTGCTGTTGAAAAGACAATCAAAAGGTGTTTGTGTGTGTTTGTGTGTTTGTGTTAGTGCTGAGCAATTAGTGCTTTTTGAGGTCTGTTCGGTTTTGGTTCGATTACAAAAAAATAACGGTTTTCAAATTCGATAATAAAAAAAAACATGAAATGCATTATGAAATAATTGAGTTGCAATGGTTTTAGAGCTTTTTAAGGGAAATTTCAAAGCAAAAAACAGTGAACATTAAATTGCCAAAAAACAAAAAAAAAAAGTAAATGACTATGAAATAATCAAATATTTCAGTTGTGTACAGTGTCTTGCGAAACTATTCACCCCCCTTGGAATTTTTCTTATTTTGTTGCCTTACAACCTGGAATTAAAATTGATTTTTTGGGGGTTTGTAACATTTCATTTCCACAACATGCCTACCACTTTGAAGATGTAAAAACATGTTTTATTGTGAAACAAACAAGAAATTTGCCCATTCTTCAAGGCAAAACTGCTCCAGCTCCTTCAAGTTGGATGGGTTCCGCTGGTGTACAGCAATCTTTAAGTCATACCACAGATTCTCAATTGGATTGAGGTCTGGGCTTTGACTAGGCCATTCCAAGACATTTAAATGTTTCTCCTTAAACCACTTCAGTGTTGCTTTAGCAGTATGCTTAGGGTCATTGTCCACCTGGAAGGTGAACCTCCATCCCAGTCTCAAATCTCTGGAAGACTGAAACAGGTTTCCCTCAAGAATTTCCCTGTATTTAGCGCCATCCATCACTCCTTCAATTGTGACCAGTTTCCCAGTCCCTGCCGATGAAAAACATCCCCACAGCATGATATTGCCACCACCATGCTTCAATGTGGTGATAGTGTTCTCGGGGTGATGAGAGGTGTTGCGTTTGCGCCAGACATAGCATTTTCCTTGATGGCCAAAAAGTTCAATTTTAGTCTCATCTTAACAGAGTACCTTCTTCCATATGTTTGGGGAGTCTCCCACATGCCTTTGGCGAAAACGAAACGTGGTTGCTTATTTTTTTCTTTAAGCAATGGCTTTTTCTGGCCACTCTTCCATAAAGCCCAGCTCTGTGGAGTGTATGGCTTAAAGTGGTCCTATGGACAGAGACTCCAATCTCCGCTGTGGAGCTTTGCAGCTCCTTCAGGGTTATCTTTGGTATCTTTGACAACTTTATGTAGACCCTAAAAGTTTGTGGGCACCTTTTGTCACCGTTATAGTGCATGTAATGTATTGTTTAGATTAATTAATTATTATTATTATTATTATTATTATTATTATTATGTTTATTGTGTTGTGGTGTCGCTAGCATGCATCCCCCCCAAAAAAATTGTTGTTTGCCCCACCAAGATTGGGGCGGCAGGTAGCTTAGTGGTTAAGAGCGTTGTGCCATTAACCGAAAGATCGCTGGTTCTAATCCCCGAACCGACTAGGTGAAAAATCTGTCGATGTGCCCTTGAGCAAGGCACTTAACCCTAATTGCTCCTGTAAGTCGCTCTGGATAAGAGCGTCTGCTAAATGACTAAAATGTAAATGTAATGTAAATGTAAGATTGACATGCTAAAATCACCACCGCAAACGAGCCATCAATTTGTTTAACCACCTAACAAGCGACCACCACTCCTACCACTACAAAGACCTGAAATGCCAAGAGATAAACATAGAGAAAAGTCCCTTCTTCCAGCTTGTCCTGAAGCTAAATTCACAAACCACTACTAACCCAACAATGCCTCAAGACAGCCCTCAGACAATCTGGCCCAAACAAATCATAACCAAACAAACATAAAATTATACTGGAAAACATTACAAAACCTCAAAGTGACCATAAATGCTATTTGGCCCTAAACAGACAGTATACGGTGGCAGACTATCTGACCACTGTGACTGATAGAAAACGGAGGAAAAAATGGACAATGAACAGACTCAGTGAGTGTTGAGCTGAATCTCAGGAGTGAGTCAAAGAACTACACTTCCCAGAGTGCACCAGCAGCAGCAAACCGGCTGCTTGTCACCTGATCAGTCATTTTCACTGATTTGGAGCACCTGTGAAGGCATAGAGGGGCTCAGTCATTCAGAAGAACAAACTTCAGAGAGAAGACTCCAAGTTCACTCACAGGTTCAGTCCAAAGACGCCAATGGTAAATGGTTAATTCACTTAAGTTATTTAGAATGTTTATTTAAATGTTTAAACTAATTTAAGTTCATTAAAATGGTAACTTTTTGTTCTGTCTTTAAAGGTTTACAACCTAATTTACTGGCTAATTTAGTGGCTAATTTACTGGACAGACCAATCAACTGAAAGGAAACTAAAAATAAAAAAGATTGAGTCAGAAATTTGAGTTGTCCCTGTGTCCTTTGGATGGTGAACAAGAGGAGGACTTGACAGTTGTAAACCACGCGGAGCGGCCTGGCCCTGAGGATAAACGGCTTCAGATCCAGAAATAAGCTGTTGACGCAGAGGAAGTCAAGATGGCGGATGATGTCCTGGGGAAGTCGGTCCAGCAGCTCAAAAAGGAGAGGACCACTGCAAAAAGCAGCTTCACCAGACAAGCCAACTTAATTTCAAGAGGAGCAAGCAGCATGCTTCAAGTGGAGTTAAAGGAGGAATTCGCTAAGCTTTCAGATTGTTTCAGAAAGATGCTCGATGCCAACGATGACTACAGGATTGGACTGGAGGCTGACATGACTGAGGATAAGGAACCAGGTCTTAATGAACAGCAAGAGGCTGACATTGATAGATCTGTAAATGAAGGTGAAACAAAGTTGGCGGAGATAAGAGACATTGTTCAAACAAACCTGTGGTCAAGGTATGGAAGGAGTGAACTTCTTGTGGCAATCCTGGAAGCAGAAAAAGCCAATGATAAAGCGGCTGATGTACCTGTGGAAAGTGCCAATTTAGAGGGCTATGAAGTGCACCTCGCTCTCTTGGACAAGAGAATAAAAGAGGCCATCTCAACAATGTCAACATGGGAGCGGTGGATCCCTGTAGAATTAAAGGACGAATTAGATGGAAGAGTCAAGGACGTAAGAGCATTCTACTACAGGCTTGAGTTAAGGAGACCTGAATTTGCCACTGCACGGACGATCAATGAGCAAGGCACAGGAGTGAAACTACTACCCCAACCGGCAAGATCCACACCAATAGTGAGAATCAAGCCAATCTCTCTACCTATCTTCAATGGAAGCAATAGAGAATATCACAGATGGAGGAAAGACTGGGAAAGGCTACAAAAGCAGGGAGAGCCATCTGGATCAACTGAAGTTAAGAAAATTCAACTCCTGGAGAGTGTGGATGACAAAATCTCAAAAGACCTCAGACTTTCAACCTACACCACTGCCGATGACATGTTCAGGGTCCTGGAGAACAGGTATGGCAACAAGTCAACCATCATAGTGGAAATCCTGGAAGAGCTGGAGAAGATGCCACATGTGAAAGGGAACCAACCAAGAAAGGTCATTGATCTTATACAGTCAGTGGAGAAGGCTGTAGCAGATCTCACAGAGTTAGGAAACTCTGGAGCCATAAATAACCCACTGGTAATTAGATCCATTGAAAGCAAGTTGCCTGACTTCATTAAAAGAGACTGGGTGATGTTCATGGTTGAACCCAGAAACAATGTCACATCAGACAACCACTTTGTCATGCTCTTGAAGTTCCTGAAAAGTCAAGAAGAAATACTAGAGAGACTCGACCAGCTCAGAACTGTGGAGAAGGTGGAGAAATCAGATCGTTTGGACAAGAAGTATGACAGAAAGATTGCCTCAACAAAAACCACAAAGAAAGAAGAGCTTGATGAGGTATGTGGTGATAGTGGTCACAACAACAAAATCTTCTTCTGTAGAAAGTTCAAAAGACTTAAGCTACCTGAAAAGAAAACTGTATTGAGAAAGCTGGGAGCATGCAGAAAATGTCTCGGATGCCATGATGAAGATAGATACTGCAGAGACACTTTCCTATGCAGAAACAAAGACTGTAAAAGGGAAGGTGGTGCCCCAGACCACCATTTTTTCCTCTGCCCAAAAGGAGAAGTCAAAAGAGGGGAAGAGAGAGAGAGTGGAAAAGACGGCAAAGGTGAAAGCAAGCTAACGGAGGAACAAGAGGAGATCTTGTCTGAACTTTCCCAGGAAATGGCAGATCGATGCAGAAAGGCTTTCACCAACACCAACAAAACCGCAGTGACACTCGATGCTTCAGGCCAGTCTGAGCTACCGCAGAGAAATGGGCTCTCTGAAATTCCTGTCATCATGATGTTGATGCAAGTCACGGCAAACGCAGGGCAGAAGATTGGGACTTTAATTGACCTTGCTTCAGACAGAAACTACATTACCCATAAGGCTGCTGAAAGACTGGGGTTAAGACATGAGAAGAGAACTTTAGTTGTGCATGGGGTTGGTGGTATGACCATGGAGGTGAACACACAAAGGTATCTCCTCAAAGTCAGAGTCAAGACACCTAAAGGGACAGAGAGAGCTCATGAAATGGTCTGCTACGGCTTGGATGAAATCGCCAGAGTGCATCAAGTAATTGAACCTGAGAAGTTGAAAAAATTCTTCCCAGAAGTCAAACTTACAGAATTGGAAAGGCCAGAAGAGGTTTCCTCAACTTCTGAACTTCTCATTAGCCACCGAGAGGGAAGACTCGCTCCCCAGAGGGTAAAAATCATCGGAGACCTTGTCTTGTGGGAGGGTCCATTGGGGAAAACAGTGGGTGGAGCACATCCCGACTTATTTGAAGAAGTGGAGGTTGCAGCATATGAGTCCAAAACACACTTCGCTCGCTCCACGAGGACAGCAGCTGTCAAATATCAAGAAATCACAAGTCCAACAACTGACACAGCGCAGCTACAGCAGGAGGATGTGACTCAGACCAAATTTACAGCTGCCAGTAACCGTGAGTTCCTTGAGTGGTGGCACTGGGACAGCATCGGAGCTGCATGTGAGCCAAGATGTGGAGGATGCCGATGTGGAAACTGTCCACCAGGAGGAAAGGAAATGACCCTGGCAGAGGAAAGGGAACTGGAGATCATTAAAGAAGGCCTCACCTACAAGAAGGGGGATGCTCACACACCGGCTCCACATTGGGATGCAAGGTATCCTTGGACGGTAGATCCAGACTCTCTCCCGAACAACAAAAGTGCAGTCCAGGCTTGTTTCTTAAGGATGGAAAAGCAACTAAGCAGAGAGCCAGACTGGAAAGTCACATATGCTACCCAAATCCATGAAATGGTCGAGCGAGGCGCAGCCATAAAACTCACCAACAAAATCATGGACGAGTGGAACGGACCAGTGTGGTACGTAAGCCACCTGGTGGCACCAAACCCTCATTCGGTGACAACACCGGTTCGTATTGTATGGAATAGTAGCCAGAAATACAAAGGTGTGGGTATGAATGATCTTCTTCTGAAGGGACCAGACGTTCTCAACCCTATAAGAGCTGTCTTGCTGAGGTTCAGAGAAGGGACGTATGCATCTCTAGGAGACATCAAAAAGATGTACAACTCTGTATGGCTGGAGGAGCGTGACATGCATCTTCACAGGTTCCTCTGGAGGGACAGCCCAGATGAAGAGATAAGTGAATATGCAATAACCAGAGTCAACATTGGGGACAGACCTGCTGGTTGCATTGCTCAATTGGCTATGAGGGAAAGAGCACGCCTGCCCAACTTTCTTCACTTGAAGGATGAGCGCAGAGTCATTGAAGAGGACAGTTATGTGGATGACCTCTTAACCTCCCAAAATGACCTGAATAAACTTGACAAGATCACAGCAAATGTCGAAGAGATCTTGAAAGCTGGAGGTTTCTTCCTCAAACCATGGGTCCGGTCAGGGCAAAGTGTGATGCAAGGAATGGAGATGGAGGTTCTAACAAAGACACAAAGTAAAACCTTAATTCTACCAAATCAAATGAGGGACGAAGACAACAAAGCCTTGGGTATCGGCTACCAAATGGATGAAGACATGCTCTACATGTTAACCTCAGTTAACTTTTCCAAAAGGAAAAAGAAGATGAGAGTTGGAAAAAATCTTCTCAAGGAGGAGGTGAGAACTGAGACACCTAACCCACTGACTAGGAGGGCTCTCTTAAGCCAAGTGGCTGGACTGTACGACCCAATTGGCTTAGTTACACCTGCCAAACAGAAGGGAGCAATTCTTGTTCGAAAAGCATTCCAAGAGGGAGGGGGTGGGAAACTAACCCAAGAAACCTGGGACCAACCTCTCTCAGAAAGCCTCAGAGAAGAAGCCATCCAGCTTTTTGAAGAATATGTGCAGCTTGGAGAGGTGAAATTCCACAGGAGCCTCACACCAGCTGGCTGGGAAGGGAAACCTTGGGGCATCACATTCTCTGATGGAAGTGACAAAACCTATGGAGCTGTGATGTACTTAAGATGGGAGACAAGTCAAGGCACTAAAGTTCGATTAGTTGAATCAAAAGCCAAGCTGACACCCCTGGATCAGAAGGGAGAAGCTGTAAAAGCTGAGATCTGTGGTGCTGTCTTCGCAGCCAGGATCAGGAAGTATGTGGAAAAGCATGCTCGAATGAAGATCGAGAGATGGTTCCATCTACTTGACAGTCAAACGGTCTTGGGAGCCATTCAAAGAGTCAGTTATGGGTACAAAACCTTCTTTGCAAATAGAGTGGGTGAAATCCAGGTGGCTGGACAAGTGCAAGACTGGTGGTGGATCCGTGGGGATCTAAACATAGCTGATATCATAACAAGAGGGGGTGCTCCTGAAGATTTGAAGGAGAATTCCACATGGCAAAATGGACCAGAGTTCCTAAAGTGGCCAGTGGAGGAGTGGCCTATAAGATCAGCTGGAGAGGTTGCAGCTCATGCCAGGGAGAGTGTAAACAAGCTCCAGAGGAAGGCATTCTCAGGTGCATTAACAAGAGCTCAAGCAAGAAGTAGTCAGCAGAAAGAAGACCTACAAGGCACTCAGGAAAGTCCAAAGAGTGAAACTCAAGAGGGAATACCTGTGGTAAACCCAACTCTTCTTAGAAGGAAGCCCACTGGCTGGGTTAAAGATCTTGTGGAAGTAAGAAGATTCAGTAGCCTGTCCAAACTGGTGAGAGTCGTTGCCTGGGTTTGTCTAGCAGCCAAGCAGTGGCTGAAGAGGACGGGCCAGGCCCCTAAACAGGCAAAGAGGGAGGTAAGATCACCCAAGCAAGCTGTGCTGACTGTCAAAGAACATGAAGATGCACTCAAATACCTTTTCCTCGCAGCTCAAGAAGGTACAGATTTTTCAGACACAACTCTAAGCAGACTGACAGTGTACAAAGATGTGAACTCTGGGCTGCTAGTTTGTGGAGGCAGAATTCAGACATTCAACGAAGATAAGACAGCAGTGCCAGTTTTACCCTTTGAAGCATGGGTGTCTACACTGCTGGCACAAGAATCCCACAAAGCAAACCACGAGGGAGTGGCGGGAACCCTTCTCCGGATGAGGAAGAAAGCCTGGGTAATAAAAGGCCGTAGACTTGCCAAGAAAATGGTTGACAGCTGTGTGGTCTGCAGGAAAAAAAAGGCTAAACAGTGTCAACAAATCATGGCTGACCTGCCTCTAGAGCGAACAGGCCCAGCTGCACCTTTTGAATTCACCACCATGGACCTGTTCGGCCCTTATGAAGTGAAAGATGAGGTCAAGAAGAGAACTAGACTCAAAGTATGGGGAATAGTCTTCTGCTGCATGGCTTCCCGAGCCATACACACTGAAGTGGTGAGTGACATGTCATCTGAAGGATTCCTGCTAGCCTATCAAAGGTTCACTTCACTGAGAGGACACCCCAGGAAACTCTGGTCAGACCCTGGCACTAACTTTGTGGGAGCCAAACCCGCACATCAAAAATTCCTTAACCAACTAAACAAGTCTGAACTTGAAGACACAGCTGCCAAGCATGGTACAGAATTGTAATGGAAGATCCACCCTGCAGACTCTCCCCATAGGAATGGTGCCGCAGAGGCAGCTGTCAAAGTAGTGAAGTGGGCGTTGAGCAACCTTGGTGGAGATGGTGTTTTCACGTGGGGAGAATTCCAAACTTTTCTCTTCATGGCAGCCAACCTTGCTAATGAGAGACCCATCGACGCAAGAACTCAAAGCAGAGAAGACTGTGTAGAGTACATCACCCCGAATTCTCTGCTTTTAGGACGTACCAATCCAAAGGGAGACCCTGGAGATTTCCAGTTTGATGGCTACCCCTTACAAAAGACTTAAACATATTCAAGCAGAGTTAAGCCATTTCTGGAAGAAGTGGAGCCAATTGGTTGGACCTAATCTGTTCATAAGGAACAAATGGCACACCAAAGAGCGAAATGTTGCTGTTGGAGATGTGGTCTGGTTGGCTGACCAAAACGCCCTAAGAGGACAGTACAAGCTGGCTAGAGTGGTCGGTGTCAATGCTGAAAGCAAAGGCATCGTAAGAGATGTGCTTGTGAAGACTTTTCCCAGCTATCCTGTTCACATCACAAAGTCAAACAGCAAAAAAGGGCCCACAAGAGCAAACGGTGAAAGAACGAAGAGGCTTCAAACCAAAGTCCCAGCCACAATTCTTCATAGAGATGTCAGACGCCTTGTCATTCTACTTCCCATTGAAGAACAAACAGAGGTGGGAAGGGCTTGTGTGACCTCTCTGGATTTGAAAAAAACAGAAGCTCAAGTGGGATGTGTTGAGCTGAATCTCAGGAGTGAGTCAAAGAACTACACTTCCCAGAGTGCACCAGCAGCAGCAAACCGGCTGCTTGTCACCTGATCAGTCATTTTCACTGATTTGGAGCACCTGTGAAGGCATAGAGGGGCTCAGTCATTCAGAAGAACAAACTTCAGAGAGAAGACTCCAAGTTCACTCACAGGTTCAGTCCAAAGACGCCAATGGTAAATGGTTAATTCACTTAAGTTATTTAGAATGTTTATTTAAATGTTTAAATTAATTTAAGTTCATTAAAATGGTAACTTTTTGTTCTGTCTTTAAAGGTTTACAACCTAATTTACTGGCTAATTTAGTGGCTAATTTACTGGACAGACCAATCAACTGAAAGGAAACTAAAAATAAAAAAGATTGAGTCAGAAATTTGAGTTGTCCCTGTGTCCTTTGGATGGTGAACAAGAGGAGGACTTGACAGTGAGCATAGCCTTGCTATTGAGAGAAGTCACCATAGGCAGAGAGGAGACAGGCTATGTGCCCACTGCCCACAAAATGAGGTGGAAACTGAGCTGCACTTCCTAACCTCCTGCCAAATGTACGATGATATGAGAGACACATATGGAAAAAGTTACTGGTTATGATGACATCACTGGTGAGAAGTCAGTAATGAAAAGATATTCAGTTGACTGCGTGTTAGTCTGTCAGCCCTATCTCTGTTGACATCTCCCTCTCTCTCCTCTTCTCTCTCACTCTCCATCTCCCCTCCTCCTCTGTCCTACAGCCGCAGGAAGTTGTTTGGTGGTGTAGAAATACAGCTAAACCTAGGGTATGGCTAAGTGGGGTGTGTAGAAATCCCCCCACCAGTTGAAGCTCATTTACTGTACTTAAAAACTCTCAAATACTATTTGGAGAACAGCAGAAACTAACAAAAATGCCCCCAGACATTAATTATCACTGCAATGTTAGGTTTATATTAGGTTTAAAGGTCTGTGGAATGGAGTGTACAATGTACTACTCAACTTCAGTTTTTTTTGCATGTGCTGCATCTCAATCTACTTCAACCACCTGTATGTCTGCCTTCCGCATCCCAAAAATCACCATAGGTAGAGAGAAGACAGGCTATGTGCCACACTGCCCACAAAATGAGGTGGAAACTGAGCTGCACTTCCTAACCTCCTGCCAAATGTACGATGATGTGAGAGAGACATATTTCCCTCAGATTACAAGGACCCCCAAATAATTTGAAAACAAATACAATATTAATAAGCTCCCGTATCTGTTAGGTGAAATACAGCAGCGTGCAATCATGGCAGCAAAATGTGTGACCTGTTGTGATAAGAATAGGGTAACCAGTGGAGAACAAACACCACAGTAAATAAAACCTAGGCCTAGATTTATCAGTTTATTTCATTTCCCTTGCCATTTGTACTTCTACTTTTTGCACAAGCTCACACTCTCCTACAAACACCAGTTGGCTGAGAGGCCCTAGTGGAGCCACCTGGCTGAGAGGGCCTAGTGGAGCCACCTGGCTGAGAGCATCCTAGTGGAGCCAGCTGGCTGAGAGGACCCTAGTGGAGCCAGCTAGTTTATATTTCATTTACTGTGTATTGACCGACGGCCTATACAGGTCAGGACTGATACACTCGTTTTTATTTTTTGTTTTTTTATATAGTTAAATTATTAACATTTCAAATGACTTTCTCTTTTGAAACTTTTGTGTGTTTAAAGTTTACTGTTTGTGATTGTTTATTTCACTTGCTTTGTCAATGTTAACATGTGTTTCCCATGTCAATGAAACCCCTTTGAATTGAACTGAGAGAGAGAGTGAGAGAGAGAGAGAGGGGGAGGGGCAAAAGAGAGGAGAAATGAACATCAACATCACCTTTCATGATGTGATGGAGAAGATAGGCTTGTAGTTGGTGTGGTGCAACAACACACGTGATGGAGAAGATAGGCTTATAGTTGGTATGATGCAATAACACCCATGTGTATACACATTCCCCTTCCGTGGAAAGGTGAACCTCTCTTTGCAGATGAGTTTATATATAATTTAATACCTTTGCTTTTGTCTGTTTTTGAAATCATTCATTTCATAGGTCAGAGGTCAAGCTGAGCCGTCAAGCTGAGCCGTACCAGAGTTGAAGAGTGGAAAAGGTTACTGGTTGTGATGACATCACTGGTGAGAAGTCAGTTATGAAAAGATATTCAGTTGACTGCGTGTTAGTCTGTCAGCCCTATCTCTTTTGACATCTCCCTCTCTCTACTCCTCGTCTCTCTCACTCTCCATCTCCCCTCCCCTCCTCCTCTGTCCTGTAGCCGCAGGAAGTAGTTTGGGGGTGTAGAAATACAGCTAAACCTAGGGTATGGCTAAATGGGGTGTGTAGAAATACAGCTAAACCTAGGGTATGGCTAAATGGGGTGTGTAGAAATACAGCTAAACCTAGGGTATGGCTAAATGGGGTGTGTTGAAATACAGCTAAACCTAGGATATGGCTAAATGGGGTGTGTAGAAATACAACTAAACCTAGGGTATGGCTAAATGGGGTGTGTAGAAATACAGCTAAACCTAGGGTATGGCTAAATGGGGTGTGTAGAAATACAGCTAAACCTAGAGTATGGCTAAATGGGGTGTGTAGAAATACAGCTAAACCTAGGGTATGGCTAAATGGGGTGTGTAGAAATACAGCTAAACCTAGGGTATGGCTAAATGGGGTGTGTAGAAATACAGCTTAACCTAGGGTATGGCTAAATGGGGTGTGTAGAAATACAGCTAAACCTAGGGTATGGCTAAATGGGGTGTGTAGAAATATAGTTAAACCTAGTGTATGGCTAAATGGGGTGTGTTGAAATAGAGCTAAACCTAGGGTATGGCTAAATGGGGTGTGTTGAAATAGAGCAAAACCTAGGGTATGGCTAAATGGGGTGTATTGACCGATGGCCTATACAGGTCAGGACTGATAAACTCATTTTTATATAGTTAAGAGAGGAGAAATGAACATCAACATCACCTTTCATGATGTGATGGGGAAGATAAACTTATCGTTGGTATGGTGCAACAACACCCATGTGTACACACATTCCCCTTCCATGTGAACCTCTCTTTGCAGATGAGTTTACAGTATATCTAATTTAATACATCAGCTTTTCCTCAATCGTTCAGTTCCAGAGGTTAGAGGTCAATCTGAGCTGGGCCAATAGTGGAAGAGTGGAAAAGATTACTGGTTAGGATGACATCACTGGTGAGAAGTCAGTTATAAATATATATTTCCCTTCCCTTAATCTTTCTCTCTCCTCCACAAATCTCTATCTCCCCTCCCCTCCCCTCCCCTCCCCTCCCCTCCCCTCCCCTCTCTCTCCACTACGCTCTCCTCCGAACCCCACCCCTCCTCTCATCTCTCGCAGCCCTTTGACATCTCCCTCTCTATCTCCCCTCCCGTCCTCTGTCCCCTCCTCTCTCTCTACTACCCTCCCCTCCTCCCTCTCTCTCTCTCTCTCTCTCTCTCTTCCTGACATATTGCATCAGGCTTGTTGAGCTTGACTCAGTTGACTTGGTAACAGACCTCTAGCTACCCCCCTTCCTCTTGCTCTATTGAACCTTTAATTAAACCTTTATTTAACTATGGGAGGCCATAGAAAACATAAGACGAATATTAAATAGATACATAATATATACTCTCATTCATTTCCATAGGGACAGATACAATCAATCATTGACACACTGAATATACAACAGTCAGATGCATGCCATCATCACAACTTAACTGACATTAGTGCCTGTCCCCAGATGGACAGTTATGCTACAGTAAAGTACATTTACAGGTGATCACATCATTGTTCTGCTTTAAGACAGATTTTTACTGTCTTGTTTCCGGTTGCATGTTATTTACTAGCCCTGCAAATGATCATATATCTTACAATATCAAATCATATCTCAGTAACTGTCATAAGTGTATATCAGTATAACAGCATCCTACCTGTGCTCCAGAACAAGATCATCAATATCACTGCAGGTATCATATCTGTCTCTAACTGGGGCTCCACTGAGCGATACAAGTCTACTGTCATGAAGAGTGGACTGAAGAGTGGAAAATACTGCTAGGCTATATGACTTCTATCTCATTAGTTCCTTACTTCAATGATGTGAGATAAACTTCTTAGCAAGTTATCTTCGATCAGTAGTTGAACCCAGCTACCTACAGGAAACTGATTTATTTTGAAAACCCCCACAGGAAACTGCTGACAGAGCAGCAAAGTTACACATAGTGTGTGCTTTAATATCACCTCTAACTTTCTACTGCTTGAGTTCACCTCTTATAAGTGTATACTGGGCAACTTTAATAACTTCTAGATGCCTTATATGGAAGTCTGTATTGCCCACGTCATGTTTTCAATAGCTGCTGTGTTGCTCAGTCCTGCCCTGGGGGTCTGCCGTCCTGTGAGTTGTCCCTCTGGCCTTGGCCTAACACACCTGAAACCAATAATGAATGTTTCACTAAGACCCTAAAGCTGAGTGGGGTGTGTTGGGTTGGGGCGCTGCAGGGCCGTGGACCCCTAGGGACAGGACAGGGTGACCCAGCTATATTGTGTGGATGTAAAAAAAGCTCTACAGTATTATTAGGCCATATGAGATGAATTATATGACTGTCACACAGTACACGCTTTAAGATTTTGTTGTTCTAGGCTACCTGGCTAAAATGCTTGCTCGCTAGCCTAACTTCCTTTCAAGAGCAACGTTAGCTAGTTAACATTAGCATACTACATCTAGCTACATGTTGAACTTCCATCCTCTCACCCTAGGTGCACAATGTATGAATTTATGGTTGTATCAGAATCACCATTAGAATCAGGTAGAGGTGGAGGTGGAGGAGGAGGAGGAGGAGGAGGAGGAGGAGGGGATTAGGAGGAGGAGGAGAGGGAGAGGAGGAGGAGGAGGAGGAGGAGGAGGAGGAGGAGGAGGAGGAGAGGGAGGAGGAGGGGATTAGGAGGAGGAGGAGAGGGAGAGGAGGAAGAGGAGGAGGAGGAGAGGGAGAGGAGAGGAGAGGAGAGGAGAGGAGGAGGAGGAGGAGGAGGAGAGGGAGATGAGGAGGAGAGGGAGATGAGGAGGAGGAGGAGAGGAAGAGGAGGAGGAGGAGGAGAGGAGGAAGACAGAGAACAAGAAGAGTAATCTCCGATGAAAGAGTGTGGGGTGACTGTGGTGGACCATGTGGTCACCATGGTTTGACCTTGATAGAGGCTGGGATGGAGGAGAGGAGAGGAGAGGAGAGGAGAGGAGGAGGAGGAGGAGGAGGAGGGGATGAGGGGATGAGGAAGAGGAGGAGAGGAGGAGGAGAGGAGAGAGAGGAGAGGAGAGGAGAGGAGAGGAGAGGAGAGGAGAGGGGAGGAGAGGGGAGGAGGAGGAGGAGGAGGAGGAGGAGGAGATGAGGAGGAGGAGGAGGAGGAGGAGGAGATGAGGAAGACAGAGAACAAAGAGAGTAATCTCTGATGAAAGAGTGTGGGGTGACTGTGGTGGACCATATGGTCAACCATGGTTTGACCTTGATAGAGGCTGGGCAGAGAGTGCAGCCCAATATGAGCCGTTTCACTGTAGCATCCATCATCCAGACGTCCCAAAATGACAATAGGTATGTACTGCAGACTTGGACCTGTCTACTACTTTTACTACTGGACAGTAGCACTACATAAAGCACAGTAAAGACTGTAGATTCCAATACATACTGTAAGGGGAAACAAAGTCAAGGTTTCATGTATTACTGGATGGAGGAAACTGGGAGCGATACTACTTTGGAACATGTTTATCTTGTATCCTGTATTACTCTAGTGGTTACTGTACTGGAGGCTATTTGGTTTTAGTAGAAACAGTTGTTTTAGCTCCCGACTAACAGTTATTACGCTGACGTTGCTTCCAGAGGCAGTTTGGAACTCGGTAGTGAGTGTTGCAACCTGGGACAGACCATTTTTACATGTTACGAGATTCAGCACTCGGCGGTCCCGTTCTGTGAGATTGTGTGGCCTACCACTTTGTGGCTGAGCCGTTGTTGCTCCTAGATGTTTCCACTTCACAACGGATTTGTTTTGAAAAACCCCACAGGAAACTGCTGACAGAGCAGCAACGTTTCACATAGTGTGTCCTATAATATCACCTCTAACTTTCTACTGCTTGAGTTCACCTCTTATAGAATATTGGTTAATGTTCCAGCTCCTAAATATAAACAGTACCAGCACCCAAAATGAGTACTGATGAGGTCTCATGTTAGAGCAGGAGAAGGGGGGATGTGGTGTAGAAGCTAGAGGTCTGTTACCCAAGTCAACTCAACAGGCCTGATGCTATATGTCAGGGTCAGGCTGGGCTGGGCCAAGAGTGGAAAAGGTTACTGGTTATGATGACATCACTGGTGAGAAGTCAGTGATAATAATATATTCTCTCTCTCTCCCATCTCTCGCTCTCCTCCCTCTCTCCTCCCCTTTCCCTCCCCCTTTCTCTCTATCCTTCCCCTCCTCAAATGTATATTATATAATATAAGGAGAGGGGGGAGAGGGGGAGAGAGGGAGAAGAGGAGAGGGGGAGAGAGGGAGAAGAGGAGAGGGGTAGAGGGGGTACTGTTCGTTCCACCCGTGGGACTATACCTTCTGTTATCAAGTGGGAGTTTCCACCATATTTAGTATACCAGTCATTTCAGTTTAGGGAAGTGAACAAGTGCACACTTTAAGAGAAAGGAGACATAATTGGGACAATGCTTCGTTCTAGACTGCAGTCATGTGTCTGTGACACCAGATTATCACCTAGTGGCCATAAGAGGAACTGTCCTGTCAGTATGTTTTTACTGCTGTCTCAAAACAACACATGACCTGCATACATTTACATTTTAGTCATTTAGCAGACGCTCTTATCCAGAGCGACTTACATCTTTTTTTTTTATACTGGCCCCCCCTTGGGAATCGAACCCACAACCCTGGCGTTGCAAACGCCATGCTCTATCAACTGAGCTACATCCCTGCCGGCCATTCCCTCCCCTACCCCGGACAACGCTGGGCCAATTGTGCGCCGCCCATGAGTCTCCCGGTCGCGGCCGGCTGCGACAGAGCCTGGATTCGAACCAGGATCTCTAGTGGCACAGTTAGCACGGCGATGCAGTGCCTTAGACCACTGCGCCATTCAGGAGTTACATGATATGATTCATGTGTGAGTACTAAAAGCATATGAATATAGTATATTATATTCTAGTATATTTATTATATATGTGGGTCTGATAAGTAAACACTCTTAATGTTTGCTGTTTTATCACTAAGAAGAACATTGGGCACTATGTAACCAAACACATGTGGAACCTCATGATATGAGAGATAAGAAGTGTTTAAAAAGGTGAGTCCTGAACCCTGTAGACTACTACACTACTTCTGAAGAAGACCAGACTCCTTTCAGAATGAAGACTGCTATTGTTCTGACGGTGTTGCTGTTGGGTCATGGCTAGAAAGGATCCAGCTTTTGTCAGATTAACGTCAGATTTGACTTTTCGTAGCAGGTTAGGAGAATTTGTGCAGCAGTTTAGGAGAATTAACGTAGCAGGTTAGGAGAATTAGGTTAAAGTTAGGAAAAGGGTTAGGATTAGCTAAAATGCCTCAACAAAAAATATACTTTTGACATTTGACAAAATCTGGATCCCTAATTGCCATGTGGTCCTCTGTAGCTCAATTGGTAGAGAGCATGGCGCTTTTAATGTCAGGGTAGTGAGTGTTTTGAGTTTTGAGTATCTGAGATGTAGTTTCATCATACGTGTGTTAACAATTGGGGAAAACTGTAATGGTTAATCACTTAACCGTTTGGTAAAGCTATATATTTTAAACTGGTTTGTCGACAATATACGGATTTAGAGAACTACAGAAATTAAATCTGTTTGTAAAGTTTAAACATTTAAATTACATGTATGATACACGATGAACATACATAATGACTACTCATTATTACTAATTGATTTCACATAGTGGGAACCACAATTAGTCACCATATAAAAGGGGGTGTGAACACTTCCAGTGTCTTTCAATATGGAGCAGGATAGACAGCAAGGGAGAGGAAGACACCAAAGAGCTGGTGGACAAGAGCCCCATCAGAGAGGAGGACAAGGGGCCCGTCAGAGAGGTGGACATGGGCCCCGTCAGAGAGGAGGACATGGGCCCCGTCAGAGAGGAGGACAAGGGGCCCGTCAGAGAGGTGGACATGGGCCCCGTCAGAGAGGAGGACATGGGCCCCATCAGAGAGGAGGACATGGGCCCCGTCAGAGAGGAGGACATGGGGCCCGTCAGAGAGGAGGACATGGGCCCCGTCAGCGAGGAGGACAAGGGGCCCGTCAGAGAGGTGGACATGGGCCCCGTCAGAGAGGAGGACATGGGCCCCATCAGAGAGGAGGACATGGGCCCCGTCAGAGAGGAGGACATGGGCCCTGTCAGAGAGGTGGACATGGGCCCCGTCAGAGAGGAGGACATGGGCCCCGTCAGAGAGGAGGACAAGGGGCCCGTCAGAGAGGAGGACATGAGGCCCATCAGAGAGGAGGACAAGGGGCCCATCAGAGAGGAGGACAAGGGGCTCATCAGAGAGGTGGACATGGGCCCTGTCAGAGAGGTGGACAAGGGGCCCCGTCAGAGAGGAGGACAAGGGGCCCGTCAGAGAGGAGGACATGGGCCCCGTCAGAGAGGAGGACATGGGCCCCGTCAGAGAGGAGGACATGGGCCCCGTCACAGAGGAGGACAAGGGGCCCGTCAGAGAGGAGGACAAGGGGCCCGTCAGAGAGGTGGGCATGTGCCCCGTCAGAGAGGAGGACATGGGCCCCGTCAGAGAGGAGGACATGGGCCCCGTCAGAGAGGTGGACATGGGCCCTGTCAGAGAGGTGGAGAAGGGGCCCGTCAGAGAGGAGGACATGGGGCCCGTCAGAGAGGTGGACATGGGCCCCATCAGAGAGGAGGATAAGGGGCCCGTCAGAGAGGAGGACATGGGGCCCGTCAGAGAGGTGGACATGGGCCCCGTCGAGAGGTGGACAATGGGCCCCGTCAGAGAGGAGGACAAGGGGCCCGTCGAGAGGAGGACAAGGGGCCCGTCAGAGAGGAGGACAAGGGCCCCGTCAGAGAGGAGGACATGGGCCCCGTCAGAGAGGAGGACATGGGCCCCGTCAGAGAGGAGGACATGGGCCCCGTCAGAGAGGAGGACAAGGGGCCCGTCAGAGAGGAGGACAAGGGGCCCGTCAGAGAGGTGGGCATGTGCCCCGTCAGAGAGGAGGACATGGGCCCCGTCAGAGAGGAGGACATGGGCCCCGTCAGAGAGGTGGACATGGGCCCCGTCAGAGAGGAGGACATGGGCCCCGTCAGAGAGGAGGACAAGGGGCCCGTCAGAGAGGAGGACATGGGCCCCATCAGAGAGGAGGACATGGGTCCCGTCAGAGAGGTGGACATGGGCCCCATCAGAGAGGAGGACAAGGGGCCCGTCAGAGAGGAGGACAAGGGGCCCGTCAGAGAGGTGGACATGGGCCCCGTCAGAGAGGAGGACATAGGCCCCGTCAGAGAGGAGGACATGGGGCCCGTCAGAGAGGAGGACATGGGCCCCGTATGAGAGAAGGACAAAGGGCCCGTCAGAGAGGTGGACATGGGCCCCGTCAGAGAGTGTCTGGGTAATGGTGTAACTGGCCTAGATTCTCCCAGAGTGTCTGGGTCATGGTGTAACTGGATGAGATTCTCCCAGAGTGTCTGGGTCATGGTGTAACTGGCTGAGATTCTCCCAGAGTGTCTGGGTCATGGTGTAACTGGCTGAGATTATCCCAGAGTGTCTGGGTAATGGTGTAACTGGCTGAGATTCTCCCAGAGTGTCTGGGTCATGGTGTAACTGGCTGAGATTCTCCCAGAGTGTCTGGGTCATGGTGTAACTGGCTGAGATTCTCCCTGAGTGTCTGGGTCATGGTGTAACTGGCTGAGATTCTCCCAGAGTGTCTGGGTCATGGTGTAACTGGCTGAGATTCTCCCAGAGTGTCTGGGTCATGGTGTAACTGGCTGACAGGATGATGCAGTACTGTACATGTAGACCTGAGGTGTAATATTGTTCTCTGGCCAGCAGAGGGAAATATTTCATTTTTCATCTTTCACACTCCACCAAACTGCAGTGAAGACGGGGCTGTAGTGGACGGGGCTGTAGTGGAACAGGTTGAGAGCTTCAAGTTCCTTGGTGTCCACATCACCAACGAACTATCATGGTCCAAACACACCAAGACAGTCATGAAGAGGGCACGACAAAGCCTATTCCCCCTCAGGAGACTAAAAAGATTTGGCATTGGTCCTCAGATCCTCAAAAAATTATACAGCTGCACCATCGAGAGCATCCTGACTGGTTGCATCACCGCCTGGTATGGCAACTGCTTGGCCTCCGACCGCAAGGCACTACAGAGGGTAGTGCGTACGGCCCAGTACATCACTGGGGCAAAGCTTCCTGCCATCCAGGACCTCTATACCAGGCGGTGTCAGAGGAAGGCCCTCAAAATTGTCAAAGACTCCAGCCACCCTAGTCATAGACTGTTCTCTCTGCTACCGCACGGCAAGCAGTACCGGAGTGCCAAGTCTAGGTCCAAAATACTTCTCAATAGCTTCTACCCCCAAGCCATAAGACTCCTGAACAGAAAATCATGGCTACCCGGACTATTTGCACTGCCCCCCCACCCCATCCTTTTTACGCTGCTGCTACTCTGTTAAGTATTTATGCATAGTCACTTTAACTCTACCCACATGTACATATTACTTCAACTACCTCAACTATCCGGTGCCCCCGCACATTGACTCTGCACCGGTATCCCCCTGTATATATAGCCTCCCTACTGTCACTTTATTTTACTTCTGCTCTTTTTTTTCTCAACACTTTTTTTGTTGTTGTTTTATTTTTACTTTTTTTGTTTTAAATAAATGCACTGTTGGTTAAGGGCTGTAAGTAAGCATTTCACTGTAAGGTCTGCACCTGTTGTATTCGGCCCATGTGACCAATACAATTTGATTTGATTTGATTTGAAGACTGTACAGCCCTGAGGTACAGATCTCGGATCAGCTTCTCCTCCCCCAATCCTAACCTTATCCATTAGTGGGGGAAATGCAAAACTAACCCAAGATCAGCGTGTAGGGCAAACTTCACCCTATATTCAATGGTACCCTGTTCCCTATATAGAGCACTCACTACTATTGACCAGGGCCCACGGGGCTATACACTATACAGCTAAATGCTAATAGGACACTATACAGCTAAATGCTAATAGGACACTATACAGCTAAATGCTAATAGGACACTATACAGCTAAATGCTAATAGGTCACTATACAGCTAAATGCTAATAGGACACTATACAGCTAAATGCTAATAGGACACTATACAGCTAAATGCTAATAGGACACTATACAGCTAAATGCTAATAGGACACTATACAGCTAAATGCTAATAGGACACTATACAGCTAAATGCTAATAGGACACTATACAGCTAAATGCTAATAGGACACTATACAGCTAAATGCTAATAGGACACTATACAGCTAAATGGAGGAACTAATGACATTGGTATAATTGAACATTTATGTCCCACAACATCTAATCTGTCTTTGTTTTAAGAATTTAAAAACAAAACTTGCTTTTGGAACGACAATCAAAAGGTGTGTGTGTGTGTGTGTGTGTGTGTGTGTGTGTGTGTGTGTGTGTGTGTGTGTTAATGCTGAGAAATGTGTGCTTTTTTTAGGTCTGTTCGGTTTCGGTTCGATTACTACAAAAAAATTACGGTTTTCGAATTCGATAATTAAAAAAAACATGAAAAGCATTATCAAATAATTGCATTACAATGGTTTTAGAGCTTTTTAAGGGAAATTTCAAAGCAAAAAACAGTGAACATTAAATTGCCAAAAAAAAAAAAAAAAAAAAGTAAATGACTATGAAATAATCAAATATTTCAGTTGTGTACAGTGTCTTGCGAAACTATTCACCCCCCTTGGAATTTTTCTTATTTTGTTGCCTTACAACCTGGAATTAAAATTGATTTTTTCGGGGTTTGTAACATTTCATTTCCACAACATGCCTACCACTTTGAAGATGTAAAAACATGTTTTATTGTGAAACAAACAAGAAATTTGCCCATTCTTCAAGGCAAAACTGCTCCAGCTCCTTCAAGTTGGATGGTTTCCGCTGGTGTACAGCAATCTTTAAGTCATACCACAGATTCTCAATTGGATTGAGGTCTGGGCTTTGACTAGGCCATTCCAAGACATTTAAATGTTTCTCCTTAAACCACTTCAGTGTTGCTTTAGCAGTATGCTTAGGGTCATTGTCCACCTGGAAGGTGAACCTCCATCCCAGTCTCAAATCTCTGGAAGACTGAAACAGGTTTCCCTCAAGAATTTCCCTGTATTTAGCGCCATCCATCACTCCTTCAATTGTGACCAGTTTCCCAGTCCCTGCCGATGAAAAACATCCCCACAGCATGATATTGCCACCACCATGCTTCAATGTGGTGATGGTGTTCTCGGGGTGATGAGAGGTGTTGCGTTTGCGCCAGACATAGCATTTTCCTTGATGGCCAAAAAGTTCAATTTTAGTCTCATCTTAACAGAGTACCTTCTTCCATATGTTTGGGGAGTCTCCCACATGCCTTTGGCGAAAACGAAACGTGGTTGCTTATTTTTTTCTTTAAGCAATGGCTTTTTCTGGCCACTCTTCCATAAAGCCCAGCTCTGTGGAGTGTATGGCTTAAAGTGGTCCTATGGACAGAGACTCCAATCTCCGCTGTGGAGCTTTGCAGCTCCTTCAGGGTTATCTTTGGTATCTTTGACAACTTTATGTAGACCCTAAAAGTTTGTGGGCACCTTTTGTCACCGTTATAGTGCATGTAATGTATTGTTTAGATTAATGTATTATTATTATTATTATTATTATTATTATTATTATTATTATTATGTTTATTGTGTTGTGGTGTCGCTAGCATGCATCCCACCCCAAAAAATTGTTGTTTGCCCCACCAAGATTGGGGCGGCAGGTAGCTTAGTGGTTAAGAGCGTTGTGCCAGTAACCGAAAGATCGCTGGTTCTAATCCCCGAGCCGACTAGGTGAAAAATCTGTCGATGTGCCCTTGAGCAAGGCACTTAACCCTAATTGCTCCTGTAAGTCGCTCTGGATAAGAGCGTCTGCTAAATGACTAAAATGTTAATGTAATGTAAATGTAAGATTGACATGCTAAAATCACCACCGCAAACGAGCCATCAATTTGTTTAACCACCTAACAAGCGACCACCACTCCTACCACTACAAAGACCTGAAATGCCAAGAGATAAACATAGAGAAAAGTCCCTTCTTCCAGCTTGTCCTGAAGCTAAGTTCACAAACCACTACTAACCCAACAATGCCTCAAGACAGCCCTCAGACAATCTGGCCCAAACAAATCATAACCAAACAAACATAAAATTATACTGGAAAACATTACAAAACCTCAAAGTGACCTTAAATGCTATTTGGCCCTAAACAGACAGTATACGGTGGCAGACTATCTGACCACTGTGACTGATAGAAAACGGAGGAAAAAATGGACAATGAACAGACTCAGTGAGCATAGCCTTGCTATTGAGAGAAGTCACCATAGGCAGAGAGGAGACAGGCTATGTGCCCACTGCCCACAAAATGAGGTGGAAACTGAGCTGCACTTCCTAACCTCCTGCCAAATGTACGATGATATGAGAGACACATATGGAAAAAGTTACTGGTTATGATGACATCACTGGTGAGAAGTCAGTTATGAAAAGATATTCAGTTGACTGCGTGTTAGTCTGTCAGCCCTATCTCTGTTGACATCTCCCTCTCTCTCCTCTTCTCTCCCACTCTCCATCTCCCCTCCTCCTCTGTCCTATAGCCGCAGGAAGTTGTTTGGTGGTGTAGAAATACAGCTAAACCTAGGGTATGGCTAAGTGGGGTGTGTAGAAATCCCCCCACCAGTTGAAGCTCATTTACTGTACTTAAAAACTCTCAAATACTATTTGGAGAACAGCAGAAACTAACAAAAATGCCCCCAGACATTAATTATCACTGCAATGTTAGGTTTATATTAGGTTTAAAGGTCTGTGGAATGGAGTGTACAATGTACTACTCAACTTCAGTTTTTTTTGCATGTGCTGCATCTCAATCTACTTCAACCACCTGTATGTCTGCCTTCCGCATCCCAAAAATCACCATAGGTAGAGAGAAGACAGGCTATGTGCCACACTGCCCACAAAATGAGGTGGAAACTGAGCTGCACTTCCTAACCTCCTGCCAAATGTACGATGATGTGAGAGAGACATATTTCCCTCAGATTACAAGGACCCCCAAATAATTTGAAAACAAATACAATATTAATAAGCTCCCGTATCTGTTAGGTGAAATACTGCAGCGTGCAATCATGGCAGCAAAATGTGTGACCTGTTGTGATAAGAATAGGGTAACCAGTGGAGAACAAACACCACAGTAAATAAAACCTAGGCCTAGATTTATCAGTTTATTTCATTTCCCTTGCCATTTGTACTTCTACTTTTTGAACAAGCTCACAATCTCCTACAAACACCAGTTGGCTGAGAGGACCCTAGTGGAGCCACCTGGCTGAGAGGGCCCTAGTGGAGCCACCTGGCTGAGAGGGCCTAGTGGAGCCACCTGGCTGAGAGCATCCTAGTGGAGCCAGCTGGCTGAGAGGACCCTAGTGGAGCCAGCTAGTTTATATTTCATTTACTGTGTATTGACCGACGGCCTATACAGGTCAGGACTGATACATTTGTATTTTTTGTATTTTTATATAGTTAAATTATTAACATTTCAAATGACTTTCTCTTTTGAAACTTTTGTGTGTTTAAAGTTTACTGTTTGTGATTGTTTATTTCACTTGCTTTGTCAATGTTAACATATGTTTCCCATGTCAATGAAACCCCTTTGAATTGAACTGAGAGAGAGAGTGAGAGAGAGAGAGAGGGGGAGGGGCAAAAGAGAGGAGAAATGAACATCAACATCACCTTTCATGATGTGATGGAGAAGATAGGCTTATAGTTGGTGTGGTGCAACAACACACGTGATGTGATGGGGAAGATAGGCTTATAGTTGGTATGATGCAATAACACCCATGTGTACACACATTCCCCTTCCGTGGAAAGGTGAACCTCTCTTTGCAGATGAGTTTATATATAATTTAATACCTTTGCTTTTGTCTGTTTTTGAAATCATTCATTTCATAGGTCAGAGGTCAAGCTGAGCCGTCAAGCTGAGCCGTACTAGAGTGGAAGAGTGGAAAAGGTTACTGGTTGTGATGACATCACTGGTGAGAAGTCAGTTATGAAAAGATATTCAGTTGACTGCGTGTTAGTCTGTCAGCCCTATCTCTTTTGACATCTCCCTCTCTCTACTCCTCTTCTCTCTCACTCTCCATCTCCCCTCCCCTCCTCCTCTGTCCTGTAGCCGCAGGAAGTAGTTTGGGGGTGTAGAAATACAGCTAAACCTAGGGTATGGCTAAATGGGGTGTGTAGAAATACAGCTAAACCTAGGGTATGGCTAAATGGGGTGTGTAGAAATAAAGCTAAACCTAGGGTATGGCTAAATGGGGTGTGTTGAAATACAGCTAAACCTAGGATATGGCTAAATGGGGTGTGTAGAAATACAACTAAACCTAGGGTATGGCTAAATGGGGTGTGTAGAAATCAATCAATCAATCAATTTTATTTTATATAGCCCTTCTTACATCAGCTAATATCTCGAAGTGCTGTACAGAAACCCAGCCTAAAACCCCAAACAGCTAGTAATGCAGGTGTAGAAGCACGGTGGCTAGGAAAAACTCCCTAGAAAGGCCAAAACCTAGGAAGAAACCTAGAGAGGAACCAGGCTATGAGGGGTGGCCAGTCCTCTTCTGGCTGTGCCGGGTGGAGATTATAACAGAACCATGCCAAGATGTTCAAAAATGTTCATAAGTGACAAGCATGGTCAAATAATAATCAGGAATAAATCTCAGTTGGCTTTTCATAGCCGATCAAATACAGCTAAACCTAGGGTATGGCTAAATGGGGTGTGTAGAAATATAGTTAAACCTAGTGTATGGCTAAATGGGGTGTGTTGAAATAGAGCTAAACCTAGGGTATGGCTAAATGGGGTGTGTTGAAATAGAGCTAAACCTAGGGTATGGCTAAATGGGGTGTATTGACCGATGGCCTATACAGGTCAGGACTGATAAACTCATTTTTATATAGTTAAGAGAGGAGAAATGAACATGATGTGATGGGGAAGATAAACTTATCGTTGGTATGGTGCAACAACACCCATGTGTACACACATTCCCCTTCAATGTGAACCTCTCTTTGCAGATTAGTTTACAGTTTATCTAATTTAATACATCAGCTTTTCCTCAATCGTTCAGTTCCAGAGGTTAGAGGTCAATCTGAGCTGGGCAAATAGTGGAAGAGTGGAAAAGATTACTGGTTAGGATGACATCACTGGTGAGAAGTCAGTTATAAATATATATTTCCCTTCCCTTAATCTTTCTCTCTCCTCCACAAATCTCTATCTCCCCTCCCCTCCCCTCCCCTCCCCTCCCCTCCCCTCCCCTCCCCTCCCCTCCCCTCCCCTCTCTCTCCACTACGCTCTCCTCCGACCCCCACCCCTCCTCTCATCTCTCGCAGCCCTTTGACATCTCCCTCTCTATCTCCCCTCCCGTCCTCTGTCCCCTCCTCTCTCTCTACTACCCTCCCCTCCTCCCCCTCTCTCTCTCTCTCTCTCTCTCTCTCTCTCTTCCTGACATATAGCATCAGGCTTGTTGAGCTTGACTCAGTTGACTTGGTAACAGACCTCTAGCTACCCCCCTTCCTCTTGCTCTATTGAACCTTTAATTAAACCTTTATTTAACTATGGGAGGCCATAGAAAACATAAGACGAATATTAAATAGATACATAATATATACTCTCATTCATTTCCATAGGGACAGATACAATCAATCATTGACACACTGAATATACAACAGTCAGATGCATGCCATCATCACAACTTAACTGACATTAGTGCCTGTCCCCAGATGGACAGTTATGCTACAGTAAAGTACATTTACAGGTGATCACATCATTGTTCTGCTTTAAGACAGATTTTTACTGTCTTGTTTCCGTTTGCATGTTATTTACTAGCCCTGCAAATGATCATATACAGTGGGGAGAACAAGTATTTGATACACTGCCGATTTTGCAGGTTTTCCTACTTACAAAGCATGTAGAGGTCTGTAATTTTTATCATAGGTACACTTCAACTGTGAGAGACTGAATCTAAAACAAAAATCCAGAAAATCACATTGTATGATTTTTAAGTAATTAATTTGCATTTTATTGCATGACATAAGTATTTGATACATCAGAAAAGCAGAACTTAATATTTGGTACAGAAACCTTTGTTTGCAATTACAGAGATCATACGTTTCCTGTAGGTCTTGACCAGGTTTGCACACACTGCAGCAGGGATTTTGGCTCATCCCTCCATACAGACCTTCTCCAGATCCTTCAGGTTTCAGGGCTGTCGCTGGGCAATACGGACTTTCAGCTCCCTCCAAAGATTTTCTATTGGGTTCAGGTCTGGAGACTGGCTAGGCCACTCCAGGACCTTGAGATGCTTCTTATGGAGCCACTCCTTAGTTGCCCTGGCTGTGTGTTTCGGGTCGTTGTCATGCTGGAAGACCCAGCCACGACCCATCTTCAATGCTCTTACTGAGGGAAGGAGGTTGTTGGCCAAGATCTCGCGATACATGGCCCCATCCATCCTCCCCTCAATACGGTGCAGTCATCCTGTCCCCTTTGCAGAAAAGCATCCCCAAAGAATGATGTTTCCACCTCCATGCTTCACGGTTGGGATGGTGTTCTTGGGGTTGTACTCATCCTTCTTCTTCCTCCAAACACGGCGAGTGGAGTTTAGACCAAAAAGCTCTATTTTTGTCTCATCAGACCACATGACCTTCTCCCATTCCTCCTCTGGATCATCCAGATGGTCATTGGCAAACTTCAGACGGACCTAGACATGCACTGGCTTGAGCAGGGGGACCTTGCGTGCGCTGCAGGATTTTAATCCATGACGGCGTAGTGTGTTACTAATGGTTTTCTTTGAGACTGTGGTCCCAGCTCTCTTCAGGTCATTGACCAGGTCCTGCCGTGTAGTTCTGGGCTGATCCCTCACCTTCCTCATGATCATTGATGCCCCACGAGGTGAGATCTTGCATGAAGCCCCAGACCGAGGGTGATTGACCGTCATCTTGAACTTCTTCCATTTTCTAATAATTGCGCCAACAGTTGTTTCCTTCTCACCAAGCTGCTTGCCTATTGTCCTGTAGCCCATCCCAGCCTTGTGCAGGTCTACAATTGTATCCCTGATGTCCTTACACAGCTCTCTGGTCTTGGCCATTGTGGAGAGGTTGGAGTCTGTTTGATTGAGTGTGTGGACAGGTGTCTTTTATACAGGTAACGAGTTCAAACAGGTGCAGTTAATACAGGTAATGAGTGGAGAACAGGAGGGCTTCTTAAAGAAAAACTAACAGGTCTGTGAGAGCCGGAATTCTTACTGGTTGGTAGGTGATCAAATACTTATGTCATGCAATAAAATGCAAATTAATTACTTAAAAATCATACAATGTGATTTTCTGAATTTTTGTTTTAGATTCCGTCTCTCACAGTTGAAGTGTACCTATGATAAAAATTACAGACCTCTACATGCTTTGTAAGTAGGAAAACCTGCAAAATTGGCAGTGTATCAAATACTTGTTCTCCCCACTGTATCTTACAATATCAAATCATATCTCAGTAACTGTCACAAGTGTATATCAGTATAACAGCATCCTACCTGTGCTCCAGAACAGGATCATCAATATCACTGCAGGTATCATATCTGTCTCTAACTGGGCCTCCACTGAGCTATACAAGTCTGCTGTCATGAAGAGTGGACTGAAGAGTGGAAAAATACTGGTAGGCTATATGACTTCTATCTCATTAGTTCCTTACTTCAATGATGTGAGATAAACTTCTTAGCAACTTATCTTGGATCAGTAGTTGAACCCAGCTACCTACAGGAAACTGATTTATTTTGAAAACCCCCACAGGAAACTGCTGACAGAGCAGCAAAGTTACACATAGTGTGTGCTTTAATATCACCTCTAACTTTCTACTGCTTGAGTTCACCTCTTATAAGTGTATACTGGGCAACTTTAATAACGTCTGGATGCCTTATATGGAAGTCTGTATTGCCCACGTCATGTTTTCAATAGCTGCTGTGTTGCTCAGTCCTGCCCTGGGGGTCTGCCGTCCTGTGAGTTGTCCCTCTGGCCTTGGCCTAACACACCTGAAACCAATAATGAATGTTTCACTAAGACCCTAAAGCTGAGTGGGGTGTGTTGGGTTGGGGCGCTGCAGGGCCGTGGACCCCTAGGGACAGGACAGGGTGACCCAGCTATATTGTGTGGATGTAAAAAAAGCTCTACAGTATTACTAGGCCATATGAGATGAATTATATGACTGTCACACAGTACACGCTTTAAGTTTTTTGTTGTTCTAGGCTACCTGGCTAAAATGCTTGCTCGCTAGCCTAACTTCCTTTCAAGGGCAACGTTAGCTAGTTAACATTAGCATACTACATCTAGCTAAATGTTGAACTTCCATCCTCTCAGCCTAGGTGCACAATGTATGAATTTATGGTTGTATCAGAATCACCATTATAATCAGGTGGAGGAGGAGGAGGAGGAGGAGGAGGAGGAGGAGGAGGAGGAGGAGGGGATGAGGAGGAGGAGGAGAGGGAGAGGAGGAGGAGGAGGAGGGGATGAGGAGGAGAGGAGAGGAGAGGAGAGGAGAGGAGAGGAGAGGAGAGGAGAGGAGAGGAGAGGAGAGGAGAGGAGGAGAGGAGAGGAGAGGAGAGGAGGAGGAGGAGGAGGAGAGGGGATGACGAGGGGATGAGGAGGAGGAGGAGGAGGAGGAGGAGGAGGAGGAGGAGGAGGAGGAGAGGAAGAGGAGGAGAGGAGGAGGAAGGGGAGGAGGAGAGGAGGAAGACAGAGAACAAGGAGAGTAATCTCTGATGAAAGAGTGTGGGGTGACTGTGGTGGACCATGTGGTCACCATGGTTTGACCTTGATAGAGGCTGGGCAGAGAGTGCAGCCCAATATGAGCCGTTTCACTGTAGCATCCATCATCCAGACGTCCCAAAATGACAATAGGTATGTACTGCAGACTTGGACCTGTCTACTACTTTTACTACTGGACAGTAGCACTACATAAAGCACAGTAAAGACTGTAGATTCCAATACATACTGTAAGGGGAAACAAAGTCAAGGTTTCATGTATTACTGGATGGAGGAAACTGGGAGCGATACTACTTTGGAACATGTTTATCTTGTATCCTGTATTACTCTAGTGGTTACTGAACTGGAGGCTATTTGGTTTTAGTAGAAACAGTTGTTTTAGCTCCCGACTAACAGTTATTACGCTGACGTTGCTTCCAGAGGCAGTTTGGAACTCGGTAGTGAGTGTTGCAACCTGGGACAGACCATTTTTACATGTTACGAGATTCAGCACTCGGCGGTCCCGTTCTGTGAGATTGTGTGGCCTACCACTTTGTGGCTGAGCCGTTGTTGCTCCTAGATGTTTCCACTTCACAACGGATTTGTTTTGAAAAACCCCACAGGAAACTGCTGACAGAGCAGCAACGTTTCACATAGTGTGTCCTATAATATCACCTCTAACTTTCTACTGCTTGAGTTCACCTCTTATAGAATATTGGTTAATGTTCCAGCTCCTAAATATAAACAGTACCAGCACCCAAAATGAGTACTGATGAGGTCTCATGTTAGAGCAGGAGAAGGGGGGATGTGGTGTAGAAGCTAGAGGTCTGTTACCCAAGTCAACTCAACAGGCCTGATGCTATATGTCAGGGTCAGGCTGGGCTGGGCCAAGAGTGGAAAAGGTTACTGGTTATGATGACATCACTGGTGAGAAGTCAGTGATAATAATATATTCTCTCTCTCTCCCATCTCTCGCTCTCCTCCCTCTCTCCTCCCCTTTCCCTCCCCCTTTCTCTCTATCCTTCCCCTCCTCAAATGTATATTATATAATATAAGGAGAGGGGGGAGAGGGGGAGAGAGGGAGAAGAGGAGAGGGGGAGAGAGGGAGAAGAGGAGAGGGGTAGAGGGGGTACTGTTCGTTCCACCCGTGGGACTATACCTTCTGTTATCAAGTGGGAGTTTCCACCATATTTAGTATACCAGTCATTTCAGTTTAGGGAAGTGAACAAGTGCACACTTTAAGAGAAAGGAGACATAATTGGGACAATGCTTCGTTCTAGACTGCAGTCATGTGTCTGTGACACCAGATTATCACCTAGTGGCCATAAGAGGAACTGTCCTGTCAGTATGTTTTTACTGCTGTCTCAAAACAACACATGACCTGCATACATTTACATTTTAGTCATTTAGCAGACGCTCTTATCCAGAGCGACTTACATCTTTTTTTTTTATACTGGCCCCCCCTTGGGAATCGAACCCACAACCCTGGCGTTGCAAACGCCATGCTCTATCAACTGAGCTACATCCCTGCCGGCCATTCCCTCCCCTACCCCGGACAACACTGGGCCAATTGTGCGCCGCCCATGAGTCTCCCGGTCGCGGCCGGCTGCGACAGAGCCTGGATTCGAACCAGGATCTCTAGTGGCACAGTTAGCACGGCGATGCAGTGCCTTAGACCACTGCGCCATTCAGGAGTTACATGATATGATTCATGTGTGAGTACTAAAAGCATATGAATATAGTATATTATATTCTAGTATATTTATTATATATGTGGGTCTGATAAGTAAACACTCTTAATGTTTGCTGTTTTATCACTAAGAAGAACATTGGGCACTATGTAACCAAACACATGTGGAACCTCATGATATGAGAGATAAGAAGTGTTTAAAAAGGTGAGTCCTGAACCCTGTAGACTACTACACTACTTCTGAAGAAGACCAGACTCCTTTCAGAATGAAGACTGCTATTGTTCTGACGGTGTTGCTGTTGGGTCATGGCTAGAAAGGATCCAGCTTTTGTCAGATTAACGTCAGATTTGACTTTTCGTAGCAGGTTAGGAGAATTTGTGCAGCAGTTTAGGAGAATTAACGTAGCAGGTTAGGAGAATTAGGTTAAAGTTAGGAAAAGGGTTAGGATTAGCTAAAATGCCTCAACAAAAAATATACTTTTGACATTCATTTGACAAAATCTGGATCCCAAATTGCCATGTGGTCCTCTGTAGCTCAATTGGTAGAGAGCATGGCGCTTTTAATGTCAGGGTAGTGAGTGTTTTGAGTTTTGAGTATCTGAGATGTAGTTTCATCATACGTGTGTTAACAATTGGGGAAAACTGTAATGGTTAATCACTTAACCGTTTGGTAAAGCTATATATTTTAAACTGGTTTGTCGACAATATACGGATTTAGAGAACTACAGAAATTAAATCTGTTTGTAAAGTTTAAACATTTAAATTACATGTATGATACACGATGAACATACATAATGACTACTCATTATTACTAATTGATTTCACATAGTGGGAACCACAATTAGTCACCATATAAAAGGGGGTGTGAACACTTCCAGTGTCTTTCAATATGGAGCAGGATAGACAGCAAGGGAGAGGAAGACACCAAAGAGCTGGTGGACAAGAGCCCCATCAGAGAGGAGGACAAGGGGCCCGTCAGAGAGGTGGACATGGGCCCCGTCAGAGAGGAGGACATGGGCCCCGTCAGAGAGGAGGACAAGGGGCCCGTCAGAGAGGTGGACATGGGCCCCGTCAGAGAGGAGGACATGGGCCCCATCAGAGAGGAGGACATGGGCCCCGTCAGAGAGGAGGACATGGGGCCCGTCAGAGAGGAGGACATGGGCCCCGTCAGCGAGGAGGACAAGGGGCCCGTCAGAGAGGTGGACATGGGCCCCGTCAGAGAGGAGGACATGGGCCCCATCAGAGAGGAGGACATGGGCCCCGTCAGAGAGGAGGACATGGGCCCTGTCAGAGAGGTGGACATGGGCCCCGTCAGAGAGGAGGACATGGGCCCCGTCAGAGAGGAGGACAAGGGGCCCGTCAGAGAGGAGGACATGAGGCCCATCAGAGAGGAGGACAAGGGGCCCATCAGAGAGGAGGACAAGGGGCTCATCAGAGAGGTGGACATGGGCCCTGTCAGAGAGGTGGACAAGGGGCCCCGTCAGAGAGGAGGACAAGGGGCCCGTCAGAGAGGAGGACATGGGGCCCGTCAGAGAGGTGGACAAGGGGCCCCGTCAGAGAGGAGGACAAGGGGCCCATCAGAGAGGAGGACAAGGGGCCCGTCAGAGAGGAGGACAAGGGGCCCGTCAGAGAGGAGGACAAGGGGCCCGTCAGAGAGGAGGACATGGGCCCCGTCAGAGAGGAGGACATGGGCCCCGTCAGAGAGGAGGACATGGGCCCCGTCACAGAGGAGGACAAGGGGCCCGTCAGAGAGGAGGACAAGGGGCCCGTCAGAGAGGTGGGCATGTGCCCCGTCAGAGAGGAGGACATGGGCCCCGTCAGAGAGGAGGACATGGGCCCCGTCAGAGAGGTGGACATGGGCCCTGTCAGAGAGGTGGAGAAGGGGCCCGTCAGAGAGGAGGACATGGGGCCCGTCAGAGAGGTGGACATGGGCCCCATCAGAGAGGAGGATAAGGGGCCCGTCAGAGAGGAGGACATGGGGCCCGTCAGAGAGGTGGACATGGGCCCCGTCGAGAGGTGGACAATGGGCCCCGTCAGAGAGGAGGACAAGGGGCCCGTCGAGAGGAGGACAAGGGGCCCGTCAGAGAGGAGGACATGGGCCCCGTCAGAGAGGAGGACATGGGCCCCGTCAGAGAGGAGGACATGGGCCCCGTCAGAGAGGAGGACATGGGCCCCGTCAGAGAGGAGGACAAGGGGCCCGTCAGAGAGGAGGACAAGGGGCCCGTCAGAGAGGTGGGCATGTGCCCCGTCAGAGAGGAGGACATGGGCCCCGTCAGAGAGGAGGACATGGGCCCCGTCAGAGAGGTGGACATGGGCCCCGTCAGAGAGGAGGACATGGGCCCCGTCAGAGAGGAGGACAAGGGGCCCGTCAGAGAGGAGGACATGGGCCCCATCAGAGAGGAGGACATGGGTCCCGTCAGAGAGGTGGACATGGGCCCCATCAGAGAGGAGGACAAGGGGCCCGTCAGAGAGGAGGACAAGGGGCCCGTCAGAGAGGTGGACATGGGCCCCGTCAGAGAGGAGGACATAGGCCCCGTCAGAGAGGAGGACATGGGGCCCGTCAGAGAGGAGGACATGGGCCCTGTATGAGAGAAGGACAAAGGGCCCGTCAGAGAGGTGGACATGGGCCCCGTCAGAGAGTGTCTGGGTAATGGTGTAACTGGCCTAGATTCTCCCAGAGTGTCTGGGTCATGGTGTAACTGGATGAGATTCTCCCAGAGTGTCTGGGTCATGGTGTAACTGGCTGAGATTCTCCCAGAGTGTCTGGGTCATGGTGTAACTGGCTGAGATTATCCCAGAGTGTCTGGGTAATGGTGTAACTGGCTGAGATTCTCCCAGAGTGTCTGGGTCATGGTGTAACTGGCTGAGATTCTCCCAGAGTGTCTGGGTCATGGTGTAACTGGCTGAGATTCTCCCTGAGTGTCTGGGTCATGGTGTAACTGGCTGAGATTCTCCCAGAGTGTCTGGGTCATGGTGTAACTGGCTGAGATTCTCCCAGAGTGTCTGGGTCATGGTGTAACTGGCTGACAGGATGATGCAGTACTGTACATGTAGACCTGAGGTGTAATATTGTTCTCTGGCCAGCAGAGGGAAATATTTCATTTTTCATCTTTCACACTCCACCAAACTGCAGTGAAGACGGGGCTGTAGTGGACGGGGCTGTAGTGGAACAGGTTGAGAGCTTCAAGTTCCTTGGTGTCCACATCACCAACGAACTATCATGGTCCAAACACACCAAGACAGTCATGAAGAGGGCACGACAAAGCCTATTCCCCCTCAGGAGACTAAAAAGATTTGGCATTGGTCCTCAGATCCTCAAAAAATTATACAGCTGCACCATCGAGAGCATCCTGACTGGTTGCATCACCGCCTGGTATGGCAACTGCTTGGCCTCCGACCGCAAGGCACTACAGAGGGTAGTGCGTACGGCCCAGTACATCACTGGGGCAAAGCTTCCTGCCATCCAGGACCTCTATACCAGGCGGTGTCAGAGGAAGGCCCTCAAAATTGTCAAAGACTCCAGCCACCCTAGTCATAGACTGTTCTCTCTGCTACCGCACGGCAAGCAGTACCGGAGTGCCAAGTCTATAGTGTCCTATTAGCATTTAGCTGTATAGTGTCCTATTAGCATTTAGCTGTATAGTGTCCTATTAGCATTTAGCTGTATAGTGTCCTATTAGCATTTAGCTGTATAGTGACCTATTAGCATTTAGCTGTATAGTGTCCTATTAGCATTTAGCTGTATAGCATAAATACTTAACAGAGTAGCAGCAGCGTAAAAAGGATGGGGTGGGGGGGCAGTGCAAATAGTCCGGGTAGCCATGATTTTCTGTTCAGGAGTCTTATGGCTTGGGGGTAGAAGCTATTGAGAAGTATTTTGGACCAAAATACTTCTCAATAGCTTCTACCCCCAAGCCATAAGACTCCTGAACAGAAAATCATGGCTACCCGGACTATTTGCACTGCCCCCCCACCCCATCCTTTTTACGCTGCTGCTACTCTGTTAAGTATTTATGCATAGTCACTTTAACTCTACCCACATGTACATATTACTTCAACTACCTCAACTATCCGGTGCCCCCGCACATTGACTCTGCACCGGTATCCCCCTGTATATATAGCCTCCCTACTGTCACTTTATTTTACTTCTGCTCTTTTTTTTCTCAACACTTTTTTTGTTGTTGTTTTATTTTTACTTTTTTTGTTTTAAATAAATGCACTGTTGGTTAAGGGCTGTAAGTAAGCATTTCACTGTAAGGTCTGCACCTGTTGTATTCGGCCCATGTGACCAATACAATTTGATTTGATTTGATTTGAAGACTGTACAGCCCTGAGGTACAGATCTCGGATCAGCTTCTCCTCCCCCAATCCTAACCTTATCCATTAGTGGGGGAAATGCAAAACTAACCCAAGATCAGCGTGTAGGGAAAACTTCACCCTATATTCAATGGTACCCTGTTCCCTATATAGAGCACTCACTACTATTGACCAGGGCCCACGGGGCTATACACTATACAGCTAAATGCTAATAGGACACTATACAGCTAAATGCTAATAGGACACTATACAGCTAAATGCTAATAGGACACTATACAGCTAAATGCTAATAGGTCACTATACAGCTAAATGCTAATAGGACACTATACAGCTAAATGCTAATAGGACACTATACAGCTAAATGCTAATAGGACACTATACAGCTAAATGCTAATAGGACACTATACAGCTAAATGCTAATAGGACACTATACAGCTAAATGCTAATAGGACACTATACAGCTAAATGCTAATAGGACACTATACAGCTAAATGCTAATAGGACACTATACAGCTAAATGGAGGAACTAATGACATTGGTATAATTGAACATTTATGTCCCACAACATCTAATCTGTCTTTGTTTTAAGAATTTAAAAACAAAACTTGCTTTTGGAACGACAATCAAAAGGTGTGTGTGTGTGTGTGTGTGTGTGTGTGTGTGTGTGTGTGTGTGTGTTAATGCTGAGAAATGTGTGCTTTTTTTAGGTCTGTTCGGTTTCGGTTCGATTACTACAAAAAAATTACGGTTTTCGAATTCGATAATTAAAAAAAACATGAAAAGCATTATCAAATAATTGCATTACAATGGTTTTAGAGCTTTTTAAGGGAAATTTCAAAGCAAAAAACAGTGAACATTAAATTGCCAAAAAAAAAAAAAAAAAAAAGTAAATGACTATGAAATAATCAAATATTTCAGTTGTGTACAGTGTCTTGCGAAACTATTCACCCCCCTTGGAATTTTTCTTATTTTGTTGCCTTACAACCTGGAATTAAAATTGATTTTTTCGGGGTTTGTAACATTTCATTTCCACAACATGCCTACCACTTTGAAGATGTAAAAACATGTTTTATTGTGAAACAAACAAGAAATTTGCCCATTCTTCAAGGCAAAACTGCTCCAGCTCCTTCAAGTTGGATGGTTTCCGCTGGTGTACAGCAATCTTTAAGTCATACCACAGATTCTCAATTGGATTGAGGTCTGGGCTTTGACTAGGCCATTCCAAGACATTTAAATGTTTCTCCTTAAACCACTTCAGTGTTGCTTTAGCAGTATGCTTAGGGTCATTGTCCACCTGGAAGGTGAACCTCCATCCCAGTCTCAAATCTCTGGAAGACTGAAACAGGTTTCCCTCAAGAATTTCCCTGTATTTAGCGCCATCCATCACTCCTTCAATTGTGACCAGTTTCCCAGTCCCTGCCGATGAAAAACATCCCCACAGCATGATATTGCCACCACCATGCTTCAATGTGGTGATGGTGTTCTCGGGGTGATGAGAGGTGTTGCGTTTGCGCCAGACATAGCATTTTCCTTGATGGCCAAAAAGTTCAATTTTAGTCTCATCTTAACAGAGTACCTTCTTCCATATGTTTGGGGAGTCTCCCACATGCCTTTGGCGAAAACGAAACGTGGTTGCTTATTTTTTTCTTTAAGCAATGGCTTTTTCTGGCCACTCTTCCATAAAGCCCAGCTCTGTGGAGTGTATGGCTTAAAGTGGTCCTATGGACAGAGACTCCAATCTCCGCTGTGGAGCTTTGCAGCTCCTTCAGGGTTATCTTTGGTATCTTTGACAACTTTATGTAGACCCTAAAAGTGTGGGCACCTTTTGTCACCGTTATAGTGCATGTAATGTATTGTTTAGATTAATGTATTATTATTATTATTATTATTATTATTATTATTATGTTTATTGTGTTGTGGTGTCGCTAGCATGCATCCCACCCCAAAAAATTGTTGTTTGCCCCACCAAGATTGGGGCGGCAGGTAGCTTAGTGGTTAAGAGCGTTGTGCCAGTAACCGAAAGATCGCTGGTTCTAATCCCCGAGCCGACTAGGTGAAAAATCTGTCGATGTGCCCTTGAGCAAGGCACTTAACCCTAATTGCTCCTGTAAGTCGCTCTGGATAAGAGCGTCTGCTAAATGACTAAAATGTTAATGTAATGTAAATGTAAGATTGACATGCTAAAATCACCACCGCAAACGAGCCATCAATTTGTTTAACCACCTAACCAGCGACCACCACTCCTACCACTACAAAGACCTGAAATGCCAAGAGATAAACATAGAGAAAAGTCCCTTCTTCCAGCTTGTCCTGAAGCTAAGTTCACAAACCACTACTAACCCAACAATGCCTCAAGACAGCCCTCAGACAATCTGGCCCAAACAAATCATAACCAAACAAACATAAAATTATACTGGAAAACATTACAAAACCTCAAAGTGACCTTAAATGCTATTTGGCCCTAAACAGACAGTATACGGTGGCAGACTATCTGACCACTGTGACTGATAGAAAACGGAGGAAAAAATGGACAATGAACAGACTCAGTGAGCATAGCCTTGCTATTGAGAGAAGTCACCATAGGCAGAGAGGAGACAGGCTATGTGCCCACTGCCCACAAAATGAGGTGGAAACTGAGCTGCACTTCCTAACCTCCTGCCAAATGTACGATGATATGAGAGACACATATGGAAAAAGTTACTGGTTATGATGACATCACTGGTGAGAAGTCAGTTATGAAAAGATATTCAGTTGACTGCGTGTTAGTCTGTCAGCCCTATCTCTGTTGACATCTCCCTCTCTCTCCTCTTCTCTCCCACTCTCCATCTCCCCTCCTCCTCTGTCCTATAGCCGCAGGAAGTTGTTTGGTGGTGTAGAAATACAGCTAAACCTAGGGTATGGCTAAGTGGGGTGTGTAGAAATCCCCCCACCAGTTGAAGCTCATTTACTGTACTTAAAAACTCTCAAATACTATTTGGAGAACAGCAGAAACTAACAAAAATGCCCCCAGACATTAATTATCACTGCAATGTTAGGTTTATATTAGGTTTAAAGGTCTGTGGAATGGAGTGTACAATGTACTACTCAACTTCAGTTTTTTTTGCATGTGCTGCATCTCAATCTACTTCAACCACCTGTATGTCTGCCTTCCGCATCCCAAAAATCACCATAGGTAGAGAGAAGACAGGCTATGTGCCACACTGCCCACAAAATGAGGTGGAAACTGAGCTGCACTTCCTAACCTCCTGCCAAATGTACGATGATGTGAGAGAGACATATTTCCCTCAGATTACAAGGACCCCCAAATAATTTGAAAACAAATACAATATTAATAAGCTCCCGTATCTGTTAGGTGAAATACTGCAGCGTGCAATCATGGCAGCAAAATGTGTGACCTGTTGTGATAAGAATAGGGTAACCAGTGGAGAACAAACACCACAGTAAATAAAACCTAGGCCTAGATTTATCAGTTTATTTCATTTCCCTTGCCATTTGTACTTCTACTTTTTGCACAAGCTCACAATCTCCTACAAACACCAGTTGGCTGAGAGGACCCTAGTGGAGCCACCTGGCTGAGAGGGCCCTAGTGGAGCCACCTGGCTGAGAGGGCCTAGTGGAGCCACCTGGCTGAGAGGGCCTAGTGGAGCCACCTGGCTGAGAGCATCCTAGTGGAGCCAGCTGGCTGAGAGGACCCTAGTGGAGCCAGCTAGTTTATATTTCATTTACTGTGTATTGACCGACGGCCTATACAGGTCAGGACTGATACATTTGTATTTTTTGTATTTTTATATAGTTAAATTATTAACATTTCAAATGACTTTCTCTTTTGAAACTTTTGTGTGTTTAAAGTTTACTGTTTGTGATTGTTTATTTCACTTGCTTTGTCAATGTTAACATATGTTTCCCATGTCAATGAAACCCCTTTGAATTGAACTGAGAGAGAGAGTGAGAGAGAGAGAGAGGGGGAGGGGCAAAAGAGAGGAGAAATGAACATCAACATCACCTTTCATGATGTGATGGAGAAGATAGGCTTATAGTTGGTGTGGTGCAACAACACACGTGATGTGATGGGGAAGATAGGCTTATAGTTGGTATGATGCAATAACACCCATGTGTACACACATTCCCCTTCCGTGGAAAGGTGAACCTCTCTTTGCAGATGAGTTTATATATAATTTAATACCTTTGCTTTTGTCTGTTTTTGAAATCATTCATTTCATAGGTCAGAGGTCAAGCTGAGCCGTCAAGCTGAGCCGTACTAGAGTGGAAGAGTGGAAAAGGTTACTGGTTGTGATGACATCACTGGTGAGAAGTCAGTTATGAAAAGATATTCAGTTGACTGCGTGTTAGTCTGTCAGCCCTATCTCTTTTGACATCTCCCTCTCTCTACTCCTCTTCTCTCTCACTCTCCATCTCCCCTCCCCTCCTCCTCTGTCCTGTAGCCGCAGGAAGTAGTTTGGGGGTGTAGAAATACAGCTAAACCTAGGGTATGGCTAAATGGGGTGTGTAGAAATACAGCTAAACCTAGGGTATGGCTAAATGGGGTGTGTAGAAATAAAGCTAAACCTAGGGTATGGCTAAATGGGGTGTGTTGAAATACAGCTAAACCTAGGATATGGCTAAATGGGGTGTGTAGAAATACAACTAAACCTAGGGTATGGCTAAATGGGGTGTGTAGAAATCAATCAATCAATCAATTTTATTTTATATAGCCCTTCTTACATCAGCTAATATCTCGAAGTGCTGTACAGAAACCCAGCCTAAAACCCCAAACAGCTAGTAATGCAGGTGTAGAAGCACGGTGGCTAGGAAAAACTCCCTAGAAAGGCCAAAACCTAGGAAGAAACCTAGAGAGGAACCAGGCTATGAGGGGTGGCCAGTCCTCTTCTGGCTGTGCCGGGTGGAGATTATAACAGAACCATGCCAAGATGTTCAAAAATGTTCATAAGTGACAAGCATGGTCAAATAATAATCAGGAATAAATCTCAGTTGGCTTTTCATAGCCGATCAAATACAGCTAAACCTAGGGTATGGCTAAATGGGGTGTGTAGAAATACAGCTAAACCTAGAGTATGGCTAAATGGGGTGTGTAGAAATACAGCTAAACCTAGGGTATGGCTAAATGGGGTGTGTAGAAATACAGCTAAACCTAGGGTATGGCTAAATGGGGTGTGTAGAAATACAGCTTAACCTAGGGTATGGCTAAATGGGGTGTGTAGAAATACAGCTAAACCTAGGGTATGGCTAAATGGGGTGTGTAGAAATATAGTTAAACCTAGTGTATGGCTAAATGGGGTGTGTTGAAATAGAGCTAAACCTAGGGTATGGCTAAATGGGGTGTGTTGAAATAGAGCTAAACCTAGGGTATGGCTAAATGGGGTGTATTGACCGATGGCCTATACAGGTCAGGACTGATAAACTCATTTTTATATAGTTAAGAGAGGAGAAATGAACATGATGTGATGGGGAAGATAAACTTATCGTTGGTATGGTGCAACAACACCCATGTGTACACACATTCCCCTTCAATGTGAACCTCTCTTTGCAGATTAGTTTACAGTTTATCTAATTTAATACATCAGCTTTTCCTCAATCGTTCAGTTCCAGAGGTTAGAGGTCAATCTGAGCTGGGCAAATAGTGGAAGAGTGGAAAAGATTACTGGTTAGGATGACATCACTGGTGAGAAGTCAGTTATAAATATATATTTCCCTTCCCTTAATCTTTCTCTCTCCTCCACAAATCTCTATCTCCCCTCCCCTCCCCTCCCCTCCCCTCCCCTCCCCTCCCCTCCCCTCCCCTCCCCTCTCTCTCCACTACGCTCTCCTCCGACCCCCACCCCTCCTCTCATCTCTCGCAGCCCTTTGACATCTCCCTCTCTATCTCCCCTCCCGTCCTCTGTCCCCTCCTCTCTCTCTACTACCCTCCCCTCCTCCCCCTCTCTCTCTCTCTCTCTCTCTCTCTCTCTCTTCCTGACATATAGCATCAGGCTTGTTGAGCTTGACTCAGTTGACTTGGTAACAGACCTCTAGCTACCCCCCTTCCTCTTGCTCTATTGAACCTTTAATTAAACCTTTATTTAACTATGGGAGGCCATAGAAAACATAAGACGAATATTAAATAGATACATAATATATACTCTCATTCATTTCCATAGGGACAGATACAATCAATCATTGACACACTGAATATACAACAGTCAGATGCATGCCATCATCACAACTTAACTGACATTAGTGCCTGTCCCCAGATGGACAGTTATGCTACAGTAAAGTACATTTACAGGTGATAACATCATTGTTCTGCTTTAAGACAGATTTTTACTGTCTTGTTTCCGTTTGCATGTTATTTACTAGCCCTGCAAATGATCATATATCTTACAATATCAAATCATATCTCAGTAACTGTCACAAGTGTATATCAGTATAACAGCATCCTACCTGTGCTCCAGAACAGGATCATCAATATCACTGCAGGTATCATATCTGTCTCTAACTGGGCCTCCACTGAGCTATACAAGTCTGCTGTCATGAAGAGTGGACTGAAGAGTGGACAATACTGCTAGGTTATATGACTTCTATCTCATTAGTTCCTTACTTCAATGATGTGAGATAAACTTCTTAGCAACTTATCTTGGATCAGTAGTTGAACCCAGCTACCTACAGGAAACTGATTTATTTTGAAAACCCCCACAGGAAACTGCTGACAGAGCAGCAAAGTTACACATAGTGTGTGCTTTAATATCACCTCTAACTTTCTACTGCTTGAGTTCACCTCTTATAAGTGTATACTGGGCAACTTTAATAACGTCTGGATGCCTTATATGGAAGTCTGTATTGTCCACGTCATGTTTTCAATAGCTGCTGTGTTGCTCAGTCCTGCCCTGGGGGTCTGCCGTCCTGTGAGTTGTCACTCTGGCCTTGGCCTAACACACCTGAAACCAATAATGAATGTTTCACTAAGACCCTAAAGCTGAGCGGGGTGTGTTGGGTTGGGGCGCTGCAGGGCCGTGGACCCCTAGGGACAGGACAGGGTGACCCAGCTATATATAATATAATAATAATATGCCATTTAGCAGACGCTTTTATCCAAAGCGACTTACAGTCATGCGTGCATACATTTTTGTGTATGGGTGGTCCCGGGGATCGAACCCACTACCTTGGCGTTACAAGCGCCGTGCTCTACCAGCTGAGCTACAGAGGACCACATATTGTGTGGATGTAAAAAAAGCTCTACAGTATTACTAGGCCATATGAGATGAATTATATGACTGTCACACAGTACACACTTTAAGATTTTGTTGTTCTAGGCTACCTGGCTAAAATGCTTGCTCGCTAGCCTAACGTCCTTTCAAGGGCAACGTTAGCTAGTTAACATTAGCATACTACATCTAGCTAAATGTTGAACTTCCATCCTCTCAGCCTAGGTGCACAATGTATGAATTTATGGTTGTATCAGAATCACCATTAGAATCAAGTAGAGGTGGAGGAGGAGGAGGAGGAGGAGGAGGAGGAGGAGGGGATTAGGAGGAGGAGGAGAGGGAGAGGAGGAGGAGGAGGGGATGAGGAGGAGGAGGAGGAGGAGGAGGAGGAGGAGGGGAGGAGGAGGAGGGGGAGAGGAGGAGGAGGAGGAGGAGGAGGAGGAGGAGGAGGAGGAGGAGGGAGAGGAGAGGAGAGGAGAGGAGAGGAGAGGAGAGGAGAGGGGAGGAAGAGAGGGGATGAGGAGGAGAGGGGAGGAGGAGGAGGAGAGGGAGAGGAGGAGGAGGAGGAGAGGAAGAGGAAGAGGAAGAGGAGGAGGAGAGGGGAGGAGGAGGGGATGAGGAGGAGGAGGAGGAGGAGGAGGAGGAGAGGAGGAAGACAGAGAACAAAACAAAGAAAAACAAAAAAAAATTGGTCATTTAGCAGACGCTCTTATCCAGAGCAATTAGGGTTAAGTGCCTTGCTCAAGTGCACATCGACAGATTTTTCACCTAGTCGGCTCGGGGATTAGAACCAGCGACCTTTCGGTTACTGGCACAACGCTCTTAACCACTAAGCTACCTGCCGCACAAGGAGAGTAATCTCTGATGAAAGAGTGTGGGGTGACTGTGGTGGACCATGTGGTCAACCATGGTTTGACCTTGATAGAGGCTGGGCAGAGAGCGCAGCCCAATATGAGCCGTTTCACTGTAGCATCCATCATCCAGACGTCCCAAAATGACAATAGGTATGTACTGCAGACTTGGACCTGTCTACTACTTTTACTACTGGACAGTAGCACTACATAAAGCTCAGTAAAGACTGTAGATTCCAATACATACTGTAAGGGGAAACAAAGTCAAGGTTTCCTGTATTACTGGATGGAGGAAACTGGGAGCGATACTACTTTGGAACATGTTTATCTTGTATCCTGTATTACTCTAGTGGTTACTGTACTGGAGGCTATTTGGTTTTAGTAGAAACAGTTGTTTTAGCTCCCGACTAACAGTTATTACGCTGACGTTGCTTCCAGAGGCAGTTTGGAACTCGGTAGTGAGTGTTGCAACCTGGGACAGACGATTTTTACATGTTACGAGATTCAGCACTCGGCGGTCCCGTTCTGTGAGATTGTGTGGCCTACCACTTCGTGGCTGAGCCGTTGTTGCTCCTAGATGTTTCCACTTCACAACGGATTTGTTTTGAAAACCCCCACAGGACACTGCTGACAGAGCAGCAACGTTTCACATAGTGTGTCCTATAATATCACCTCTAACTTTCTACTGCTTGAGTTCACCTCTTATAGAATATTGGTTAATGTTCCAGCACCTAAATATAAACAGTACCAGCACCCAAAATGAGTACTGATGAGGTCTCATGTTAGAGCAGGAGAAGGGGGGATGTGGTGTAGAAGCTAGAGGTCTGTTACCCAAGTCAACTCAACAGGCCTGATGCTATATGTCAGGGTCAGGCTGGGCTGGGCCAAGAGTGGAAAAGGTTACTGGTTATGATGACATCACTGGAGAAGTCAGTGATAATAATATATTCTCTCTCTCTCCCATCTCTCGCTCACCTCCCTCTCTCCTCCCCTTTCTCTCTATCCTTCCCCTCCTCAAATGTATACAGTAATCCCTCGTTTATCGCGGGGGTTACGTTCCGAAAATGACCCGCGATAAGTGAAATCCGCGAAATAGAAAACTTTTTTTTTTTACAATTAGCAACTATTACATGTTTACAAATACAGTGACTCACGTGTAGGCCGTTTCACTGCTCTTCAGACTGGGCCGCTGCATCCTGACTGCGCTCTGCAGTGTTCTCTTCTTCTGAAGCCCGCGGTGCAGGTGTGTTTGTTCGGGAGAAGAACATAGTGATAGGCAGCTGTTGTCGCTCTTTTTTCTTCTTTGCAAAAAGATCCTTGTACACCGACATGCCACCATCGATTACGTTGGAGAACTGTAATGAACGGCTCATCAAAGGGTCCCATTCCTCAGCTACTCGCTTAAGTTCAGTGGCCATTCGCACCATGGTTGCTAAGCGACCAAGCGTTAGTCCTTCCTCCTCATCTCTCGTGTCCTCTTCTCCCTCTTCTCTTTCATCGTCGCTTTGTGGCTTTGTCATTTACCTTCCCTTAGCATGTCCAGAAGTTTAACTTTATCTGAGATAGGTAGCATCTTCCGCCGTTTGGGCCCATCCGCAGGTGCTTTTGTCGGTCCAGGCCGTTTCGTCGACATTATGGGTTTAGGAGATGTTCGAAATTACAAGATAATTTGGCCAACTTAATGTAAATTTGCCAAGCTGTTTTATGTACGTACACATAACTGCACGAGACGACAAAATGATAGCACAATTCGTAGCATGTTTTGATACAAGAAGCGGGAGTGAGTTTTTAGCGAATCAGAATGCAGAGCACAATGCACCAAAAAAAAAAAAATGCATTATGAAAATCCGCGAAATAGCGAATCCGCGATAAGTGAACCGCGAAGTGGCGAGGGATCACTGTATTATATAATATAAGGAGAGGGGGGAGAGGGGGAGAGAGGGAGAAGAGGAGAGGGGGAGAGAGGGAGAAGAGGAGAGGGGGAGAGGGGGTACTGTTCGTCTCCCACCATTCCACCCATGGGACTATACCTTCTGTTATCAAGTGGGAGTTTCCACCATATTTAGTATACCAGTCATTTCAGTTTAGGGAAGTGAACAAGTGCACACTTTAAGAGAAAGGAGACATAATTGGGACAATGCTTCGTTCTAGACTGCAGTCATGCGTCTGTGACACCAGACTATCACCTAGTGGCCATAAGAGGAACTGTCCTGTCAGTATGTTTTTACTGCTTGCTCAAAACAACACATGACCTGCATACATGATATGATTCATGTGTGAGTACTAAAAGCATATGAATATAGTATATTATATTATAGTATATTTATTATATATGTGGGTCTGATAAGTAAACACTCTTAATGTTTGCTGTTTTATCACTAAGAAGAGCATTGGGCACTATGTAACCAAACACATGTGGAACCTCATGATATGAGAGATAAGAAGTGTTTAAAAAGGTGAGTCCTGAACCCTGTAGACTACTACACTACTTCTGAAGAAGACCAGACTCATTTCAGAATGGAGACTGCTATTGTTCTGACGGTGTTGCTGTTGGGTCATGGCTAGAAGGGATCCAGCTTTTGTCAGATTAATGCCAGATTTGACTTTTCATAGCAGGTTAGGAGAATTTGTACAGCAGGTTAGGAGAATTAACATAGCAGGTTAGGATGATTAGGTTAAGGTTAGGAAAAGTGTTAGGATTAGCTAAAATGCAAAAGATGATCAACTTTTGATGTTAATTTGACAGAAGCTGGATTTAGTCTTGCCATGACCTTGGGGTTGGGGAAGCTGATCCTGATCTGTGCCTAGGGACAACCCTGGAGCTGAGACCACAGTAAGACAGTCTATTTCCAATTGCAACATCCCACCCCTAGGGGGCAGCATGAACCAGGTGCTTGGACTGCCAGCATGGTTAATAGTGTTAACATAATGACGTTTCCCCTATGGACTCGGGTAAACCTAACCCTGCCCTGCTAATTATCCTGACCCTGCTTAATAGCCATAAGACTGAGAAATAGTTAATTAACGTTACCTGGACTATCTGCACTGACCCTACATACACTCACAATACTATATATTTACACTATATACACACTACTATATATTCACACTATATACACACTCACTCACACTACTATATATACACACTCACTCACACTACTATATATTCACACTATATACTCACTCACTCACAGTACTATTTACACTTTTACACTCATCTGCTCTTTAGTTTATTTTTATTTTATTTTACTTTTATTTATTTTATTAAAAATCGCTTTGGTACTATTTGCTATTTTCACAAGTATGTGGTAACATTTAACAAGTCTTAGTACAAAACTCAAGAGGAAAAGGGGAGAACAGGAGAGGGGGGAGAACAGCGCGAGAGATGGGGGTAGTGGGAGAAAGAGGGGAGGAGGGGGAGGGCAGCTGTGTCCGACACACCATCCTTACACCTGCAACAGGTAGGCCAGGGGCGGGACCTGTAGGCGAGACTCATAACATGATAAGGGGGGCAGGTGAAGAAGGAGCTGGAGTCAAGGAGGGGAGGGTGTTCCTACGAGCCCCCTGCCAGCGAGACGGGGAGCAGGGAGGAAGTCTGTCCACGGAGCATTTCTGGGTCATTGGGTCGCCTCCAATGAGATTAGATCCCCCTCTACAATGTAAAGCAGTTTGAGTACTGGGGGGTTCTCTGTATAAATCCAAGGTGAAACCTCCAGGGGCTAGCCTTCTCTCAGGGGAGAGTTTGCTCTGGGCTGCCTGGGAAAGGTGCTCCTCTGTGGGAAAGAGGAAAGAACAAGAGCCCCCAGAAGAGATCTCCTTATGGTAGTGATGGACAGATCAACTCTCCTTGTCATCTTCCACCTCTTCCTCTACCTCTTGCTCGGCCTTCTCCCTCCTTTCCTTCTTACAGTCGTGATGGAGAGAATCCTTTTCTCCCTTTCCTCCTTCCTCTCCTCCCTCTTTCTCTTCCTCTACCTTCCTCTCCCTCCTTCCCTCTTGGTAGACCTTGTTTAGTCAAGCCAGATTGTGGATAGCTAGCCATGGTTCAGACCACTGTCGCTGTCTGGGAGGGGGGATACAGGACTGGTCCACTGGACTCAGCTCACATGGGGAGAACCTGCTGCTGCTGCCACTCCCCCTCTTACCTGGGATGAGATCACGTTTGGAGGAAACCTGGCACCATCCCTACGGTGAAGCATGGTGGTGGCAGCATCATGCTGTGGGGAGGATTTATATGGGACAAGGACTGGGAACACGCCCCATTCACATCGACGGGGCTGTAGTGGAGCGGGTCGAGAGTTTCAAGTTCCTTGTTGTCCACATCACCAACAAACTATCATGGTCCAAACACACCAAGACAGTCGTGAAGAGGGCACGACAACGTCTTTTCCACCTCAGGAGACTGAAAAGATTTGGCATTGGTCCCAAGATCCTCAAAAAGTTCTACAGCTGCACCATCGAGAGCATCCTGACCGGTTGCATCACCGCCTGGTATGGCAACTGCTCGGCATCCGACCGTAAGGCGCTACAGAGGGTAGTGCGTACGGCCCAGTACATCACTGGGGCCAAGCTTCCTGCCATCCAGGACCTATATACTAGGCGGTGTCAGAGGGAGGCCCAAAAAAAGGTCAAAGACTCCAGTCACCCAAGTCATAGACTGTTCTCTCTGCTACCGCACAGCAAGCGGTACCAGAGTGCCAAGCCTAGGTCCAAAAGTCTCCTTAACAGCTTCTACCCCCAAGCCATAAGACTGCTGAACAATTAATCAAATGGCCACCCAGACTATTTACATTGACACCTCCCCCCTTTGTTTTTACACTGCTGCTACTCGCTGTTTATTATCTATGCATAGTTACTTTACCCCTACCTAAATTTACAAATTACCTCAACTAACCTGTACCCCCACACATTGACTTTTATTTTTTACTTTAGTGTATTTAGTAAATATTTTCTTAACTCTATTTCTTGAACTGCATTGTTGGTTAAGGGCTTGTAAGTAAGCATTTCACGGTAAGGTCTACACCTGTTGTATTCGGCACATGACAAATACAATTTGATTTGATTTGATTTGGAGACTAGTCAGGATCAATGGAAAGATGAACAGAGCAATTTCCAGAGAAATCCTTGATTAAAACCTGCTCCAGAGCGCTCAGAACCTCAGACTGGGGCTAAGGTTCAACTTCCAACAGGACAACGACCCTAAGCACACAGCCAAGAGAACACAGGAGTGGCTTCGGGACAAGTCTCTGAATGTCCTTGAGTGGCCCAGCCAGAAACCGGACTTGAACACGATCTAACATCTCTGGAGAGACCTGAAAATAGCTGTGCAGCGACACGACCTATCCAACCTGACAGAGCTAGAGACGATGTGCAGAGAAGAATGGGAGAAACTCCTCAAATACAGGTGTGCCAAGCTTGTAGCGTCATATCCAAGAAGACTCGAGGCTGTAATCGCTGCCAAAGGTGCTTCAACAAAGTACTGAGTAAAGGGTCTGAATACTTATGTAAATGTAATATTTCCATTTTTTATTTTTAATACATTTATGAAAAAGTCTAAAAACCTGTTCTCACTTTGTCATTATGGGGTATTGTGTGTAGATTGATGGGGGAAAAAAACAATTTAATATATTTTAGAATAAGACAAAGTGTGGAAAAAGTCAAGGGGTCTGAATACTTTACAAATGCACTCAATTAGAGTTTGTTCAAAATAATTTATAGGGCAGCCAATAATTGTGACACGCATGTTTTTGAATAAGACAATTATTTTTTTATTAGAAAATTTTTTACTCAATTAAAGGGTAGATTCATATGATCTTTTGAGTGTAAGATCAAGCTGATAGACCACAATGACATGCTTTCACAGCCTTTTTTGTTCATATTTCCTTCTGGTGCCAATAATTCAGGAAGGCACTGTACACTTCCGCTCATCACTTAGAAACTGTAATGGAAGAAGTCTTCATTGTTACCCTTATCTCTCTCCATTTTGATTACCCTCATGTCAGTCATACATTATATTACAACATATTAAGCTTCAAAGGCAAAAAATATGATTAGACAAATAATAATATTTATTTGAATGATACAGTATGTTACTAAATTGAAATTAAAATGAAATGTTTTTGTAATTATTACATTTTACGAAATGTAAAAAAATAAATAATAATAATCAGTAAATTTTATGAAAAACATTTTTTTTATCATTTCCTTGACAGTCGGCCATTCGAGTGCATTATGTAATTCTATGGAGAACATCTCATAACCACATTGCAGAACCTTTCTTGCTGCCTTATTTTGTGCTATTTGCGGTCTCTTTAGGTCACCAACACCTGCATTACTCCAGACAACAGTAGTTCATTTGACTATGGATGAGAGCTTGTGAGATTTGTTTTAGAATTTACTCTACCTATCCCATAGGTATAAACACTGGTAATGGCTCTACCTTTCCCTCTGATAGGCTTTGTTTGCCATATTACACCTAATGTATATGTACACCTATCCAATCCTTTCAACATGTAGGAGTGCTTAGTGTCGATTTAGGATTCAACATTTAAACTGTGCAACACTCCCCAAATTTGTGAAAAGTAAACATTTTGTGTTTATAATGTTTTGTACGGTATGCCTTGACAAAAAACAAACAGAGTAAACATTTATTTTTTTATTCTTAGTTTTTCATTGCATGCAAAAATACAGTATCTCTCTTTTCTCTCTCTCTCTTACCCAGTCTACTCATCCATCTACAAGCTTTCATCCCTTCCCTGCTCTTCTATCACCCTCTCAGTTCCACCTCCAGCTGGCTCCCTCTTTTTCCTCTTCTCCAGTCTCTTCCTCTCCTCTTTCCTCCTCTTTTCTCTCTTCTTCTCCTCTTTTTGTGAATCTTTCGCTCCATCTCCAGGAGCTCAGCTTGAGCTTTCTCTCTCTTTTTCAGCTCCTCAGACCAGTTCTTCTCTTTCTTAATCCTGTCTTTCATCATGGCATTGTGTATCTTAATCAGCCCCTCTAACCTCTTTTTCTCTGCATTTTCCTTCTCTTTTCTTTCCTTCTCTCTCTTTTTCTGTTCTAACGTGTCCCTCTTTTTCTCAGCCTTCATGGCTTTCTTTTGCTCTTTCTCTCTCGCCTTCATCTCCTTTCTCTCTTTCTCGTCATCTTTCAACTTCTTATTCAGTTTATTATTTTTCTCTTTTTCCTCTGTCTTTAAAAACGTGACTTTCTGCTTGAGGTTCATGGCCAGAAAGCCCACTCTTCCCAGGATGGTCTCTGCTCTCTCTGATGAAACCGTCCCATTGGAGCTCTTGGAATGGGCACGGTCCGCCTCACGCTTCAAACCCTCCCTCGGGCTCACCTCCTCCTTGACGCTCCTCTCTTCACTCTCAATGTCAATGCCTGTCCAATAATCCTAACAGGAAGACATTGACTCTAGATGTAATATTGTTCCAATGTAGCACATTCAATACACATTTGAGGGATCAACATACATTGATGGCCTCATGGGGCACACAATTTGGAGGACAGTAATTGAGGTAACTTGTTTATTTGTATCCCAAATCAATTTTATAATAGCCATAGATGTTCTTCCTGGGATCACACTAAACCTAATACAAATGTTAACCCTAGTAAGGGGTGATATTTTATACTATGAGCATAGAGTAGCAGGGTTGGGGTCAATTCCATTTAAATTCCAGTCAATTCAGGAAGTACTTTAAAATTCAAATTCTCTTCAATGCTTTGAATTGAAATGGAACAGACCCCCAACCCTGTAGAGTAGTAGTGTAAAATAGGACACCTACCTTTGCCTCTTCCAGGGTCCAGGGCCTGGGTTCCTCATCCTCTGACCTGCATATGGATGCTCTCACTCTAACAGGCGTCTTAGTGGCCATGCAGAGTAGAGGGGTTGGCGGCTCATCATTGCAGGTTGCCAGAGTTAAGTTATCATCTGGGACCAGCTGGTGAGCATGAGGGCAGCGATCCACCTCTTCACTAGTGCCCTTCCCTTTCTGCTCTGGCTGCTTGTGGTCCTTGTCATGGATGCATGCCAGGCTTGGAGGAAGTGCTAGGACAGGGCTTTTATCACTCATCAATTCCTCTCTCTTGACAGTGGATGCAACTGCACTTGCCTCTGTGTTAAATGAGCACTCTGTTGTGTCCTCAACTGTCTCCTCTGGCTGCTTGTGGTCATTGTTGTTGTGAATGCATTGCAGACCTGGAGGACTTTTATCATCCCAGGTGTAAATGGCAACAGTTGCCTCTGTGTTGACTGAGCACTTTGTAGTGCACTCAACTGTCTTCCATAGCTGTTTGTGGTCATTGTTGTTGGTGCAGGTCAGGATTAGAGGCAGTGTTGCAGGTGCAGGAGGACTTTTATCAGCCAAAAACTCCTCTGTGTGGACAGTGGACACGGAAACGGCTGCTTCCCTGGCAACTGGACACTTGTTGGTGTCCTCTACTGCCACCCCTGGCAGATTTTGGACAGTGGACACGGAAACAGCCGCTTCCCTGGACACTTGAGTCTTGGTGGTGCTCTCTACTGCCTCCTCTGGCTGCTTGTGGTCATTGTCTAGAATGTGTGGCAACTTTGAAGGCAGCATTGGAGCCGGGCTTTTATCACCCAACAGGTCCTCTCCCTGGACAATGGATGTGCCTGCAGTGATCGCTGTGGCAACGGAGGACTCGGTGGCATCCTCTTTCGTCTCATTGGTCAGTTTTTGGTCAGAGTCTCGGATACATGGCGAGCTTGGAGGCAGTGCTGCAGAGTCAGGAGGGCTTTGATCAGCTGCCATGTCCTCTTTGAGGTGAGTGGACACATCATTGTTTGTTTCACTGGTAACTGGACACTTGGTGGTGCCCTCTACTGCCTCCCCTGGCAGTTTGTATGACAGACAAATTGAGAAAAAAATATCCAGAAAATCACATTGTAGGATTTTTATTGAATTTATTTGCAAATTATGGTGGAAAATAACTATTTGGTCACCTACAAACAAGCAAGATTTCTGGCTCTCACAGACCTGTTACTTATTATTTAAGAGGCTCCTCTGTCCTCCACTCGTTACCTGTATTAATGGCACCTGTTTGAACTTGTTATCAGTATAAAAGACACCTGTCCACAACCTCAAATAGTCATACTCCAAACTCCACTATGGCCAAGACCAAAGAGCTGTCAAAGGACACCAGAAACAAAATTTTAGACCTGCACCAGGCTGGGAAGACTGAATCTGCAATAGGTAAGCAGCTTGGTTTGAAGAAATCAACTGTGGGAGCAATTATTAGGAAATGGAAGACATACAAGACCACTGATATGCTCTCTAGATCTGGGGCTCCACGCAAGATCTCACCCCGTGGGGTCAAAATGATCACAAGAACGGTGAGCAAAAATCCCAGAACCACACGGGGGGACCTAGTGAATGACCTGCAGAGAGCTGGGACCAAAGTAACAAAGCCTACCATCAGTAACACACTACGCCGCCAGGGACTCAAATCCTGCAGTGCCAGACGTGTCCCCCTGCTTAAGCCAGTACATGTCCAGGCCCGTCTGAAGTTTGCTAGAGTGCATTTGGATGATCCAGAAGAGGATTGGGAGAATGTCATATGGTCAGATGAAACCAAAATTGAACTTTTTGGTAAAAACTCAACTCGCCGTGTTTGGAGGACAAATAATGCTGAGTTGCATCCAAAGACCACCATACCTACTGTGAAGCATGGGGGTGGAAACATCATGCTTTGGGGCTGTTTTTAAGCAAAGGGACCAGGACGACTGATCCGTGTAAAAGAAAAAATGAATGGGGCCATGTATCGTGAGATTTTGAGTGAAAACCTCCTTCCATCAGCAAGGGCATTGAAGATGAAACTTGGCTGGGTCTTTCAGCATGAAAATGATCCCAAACACACCACCCGGGCAACGAAGGAGTGGCTTCGTAAGAAGCATGTCAAGGTCTTGGAGTGGCCTAGCCAGTCTCCAGATCTCAACCCCATAGAAAATCTTTGGAGGGAGTTGAAAGCCCCAAAACATCACTGCTCTAGAGGAGATCTGCATGGAGGAATGGGCCAAAATACCAGCAACAGTGTGTGAAAACCTTGTGAAGACTTACAGAAAATGTTTGACCTGTGTCATTGCCAACAAAGGGTATATAACAAAGTATTGAGAAACTTTTGTTTTTTACCAAATACTTATTCTCCACCATAATTTGCAAATAAATTCATAAAAAATCCTACAATGTGATTTTCAGGATTTTTTTTTGTCATTTTGTCTGTCATAGTTGACGTGTACCTATGATGAACATTACAGGCATCTCTCATCTTTTTAAGTGGGAGAACTTGCACAATTGGTGGCTGACTAAATACTTTTTTTCCCCACTGTATATTGTGACGTTCTGGCTCCGGGACTCTTTGTTGTGAGCCAGGGTTGTCATTTTCTTTTGGGTGTATTTCTATGTGGGATCTGGTTGTTCATTTTCTATGTTTGGTTTTGTTGTTAATTGGGCATATGACTCCCAATCGGAGGTAACGAGTGTCAGCTGTTCGGCTCGTTATCTCTGATTGGGAGCCATATTTAATCTGTGTGGTTTCACCTTTGTTGGTGGGTTTTTGTTTCCGTGTTGCTGTCTGTATCAGTAGTGGAACTTCACGTATCGTATTTTGTTGTTTTCTGTGGTTGCTTTCATTTAATAAAGTAAGCATGTTTATTGGTACACGCGCTGCGCGTTGGTCTCATCCTTCAGACGATCGTGACAGAAAAACCCACCAAAGAAAGACCAAGCAGCGTGTCCAGGAGCAAGGTGACTGGACATGGGAGGAGGCGCCGGGCAAGGAGATGGAGAGGCTGGCGATGGCCCAGGTGGGCACAGCGTGGTCCTGGGAGGACATGCTCGGAGGCAAGGGACCTTGGGGGAAGATCAAGGCCCTGGCAAGAGAGGAGCATCGGCGGCAGCAGGTTCAACGTCGTAAGGACGAGAGGCAACCCCAAGAAATTTTTGGGGGGGGGCACATGGCTTGGGCGACGGAGCAGCAGGAGGCCGCCACAAGGCAGAGTCAGAGGGCTGCCAGGTTAAGGGGGCTGACGGAGGCAGAGAAGGGAAGGATTCAGTGGGCTACCAGGTCAAGGGGGCAACTGGGTAAAGCAGAGAGGGAAGGTGTTGAGGCACGGCGTGTGGTACTGGGGTGTGTAACCAGTTCGGTCCGGCCCGTTCCTAGTCCCAAGGTGCAGCCAGTAGTGTGTGTTCCCCGTACGGTACAGCCTGTTCCGGTCCCTCGCACTAAGTGTAAGGTGCGCGTCGCCAGCCCAGCCCGGCCTGTTCCTACTCCACGCACCAGGGATACGGTGCGCTTCACCAGCCCAGCCCGGCCTGTTCCTACTCCACGCACCAGGGATACGGTGCGCTTCGCCAGCCCAGCCCGGCCTGTTCCTACTCCACGCACCAGGGATACGGTGCGCTTCGCCAGCCCAGCCCGGCCTGTTCCTACTCCACGCACCAGGGATACGGTGCGCTTCGCCAGCCCAGCCCGGCCTGTTCCTACTCCACGCACCAGGGATACGGTGCGCTTCACCAGCCCGGCCCGGCCTGTTCCGGCCACTCGCACCAGGGATACGGTGCGCGTCGCCAGCCCCGCCCGGCCTGTTCCTGCTCTCCGCACTAGGCGTGAGGTGAGTCCCCAGGGTCCAGCATGCCCTGTTCCGGCTCCCCGCACTAGGCGTTATGGGAGTCCCCAGGGTCCAGCATGCCCTGTTCCGACTCCCCGCACTAGCCCTGAGATGCGTGTCCTCAGCCCGGGACCACCAGTTCCGGCACCACGCACTAGGACTTATGTGCGTCCCCAGGGTCCTGCATGCCCTGTTGCTTCTCCCCGCACTAGCCCTGAGATGCGTGTCCTCAGCCCGGTACCTCCAGTTCCGGCACCACGCATCAGGTCTACGGTGCGCCTCAGACGGCCAGAGTCTGCCGTCTGCCCAACGGCGCCTGAACTGCCCGTCTGGCCAACGGCGCCTGAACTGCCCGTCTGCACAACGGCGCTTGAACTGCCCGTCTGCACAACGGCGCCTGGACTGTCTGTCTGCCCAACGCCGTCTGAACGGCCCGTCTGCCCAACGCCGTCTGAACTGCCCGTCTGCCCAACGCCGTCTGAACTGTCCGTCTGCCCAACGCCGTCTGAACTGCCCGTCTGTACTGAGCCTGCAAAGCCGCCCGTCTGCCATGAGCCTTCAGAGCCGTCCGCCAGACCGGAGCCGCTAGAGCTCTTCGCCAGACAGGATCAGCCAGAGCCTTCCGCCAGACAGGATCAGCCAGAGCCTTCCGCCAGACAGGATCAGCCAGAGCCTTCCGCCAGACAGGAGCAGCCAGAGCCTTCCGTCAGACCGGATCAGCCAGAGCCTTCCGCCAGACAGGAGCAGCCAGAGCCTTCCGCCAGACGGGATCAGCCAGAGCCTTCCGCCAGCCATGAGTGGCCAGATCCGTCAGCCAGCCATGAGCCGCCAGATCCGTCAGCCAGCCATGAGCAGCCAGATCCGTCAGCCAGCCATGAGCCGTCCAGCCAGGATCCGCCCCTTAGTCCAGTGCTGCCCCTTAGTCCAGTGCTGCCCCTTAGCCTGGTGCTGCCTCTTAGTCCGGTGCTGCCCATTAATCCAGGTGGGTTTAAGTGGAGGGTGGTCATTGGGAGGAGGTTAAGAAAGCGGGTAGGAACTATAGTGGGGTGGTGGTCAAGCCCGGAGCCGGAACCGCCTCCGGGGAGCAACACCCACCCAGCCCTCCCCTATTGTGGGGTTGTGAGGCGCGGTCGCAGTCCGCGCCTTTAGGGGGGGGTACTGTGACGTTCTGGCTCCGGGACTCTTTGTTGTGAGCCAGGGTTGTCATTTTCTTTTGGGTGTATTTCTATGTGGGATCTGGTTGTTCATTTTCTATGTTTGGTTTTGTTGTTAATTGGGCATATGACTCCCAATCGGAGGTAACGAGTGTCAGCTGTTCGGCTCGTTATCTCTGATTGGGAGCCATATTTAATCTGTGTGGTTTCACCTTTGTTGGTGGGTTTTTGTTTCCGTGTTGCTGTCTGTATCAGTAGTGGAACTTCACGTATCGTATTTTGTTGTTTTCTGTGGTTGCTTTCATTTAATAAAGTAAGCATGTTTATTGGTACACGCGCTGCGCGTTGGTCTCATCCTTCAGACGATCGTGACATATATATATCTAGTGTCCTCTCAGATGCTCTGCACCAGTATGTCCCAACCCTGGGTCCCCTAGCCAATGGGCCAGCTAAGTGTAAAAATACATGCCCAAAACATTGTTAGCTTACATTCCATGGCATATGGAACATTTTGCCCTTACAATAACTTATATATGCTTTAATTAATATTGTTCAATAGAACTCTAGTCGACTTTGTCAAAGTTGGTCTTGTTACCTCCTCAATCAGTCTTGGCATTTTCCTCGTCTTGAACCAAATCCTCTTCATCTTCTTCTCCTGATCCTTCTGGATCTGCAAAACCAGAGCCAACCTGGCTCCCAGCTCCATCACGTAGTCTGTCTGGATCGCCCTTTCCTCCAACCGACACTCACCCCTCCTCTGTGTCAGCGTTGAACCCTCAATGTCTTCCTCTTAGCTAACAATAACTCTGGAAAATACATAACGTTGTAGTAAGTGGGTGTTGCTAACCAAATAATAATGTATCTCTTTACAATGTGCACACGTTTTCTTCCCAGCTACTTACAATTAAGCAAGTGAGAATCTTGCTCCAGATATGTTTACGCAAAAGGCTTATCTGAATTACTAGTAAAAAGTTGGCTACTGGAAAAGCGACCAAGTTCAAATGAATCGATTTAGGCTGTTCTTATCATTATGTGAACAATATCCTTTATGACATCATTATTGTGATGCAAGGCGTTGCCATTGGAGATTAAAAAGCACAACACAGACTTTAAAAAGCAAACTTCAGGCTCTTTCTGTACCTTACTATTGAGCCTTATTCAACCCCTCATGTAGCTCTACTCCATATTGGGCCTGGTTCTCACAAACCACACTAATCAGTTCCATTATATCATTGAAAACACTGTGTTTTGGGTAGAAAATGACTCTATATCCATGCAGGACCTAACTTGTACAGTTTCATCTATTTTAAAAACCAAGGAGGTAAAAACGCCAGTCTTCTCTTTGAGTGCCCCTGAGTGCACCTCAATTTAAAGAGGTCTATCAATTCAACCATTTGAAATGGATGTCCATTCAATTAAGAACATATTATTCTCATTAGAAATGAATCAGCTACAAATTAGTAAGGCGTACTTGTTTTTTTACACAACCTACTCTTTTGGTACATATTTATTGAGATAATTGTTTACAACATATGTTGGTGATTAACACAGAGAGAGGTTTTTTTTCTGTCATCAATAGAATGCATAAGCCATTAGGCTGGCTCACTTCAATTGTAACATGACATCTCAGCTGTCAGGAAGAAGCATTTTCTCACAAAAAGAGGACTCAAGCAAACTATCTCTCTTCAACAGTTTCACTAGTCATGTTAGGTCTACTTAAAATGTCACATTCATACACAAGTAATTAGAAAATAAGTTATACTACTGAAACACATTCACAATAAGTTATATTACAACCTACCTCTGAAGTAAGCAGTGTGTTCTCTCACTAATGAAATAGGACATTAATAATATGTCAGTGGTTAGTTGAATCAGTCTCTTTGCACTATTCAGTTTGTCTGTTCAACAGGTATCCTTCCAGAATCGGAATCTTGTGATGTCACAATGGAGTCCCCATTGCCATGGTTACCCACCACAGCTTTCATGTGTAATCAAATGCTGGCAGAATTTAGTTAGTATTTTTTGTACCTATGCAGCACAGTCATACCTAATATATACAATGAATCCATATAACCTAATTTTTTATTAAAATAAAATGCTGTAACTCATATCAAATGTTTGACCATTCAAACGACATGTGTTTTGCCTAATTAAAAGTCAATATGTTTTAGATATCATAACTAGCAGCCAGGCTTACTTAGGTTGTTTGTTCGATCTCAGCCTACCACTAATGTCAATATTTTTCATCATCATCATCATCATCATCATCATCATCATCATCATCATCATCATCAATGAAATACATAGGGTACCTTACTACAGTAAAACAAGTCTTCCATAGTCTATGTCACCTCAGTAACAAAGTTCCAAAAAAGAAATGAGGGTTCAAGAAAACATCTCTCTTCAATGGCCTCAGCTATTAGCCATATGATCAACAAGGTCAAATTTAGCACTAAAATCAAGAAGCAGCTCATCCACAAGTTTATCTTGGTCAAGTGACCTGAGCCATTGATCGATTAAATCAAACAGAGCTGTTGCAGTCGAGTGATCCTTACGGTATCTTTACAGTACGCATGCTCATAGAGGGATAAAATTAGCTGGATGTGTAATTATATAGGCCCAAAAAATGTAATTGAAGAGTAGGTGTCATTGATGTTTAGCATTTTAGTTTAATAAATTATTAAATAAGGAAATCAATATCAGCTGACTATAGAACAGTATTTGTAGACCTGCCAACAGCGCCCATTGTTTAAAAATATGTTTGAACATTTTCTTATCCATGTCTTTCCAGTTAATATAACCAAACAGACAACCTTTGTTGCTGTCAGTAGCTGAGTGTAGATGCGGTGTGGAAATCAAGCGCAGGAAACACGGGCGTTCGTGAACAGACTTTAGTAAATGAAGGCAGCACCAAACAGGCGAACAGCCAACCCAACCGGGAGGCAAAATACAAATTACGCACCAATAACAACGTGCGTAAAAAGACAATAGCGCACACAGTGCGGACTCTCGAAAAACAACAAAACACGTGAGTAATTAACGAGAGCAACAGCTAGACAAAAACCAATCACACATAACACCTGACCCAACACACGATAACTAAATAGGAAACCAAATCAAATACTAACAAGAGACAGGTGTACAAACAGACAAAACCAAACAAACATGAAACATCGAACGGTGGTAGCTAGTACTCCGGGGATGACGACCGCCGAAGCCTGCCCGAACAAGGAGGAGGAGCAGCCTCGGCCGAAACCGTGACAGTACCCCCCCCCTTGACGCGCGGCTCCAGCCGTGCGCCGATCCCGGCCTCGGGGACGACCAGGACGACGCGGAGCAGGGCGCGTAGGATAACCCCGATGGAACTCGGTCAGCAGGGACAGGTCTAATATGTCCCTCCTCGGCACTCAGCACCGCTCCTCCGGGCCGTACCCCTCCCACTCCACGAGATATTGGAGACCCCCCATCCGGCGTCTCGAATCAAGGATGGACCTCACAGTGTACACCGGAGCCCCCTCGATGTCCAACGGGGGAAGAGGAGTCTCCTCTATCTCATAGTCCTGGAGTGGACCAGCCACCACCGGCCTGAGGAGAGACACATGGAACGAGGGGTTAATATTCCTGTAATCAATAGGCAGTTCTAACCTGTAACACACCTCGTTCAACCTCCTCAGGACTTTGAATGGCCCCACAAACCGCCGACCCAGCTTCCGGCAGGGCAGGCGGAGGGGCAGGTTTCTGGTCGAGAGCCAGACTCGATCTCCAGGTGCGTATACAGGCCCCTCACTGCGGTGGAGATCGGCGCTCGTCTTATGCCGACGGATGGCCCGCTGCAGATGAACGTGGGCAGCGTTTCATGTCTCCTCCGAGCGCCGCACCCACTCATCCACCGCAGGGGCCTCGATCTGGCTCTCGTGCCAAGGTGCCAGAACCGGCTGGTACCCTAACACACACTGGAAAGGGGTTAGTTGGGTGGTGGAGTGGCGGAGAGAGTTCTGCGCCATCTCGGCCCACGGAACGTATCTCGCCCACTCCTCCGGCCGGCCCTGGCAATAAGACCTCAGAAACCTACCCACAGCCTGGTTGACACGTTCAACCTGCCCATTACTCTCCGGGTGGTAACCCGAGGTAAGGCTCACTGAAAAACCCAACCGTTCCATAAAGGCTCTCCACACTCTGGAGGTGAACTGGGGGCCTCGATCAGACACTATATCCTCGGGTACCCCGTAATGCCGGAAGACATGGTTAAACAGAGCCTCAGCGGTCTGTAGGGCAGTAGGGAGACCCGGCATGGGAAGGAGACGACAGGCCTTCGAGAACCGATCCACAACGACCAGGATGGTAGTATTCCCCTGTGAGGGGGGAAGGTCTGTAACAAAGTCCACCGAGAGGTGGGACCAGGGTCGTTGTGGAACGGGCAGGGGTTGTAGCTTACCCCTGGGCAAATGTCTGGGCGCCTTACACTGTGCACACACCGAACAGGAGGAGACATAAACCCTCACATCCCTGGCTAACGTTGGCCACCAGTACTTAGTGCTAAGGCAGTGAACTGTCCGGCCGATACCTGGATGTCCAGAGGAGGGGGACGTATGAGCCCAATAAATGAGGCGATCGCGTACCTCGAGCGGAACGTACGTCCGACCCACTGGACACTGTGGAGGACTTGGGTCGGTGCGTAATGCCCGCTCGATCTCTGCATCGACCTCCCATACCACCGGTGCCACCAGACAAGACTTTGGTAGTATGGGAGTGGGCTCAACGGACCTCTCCTCCGTGTCATACCGCCGAGACAGGGCATCTGCCTTCCCGTTCTGGGACCCAGGGATGTAAGTGATTTTAAACACAAACCCGGCTAGAAACACAGTCCAGCGGGCCTGGCGAGGATTCAGTCTCCTAGCTGCCCGGATGTACTCCAGGTTACGGTGGGCCGTCAAAATGAGGAAAGGGTGTTGAGCCCCCTCAAGCCAATGCCTCCACACCTTTAGGGCCTGTACCACGGCTAACAGCTCCCTGTCCCCTACATCATAATTCCGCTCCGCTGGACTGAGCTTCTTAGAATAAAAAGCACAGGGGCGGAGCTTAGGTGGTGTGCCAGACCGTTGTGAGAGGACGGCCCCAATACCGGCCTCGGACGCGTCTACCTCTACCTGGAATGGTAAAGCGGGATCCGGATGCGCCAACACCGGCGCCGAGGTAAACAGGTCCTTCAGTCTCCGAAAAGCCCTGTCCGCCTCAGCTGACCACCGCAAGCGCACCGGACCCCCCTTCAACAGAGACGTTATGGGAGCTGCCACCTGTCCAAAACCCCGGATAAACCTCCGGTAATAATTCGCAAAACCCAAGAACTGTTGCACCTCTTTCACAGTGGTTAGGGTTTGCCAATTACGCACTGCTGACACCCGGTCAACCTCCATCTTCACCCCTGACGCAGACAACTGATAACCCAAAAAGGAGACCGACTTCTGAAAGAACAGACATTTCTCTGCCTTGACATATAGGTCATGCTCCAACAGTCTCCTCAACACTCGGCGCACCAGGGCTACATACTCAGCTCGGGTAGAACTGTACACCAGAATATCGTCTATGTACACGACTACTCCCTGCCCCTGCATGTCCCGGAAAATCTCATCTACAAAGGATTGGAAGACTGAGGGAGCATTCATTAACCCATATGGCATGACGAGATACTCGTAATGACCGGAGGTCGTGCTAAATGCTGTCTTCCATTCATCGCCCTCTCTAATGCGCACCAAGTTATATGCGCTCCTGAGATCCAATTTTGTGAAGAACTGAGCACCGTGTAATGACTCCGTCATAGTCGCAATAAGAGGAAGTGGATAACTGTACTTCACCGTAATCTGATTGAGACCGCGGTAATCAATACACGGGCGCAAACCTCCATCTTTTTTCTTCACAAAAAAGAAGCTTGAGGAAGCGGGTGAAGTGGGGGCCCGTATGTATCCCTGTCTCAGAGACTCAGCGATGTAAGTTTCCATCGCCTTCCTCTCCTCTTGAGACAAGGGATACACATGGCTCCGCGGGAGTGCTGCTCCTAACTGGAGATCTATCACACAATCCCCCTGTCTATGAGGCGGCAGCTGCGCCGCCCTTGTCTTACTAAACACCAGTGTCAAATCCTTATACTCGGGGGGGAATATGCAGTGCGGGCATTTGATTTGGACTCTCCACCGACGTTCACCCCCACCGGGGGACCTTCCCCAACACCTAGCCGCGGTGTGCCCTCCACGGACACAGTTGGTGCAGGGAACGGCCCCCCTCGGGTTCCTACTCCTCCGTTCTCTAGCAACAGCACCTCCGAGCTCCATAGGGCTCGGCTCGGAGGTGCCGGAAGGTGGAATGGGCAACCCCCACCCGGGACGTCCACGGGTGGCGAGCAGGGTGTCCAGCCGAATGGCCATGTCGACCAGTTGGTCAAACGACAACGTGGTATCCCTGCACGCCAACTCTCTCTGGACGTCCTCCCGGAGGCTGCAGCGGAAGTGGTCTATGAGGGCCCGCTCATTCCACCCTGCATCTGCCGCTAGAGTCCGGAACTCCAAAGCAAAATCCTGTGCGCTCCTCATCCCCTGTCGGAGGTTAAGAGCGTCTGCTAAATGACTAAAATGTAATGTAAAAATGTAGAATAGACGCTCCCCCGCCGCCTTCCCTTCTGGTGGATGGTCAAACACGGCACGGAAGCGGCGGGAGAACTCCGCGTATGTAATAGTAGCGGCGTCTATTCTCCTCCATTCGGCGTTGGCCCACTCCAACGCCTTGCCAGTGAGACAGCAGATGAGGGCGGAGACGCTCTCGTGTCCCGAGGGCGCCGGGTGTACGGTGGCGAGGTAGAGCTCCACTTGCAGCAGGAACCCTTGACACCCGGCAGCGGAGCCGTCGTACGCCCTCGGGAGCGAGAGCCGAATCCCGCTGGGTTCCGGAAGGGGGACAGGAGGACTGACCGATGGGGATGGTCCGGTAGGTGGGGGCGTGGGTACCCCGCTGCTTTCCCATCGGTGGAGAGTGTTCATCACCCGATCCAGGGCGTACCGATCTGGTTGATCCTGTCCTCCTGCCCACGCAGACGGTCCTCCATGATGTCCGTTGGCGCGGGTGCTCCTGCTGATTCCATGGGTGTGATGTGTGATTCTGTCAGTAGCTGAGTGTAGATGCGGTGTGGAAATCAAGCTCAGGAAACACGGGCGTTCGTGAACAGACTTTAGTAAATGAAGGCAGCACCAAACAGGCGAACAGCCAACCCAACCGGGAGGCAAAATACAAATTACGCACAAATAACAATGTGCGTAAAAAGACAATAGCGCACACAGTGCGGACTCTCGAAAAACAACAAAACACGAGAGTAATTAACGAGAGCAACAGCTAGACAAAAACCAATCACACATAACACCTGACCCAACACACGATAACTAAATAGGAAACCAAATCAAATACTAACAAGGGACAGGTGTACAAACAGACAAAAACAAACAAACATGAAACATCGAACGGTGGTAGCTAGTACTCCGGGGACGACCGCCGCCGAAGCCTGCCCGAACAAGGAGGAGGAGCAGCCTCGGCCGAAACCGTGACAGTTGCTCAAGAGCGTCACACATTCCTCCATTCATTCTCTATAATATTCCCCTCCATCACATTCCTCTATCATATTCCCTCTATCATATTCCCTCTATTATATTCCTCTCCATCATATTCCACTACATCATAATACTCGCTATCATATTACCTCTATCATGTTCCTCTTTATTTATACAGGGAATCCCAATTGAGACCAGTGTCTCTTTTTCAATGGTGCCCTGTGTTATATCAATTAACAATCCAAACAGCTTAAACAGATAAAATTACATACAGAGCAGAAAATATATAGAGCAAAATTATTAGACTTGAACACATACATTTCACAATGAACAGGTCTTGTATTTAACCAGTTGAGCTGACAACCATTTTGCACTGTTTCACTAGGGCTTTAGTCATCAATCTAGCAAGAGGGCAATATTTTATTAATGTAGTGGTGTCCCTCCCCCCAGGAAGCTATGACCTTTAGATTTCACCTGGAATTGTTCATTTATGTCTGAGAAAAAAAAACAATTTTCAAACCATATGATCTAGTACACAAGAAAAGTATAATACAACCTTCTTTACTACTTTGCCAAACATTTCATGACATTAGTGATAGTCAAAATCTGTAAAATGTGTGAATGTCTAAATTAACATTTGGGCCATTTAACCAGTGTGCATCCCGCCTATAGACAATGGGAGAAGGGCTATGTAAAGTTCTCAATTTTGTCGTTCTGAACAAATGTTTGACTTCCACACAAAATTACTTCTTGACTTATTTTAGGTTTAAGGAAGTGTGTAGGTCGCATTCTTTATAGTAGAGCTATGACAGTTATGTATTTAACTCTGCCTGCTCGAGACAAATTCAGTGATTGCTTTGCCATGTCTGTGCCGTGAAGCAGTCAAGCTGGATAAATGTTTTTCCTGGAACGCCCCTTTGACTTAACGTTGCAGTTAAGTGATATAAATGGATGTAATTATGCAGCCGACCACCAGAGGGAGGCAAATACAAGTTTATTCGACAGAGGACGTTTACGTGGTTCTAGGAAGGTCTGGATGGTTGTCTTCTGAAATATAATACGGTGGGAAATCAATCAATAAAGTCATGTAAACATTAACATATTTTTAAAAGAAATTCTAGCGCCCTATTTCGGGGACTGTTAGCCTAAGAGGTTTTACGTCTTAAAGTGATCTAATGAAACAAATCCTCTCTGTCACATTCCTCTCAATATATTCCCTCTATCATATTCCCCTCTATCCTAATCCCTCTATCATATTCCTCTCTATCATATTCCTCTCCACCCACTCCTCCTCCTTCCTCCTCTACCTCATCTCAGTGCAGCCCCTCTCCATCCACTAGAGCAGGAAGTGTCTGGACTCAGTGAGGTCCAGCTCAGACTGAAGAGAGGCCGTTTTAACTCTCTTCTCCTTTAGCTGTTCCTCCAGCCTGGCAAGTACTATCTCCTTGTCAACCAAGCAACCTGATCTGGACTTTGAGATGATCTGACGTCTCTTTTGCTTGAGACATTTCTCTTTGCTGCTCATCTCTTGAGTATTCCAGCACACTAATGTCCTTCTTGAAGTAGCATAAATCTGAGGCTACCTCTTTATTCAGATCCTCATGTACTTCTCTTATAGGTTTGAATGTGTGTCCTCTGTCGTCTCACCCATCTCTGCAGATCACAGAGATCAGCTTACTGTCCGTCTCACAGAACAGCTTCAGAGCCTCTCCATGTTCACGACATTCATCTCTCTACTGTTATCTCTCTGCGCTGTAGCTCTCTGTCTTTTAGCATCTTCCTCCAGTTTCAGCTGGTAGGCCACGTTCCTGATCAGTCTGTTGATCTGGAAGATTCTGTCTCTGACCAGAGCCCTGCCCACTTGACAGAGTTGGTGTCCAGCATTCAGGCTGTCTTGGAGGCATCTCTTGCAGAAGGTGTGCTGATAGCTTAGAGACACAGGCTCTTTGTAGATGTCTGTGCAGATGGAACAGCACAGGTGGTCTGCCAGGTCAGAGGAAGCTGTGGCCATAATGACTGTGCTCAGTGTGTTAGAGACAAAGAGGCAGTGTCCGAATACCCATATTAGAGTACAAAATAGTATATAAAAACATTTAGTTTTTTAGTATGTGAAATTTAGAAATTATGCCGCGTTCACATGCTAGTCGGACCTAGGAAACTCTGAAATGTCCGACTTGTTGATTCGTTGAATGCGGCACGTGTATAACTACAACCAGTAAGCAAGTCTGAAATGTCCGGGTTTCCAAGTTCCGACTAGCACGTGAACGCTGCAATAGTACTAAGAATGCATCATCTAATACGCGATTGCATTGACTCCCGTCATTCGTTCATTTCGGTACAGCGCGTCAATTTATCTGCCTATCAGCTGTTGCCAAACAAGTGAGTCAGAAAATAAGAGTGAATTATACTAGATCAAAAGCGAAATTAGTATGCAGTTTAAGTAAGTATTACGCTAGAATGGATATTCAGACACAGCCAGTAACAGGTCTGTCTTGGAAAATACATGTATGTTCTTGAAGTACGCAGTCAAATTAACATTAGCTTTAAAGCCCTCATGAAGAATACTGACAGACTTCTTGTAAAGGTAGAGGCATGTGACTATCGTAAAGCAAGACAGACTAAAGTTCAGTGTCATTGACAACTTTCAGTGTGGTTGTAGGGAAAAAGCTAAAACACAAGTGAATAAAGGATGGGTTTTATTATCCATACAGTATAAATAGGAAATGTCTAATAAACTAATTATTCCAACTAATTCTTTGGATTGGAGATGACTGCTTTAGACTGTTGATGCACACATTGAGGTCAGCAATCACCAAATAAGTGTCCAGCTTGCTCTAGTGGTTATTACAAGTAACTACACATATCAGACCACAACAGCTAACATAGTGTCTCACTCCCTCTCCTCCTCTCCTCCTCTCCCCCTTGTCTCCTCTGTTCTTCCTCTATTCCTCCTCCTCTCCTCCTTCTCCCTCTCAGCGGCTCCAGCTGGATAGAGTGACGGCGAGGTGACCTCCTGCCTCTCTCACTGGAGGGCGGGAGAGGGGGAACAAAGGAGGAGGAGGAGGAGGTGGAGAGAAAGAGAGTAGGAATGGAAGAGGAGGTGGAGAGGGGTAGAGGAGGCAGAAAGCCTGGTCTAAGTATTGCTTTAAAGGGAAGAGAGGGGGAGGAGGAGAGAGCGCGAGAGATGGGGTGGAGTGGGAGAAAGAGGGGAGGAGGGGGAGGAGGGGGAGGGCAGCTGTGTCCGACACACCATACTTACACCTGCAACAGGTAGGCCAGGGGGCGGGACCTGTAGGTGAGACTAATAACATGATAAGGGGGGCAGGTGAAGAAGGGGTGGAGCTGGAGTCAAGGAGGGGAGGGTGTTACTACGAGCCCCCTGCCAGCGAGACGGGGAGCAGGGAGGAAGTCTGTCCACGGAGCATTTCTGGGTCATTGTCACTAGACCGATGTGGATGTGGTGGAGGAGTCAAGCGCAGGAAACAGAGGTTAGTCCAACAAGACTTTAATAGTCTCAATAATACAAGTGGAGAAAACTCGACCTCGAAAATATAAAAAGAGGCGAGGGAAAATTACGCACACGCGTAAAACACTAAACATGAGACAAAACGGAATAGGCACGTAGCATCGACAAAGTGGCAACAAAATAACAACACACAATTACCATAGAGCAAAACAAGGAACTTATAAGACACGTAATCAACACTCAAACAGACACAGGTGTGACAGACAGACAAAAGCAATCAAACACAGAAACATAGAGCGGTGGCAGCTAATACTCCGGGGACGGCGAACGCCGAAGCCTGCCCGAACCAGGAGGAGGAGCAGCCTCGGCCGAAACCGTGACAGTACCCCCCCCTTGACGCGCGGTACCAGCCGCGCGCCGACCCCGGCCTCGGGGACGGCCAGGAGGACGTGGACCCGGGCACGTGGGATGACCATGGTGAAACTCAGTCAGGAGGGATGGATCGAGTATGTCCCCCCTGGGCACCCAGCACCGTTCCTCCGGACTGTACCCCTCCCACTCCACGAGATACTGGAGACCACTCCTCCGGCGCCTCGAGTCCAGGATGGTCCGGACCCTGTACGCCGGGGCCCCCTCGATGTCCAAAGGGGGCGGAGGGGTCTCTCCTATCTCATCTTCTTGGAGTGGGCCAGCTACCACCGGCCTGAGAAGAGACACATGGAACGAGGGGTTAATATTTTTATACTCAATTGGCAGTTGTAACCTGTAACACACCTCGTTCAATCTTCTCAGGACTTTGAAGGGCCCCACAAACCGCCGACCCAGCTTCCGGCAGGGCAGGCGGAGGGGCAGGTTTCGAGTCGAGAGCCAGACTCGATCTCCCGGTGCGTACACCGGTCCCTCACTGCGGTGGCGATCGGTGCTCGCCTTTTGTTGACGGATGGCACGCTGCAGATGGACATGGGCAGCGTCCCACGTCTCCTCCGAGCGCCGAATCCACTCGTCCACCGCAGGGGCCTCGATCTGGCTCTCGTGCCACGGTGCCAGGACCGGCTGATAACCTAAAACACACTGGAAAGGTGTTAAGTTGGTGGAGGAGTGGCGGAGAGAGTTCCGGGCCATCTCTGCCCAGGGGATGAACCTCGACCACTCCTCCGGCCGGTCCCGGCAATAGGACCTCAAAAACCTACCCACATCCTGGTTGACACGTTCCACCTGCCCATTACTCTCTGGGTGGTACCCCGAGGTAAGGCTTACTGAGACCCCCAACCGTTCCATGAACGCTCCCCAAACTCTGGAAGTAAACTGGGGACCTCGGTCAGACACAATATCCTCGGGGACCCCATAGTGCCGGAAAACATGGGTGAATAGGGCCTCAGCGGTTTGTAGGGCAGTAGGGAGACCCGGCATGGGAAGGAGACGACAGGCCTTGGAAAACCGATCCACAACGACCAAAATGTTGGTATTCCCCTGGGAGGGGGGAGGTCGGTTACGAAATCCACCGATAGGTGGGACCATGGTCGTTGTGGAACGGGCAGGGGATGTAGCTTACCCCTGGGCAAATGTCTAGGCGCCTTACACTGGGCACACACCGAGCAGGAGGAGACATAAACCCTCACATCCCTGGCTAACGTTGGCCACCAGTATTTCATGCTAAGACAGTGCAATGTCCGGCCAATACCTGGATGTCCAGAGGAGGGTGATGTATGAGCCCAATAAATAAGACGATCACGAATCTCGAGCGGAACGTACGTCCGCCCCACAGGACACTCGGGGGGAGTAGGGCGGTACGCAGTGCCCGCTCGATTTCTGAATCGACCTCCCACACCACCGGAGCCACCAAACAAGACTCCGGCAGTATGGAAGTAGGCTCGGTGGACCTCTCCTCTGTGTCATACCGCCGGGACAGGGCGTCTGCCTTACCATTCTGGGACCCAGGGATGTATGTGATCTTAAAAACGAACTGGGTTAGGAACATGTTCCACCTAGCCTGACGAGGGTTCAATCTCCTAGCTGCCCGGATGTACTCCAGGTTACGGTGATCCGTCAGAATGAGGAAAGGGTGTTGAGCCCCCTCAAGCCAATGCCTCCACACCTTTAGGGCCTGGACTACGGCTAACAGCTCCCTGTCCCCGACATCATAGTTACTCTCCGCCGAGCTGAGCTTCTTGGAGTAGAACGCACAGGGGCGGAGTTTAGGTGGCGTGCCGGACCGTTGTGATAGAACTGCCCCAAAACCAGTCTCGGACGAGTCTACCTCAACCTGGAATGGTAAAGAGGGATCCGGATGCGCCAGCACAGGAGCCGAGGTGAACAGGTTCTTAAGTTTGACAAATGCCCTGTCCGCCTCAGCCGACCACTGCAAGCGAACCGGACCCCCCTTTAGCAGGGACGTAATGGGAGCTGCAACCTGTCCAAAACCCTGAATAAACCTCCGGTAGTAATTAGCAAAACCCAAGAACTGCTGCACCTCTTTTACAGTGGTTGGAGTTTGCCAATTACGCACGGCCGATACCCGGTCTACCTCTATCTCCACACCAGACGCGGACAACCGATAACCCAAAAAGGAGACGGACTCCTGGAAGAACAGGCATTTCTCTGCCTTGACATACAAGTCATGCTCCAACAATCGTCTCAACACTCGGCGTACCTGGGCTACATGCTCGGCTCGAGTAGCAGAGTACACTAGGATGTCGTCAATGTAAACTACTACTCCCTGCCCATGCATGTCCCGGAAAATCTCGTCAACAAAGGATTGGAAGACTGAAGGAGCATTCATTAAACCGTATGGCATGACGAGATACTCGTAATGACCCGAGGTGGTGCTAAATGCTGTCTTCCATTCATCCCCCTCCCTAATGCGCACCAGATTGTACGCGCTCCTGAGATCCAACTTTGTGAAGAACCGCGCTCCGCGTAATGACTCTGTCATCGTCGCAATCAGTGGAAGTGGGTAGCTGTATTTAACTGTGATCTGATTGAGACTACGATAATCAATACACGGGCGCAATCCCCCGTCCTTCTTCTTCACAAAGAAGAAACTCGAGGAGACTGGGGAAGTAGAGAACCGTATGTATCCCTGTGCCAAGGACTCGGCTATGTATGTCTCCATAGCCGCAGTTTCCTCTTGAGACAGGGGATACACATGACTCCGGGGAAGAGCCGCTCCGGTCTGGAGATTTATCGCACAGTCCCCCTGTCTATGAGGAGGTAGCCGTGCTGCCCTCGATTTGCTAAACACGAGTGCTAAATCCTCATACTCGGGGGGAATGCGCAGTGCGGGCACTTGGTTCGGACTCTCTACCTAGGTCGCCCCTATGGAAACACCTAGACATCTCCCTACACACTGGGCAGACCACTCCATAAGAGCCCTCTGTTGCCACGCTATGGTAGGATCATGGGTGCTTAACCAGGGAAGGCCCAACACCACTGGGTACGCAGGAGAGTCAATCAGATAGAACTGAATGATTTCCTCATGACCCCCCTGCGTCGTCATCGTCAGCGGTGCTGTGACATCCCTGATCAGACCCGACCCCAACGGCCGGCTGTCTAATGCGTGTACAGGGAATGGAACTTCTACCGGCCGAAGGGGAATTCCTAACCTAGCACAAAATGCTCGATCAATAAAGTTCCCAGCTGCGCCTGAATCTACTAGCGCCTTATGCTGGGAATGAGGTGCCACCTGTGGAAACATCACAGGAATACTCATGTGACCAACAGAGAGCTCTGGGTAAGTGGGGCGCCTACTCACCTGAAATGACTCCCCAGTGCGTGGCCTGCTGTCACCTCTCCCAGGACACCCTCCCCAGCACCTGGCCGCAGTGTGTCCTCCACGACCGCAGGTGGTGCAGGAGATGGCCCCCCTCGGGTTCCCTCTCCTCCTCTCTCTAGCGCCAGCACCTCCGAGCTCCATAGGAATCGGCTCGGAGGTGCTGGAGGGTGGACTGGACGACCCCCACTCGGGACGTCCGCGGGTAGCCAGCAGGGTGTCCAGACGGATGGAAAAGTCCACCAACTGGTCAAACGACAAGTTGGTGTCCCTGCAGGCCAGCTCTCGACGAACGTCCTCTCGTAGACTACACCGGTACTGGTCGATGAGGGCCCTCTCATTCCACCCCGCATCCGCCGCTAGTGTCCGGAACTCCAGTGCGAACTCCTGTGCGCTCCTCTTCCCCTGTCGGAGGTGGAATAGACGCTCTCCCGCCGCTTTCCCCTCAGGTGGATGATCGAAGACAGCTCTGAAGCGGCGGGAGAACTCCGCGTAGGTGATGGTTGCGGCGTCTATTCCCCTCCATTCAGCGTTGGCCCACTCCAACGCCTTGCCGGAGAGACAGGAGATGAGGGCGGAGACGCTCTCGTATCCCGAGGGCGCCGGGTGTATGGTGGCAAGGTAAAGTTCCACCTGCAGGAGGAATCCCTGACACCCGGCTGCAGAACCGTCATATGCCCTCGGGAGCGAGAGCCGAATGCCACTGGGTTCCGGTGCTGAGAGAGGAGGACTGGCCGTTGGTGATGAGTTGTTGTAAGGGTCCTTGGCCACCTCTTGATTCACCAATTGGCACATAGTTTTGGACACCTCGTCCATGGCGGTCCCGAGTTGCCGGATCAGGGCGTCCTGGAAGTTGATCCGGTCCAGCAGGGATTCGGGTGCCGCCACTGTTCCTGCTGACTCCATAATTGGTGTGTTGTTCTGTCACTAGACCGATGTGGATGTGGTGGAGGAGTCAAGCGCAGGAAACAGAGGTTAGTCCAACAAGACTTTAATAGTCTCAATAATACAAGTGGAGAAAACTCGACCTCGAAAATATAAAAAGAGGCGAGGGAAAATTACGCACACGCGTAAAACACTAAACATGAGACAAAACGGAATAGGCACGTAGCATCGACAAAGTGGCAACAAAATAACAACACACAATTACCATAGAGCAAAACAAGGAACTTATAAGACACGTAATCAACACTCAAACAGACACAGGTGTGACAGACAGACAAAAGCAATCAAACACAGAAACATAGAGCGGTGGCAGCTAATACTCCGGGGACGGCGAACGCCGAAGCCTGCCTGAACCAGGAGGAGGAGCAGCCTCGGCCGAAACCGTGACAGTCATTGGGTCGCCTCCAATGAGATTAGATCCCCCTCTACAATGTAAATTAATTTGAGTACTGGGGGGTTCTCTGTATAAATCCAAGGTGAAACCTCCAGGGGCTAGCCTTCTCTCAGGGGATAGTCTGCTCTGGGCTGCCTGTGAAAGGTGCTCCTCTGTGGGAAAGAGGAGAGAACAAGAGCCCCCAGAAGAGATCTCCTTATGGTAGTGATGGACATATCAACTCTCCTTGTCATCTTCCACCTCTTCCTCGGCCTTCTCCCTCCTTTCCTTCTTACAGTCGTGATGGAGAGAACCCTTTTCTCCCTTTCCTCCTTCCTCTCCTCCCTCTTTCTCTTCCTCTACCTACCTCTCCCTCCTTCCCTCTTGGTAAACCTTGTTTAGTCCAGCCAGATTGTGGATAGCTAGCCATGGTTCAGACCACTGTCGTTGTCTGGGAGGGGGGATACAGGACTGGTCCACTGGACTCAGCTCACATGGGGAGAACCTGCTGCTGCCACTCCCCCTCTTACCTGGGATGAGATCACGTTTGGAGGAAACCTGGCACCATCCCTATGGTGAAGCATGGTGGTGGCAGCATCATGCTGTGGGGAGGATTTTCAGGGACAGGGACTGGGAACACGCCCCATTCACATCGATGGGGCTGTAGTGGAGCGGGTTGAGAGTTTGAAGTTCCTTGGTGTCCACATCACCAACAAACTATCATGGTCCAAACACACCAAGACAGTCGTGAAGAGGGCACGACAACGCCTTTTCCACCTCAGGAGACTGAAAAGATTTGGCATTGGTCCCAAGATCCTCAAAAAGTTATACAGCTGCACCATCGAGAGCATCCTGCCTGGTATGGCAACTGCTCGGCATCCGACCGTAAGGCGCTACAGAGGGTAGTGTGTACGGCCCAGTACATCACTGGGGCCAAGCTTCCGACCATCCAGGACCTATATACTAGGCGGTGTCAAAAAATTGTCAAAGACTCCAGTCACCCAAGTCATAGACTGTTCTCTCTGCTACCGCACAGCAAGTGGTACCAGAGGGCCAAGAGTAGGTCCAAAAGGCTCTTTAACAGCTTCTACCCCCAAGCCATAAGACTGCTGAACAATTAATCAAATGGCCACCCGGACTATTTACATTGACACCTCCCCCCTTTGTTTTTACACTGCTGCTACTCGCTGTTTATTATCTATTCATAGTTACTTTACCCCTACCTACATGTTGTCAGAATGCGACGGTGAAATGCGGTAGGCGAAGTCAAACGCAGGACACAGAGCTTACTGGAAACGTACTTTACTCGAAAGTAACCAGAGTAGAAAAAACAATCTCCACATATGGAGGAATAAACAACCCGCACACGAACACTGCCGATGACGAAAACAATAACAGACAACACACAATGAACGACAGAGGGTTAAATAGGGAATACAATACAACATAATGGGGAACAGGTGTACACAATCAGGACAAAACAAGTCAAACACCGAAACATAGATCGGTGGCAGCTAGTACTCCGGGGTCGACGAACGCCGAAGCCTGCCCGAGCAAGGAGGAGGAGCAGCCTCGGCTGATTCCGTGACAGTACCCCCCCCCTTGACGCGCGGCTCCAGCCATGCGCCGACCCCGGCCTCGGGGACGGCCAGGAGGACGCGGAGCAGGGCGAGTCGGATGACTCCGGTGGAAGTCCCTCAACATGGAGGGATCTAGAATGTCCCTCCTGGGGACCCAGCACCGTTCCTCCGGACCGTACCCCTCCCACTCCACGAGATACTGCAGGCCCCCCGTCCGACGCCTCAAATCCAAGATGGAAAGGACTGAGTACGCCGGAGCCCCCTCGATGTCCAACGGGGGCGGAGGAGCCTCTCGTATCTCACTCTCCTGTAGTGGACCAGCCACCACCGGCCTGAGGAGAGACACATGGAACGAGGGGTTAATGCGGTAATTAATGGGCAGTTGTAACCTATAACATACCTCGTTCAATTTCCTCAGGACTTTAAAGGGCCCCACAAACCGCCGACCCAGCTTCCGGCAGGGCAGGCGAAGGGGCAGGTTTCGGGTCGAGAGCCAGACCCGGTCTCCCGGTGCATACACCGGAGCCTCACTGCGGTGAAGATCGGCGCTCGCCTTTTGCCGCCTGATGGCCCGCTGCAGATGGACATGCGCAGCATTCCAAGTTTCTTCCGAGCGCCGAAACCACTCGTCCACCGCAGGGGCTTCGGTCTGGCTCTGATGCCAAGGAGCCAGAACCGGCTGATAACCTAACACACACTGGAAAGGCGTAAGGTTAGTGGACGAATGGCGGAGGGTGTTTTGGGCTATCTCTGCCCAGGGAATATATCCCGACCACTCCTCTTGCCTGTCTCGGCAATATGACCTCAGAAACCTACCCACATCCTGGTTAACTCTCTCCACCTGCCCATTACTCTCGGGGTGAAAACCTGATGTAAGGCTAATCGAGACCCCCAGACGTTCCATAAATGCCCTCCAGACTCTAGAGGTGAACTGGGGACCCCGATCAGACACTATATCCTCAGGCACCCCATAGTGCCGGAAGACGTGTGTAAACAGGGCCTCAGCAGTTTGTAGGGCAGTAGGGAGACCTGGCAGGGGAATGAGACGGCAGGCTTTAGAAAACCGATCCACAATGACCAAGATCGTAGTGTTTCCCTGGGAGGGATGAAGGTCCGTGACAAAATCCACCGACAGGTGAGACCACGGCCGTTGTGGAACGGGTAGGGGTTGTAACTTCCCCCTAGGCAAGTGTCTAGGTGCCTTACACTGGGCGCACACCGAGCAGGAGGAAACATAAACCCTCACGTCCTTAGCTAAGGTTGGCCACCAGTACTTCTCACTAAGGCAGTGCACTGTCCGACCAATACCCGGATGACCAGAGGAGGGTGACATGTGAGCCCAGTATATCAAACGGTCGCGAACCTCGAGCAGCACGTACCTCCGACCCTCCGGACACTGTTGAGGAGTAGGGTCGGAACGTAACGCCCGCTCGATTTCCGCATCCACCTCCCACACCACCGGTGCCACTAAGCAAGACTCCGGGAGTATGGGAGTGGGCTCAATGGACCTCTCCTCTGTGTCATATAGTCGGGACAGGGCGTCTGCCTTAGCATTCTGGGACCCTGGTCTATAGGTGAGCTTAAATAAAAAGCGGGAAAGAAACATTGACCACCTTGCCTGGCGAGGATTCAGCCTCCTCGCTGCCTGGATGTACTCCAGGTTACGATGGTCAGTCAGAATGAGAAAAGGGTGTTTAGCCCCCTCAAGCCAATGTCTCCACACCTTCAGGGCTTGAACCACAGCCAGCAGCTCCCTATCCCCCACATCATAATTGTGCTCCGCCGGACTGAGCTTCTTAGAATAGAAAGCACAGGGGCAGAGTTTAGGTGGCGTACCCGAGCGCTGAGACAGCACAGCGCCGATCCCAGCCTCGGAAGCATCCACCTCCACCTGAAATGCCAAAGAGGGATCCGGATGCGCCAGCACCGGAGCCGAGGTAAACAAGTCCTTCAGACGTTTAAACGCCCTGTCCGCCTCAGCTGACCACTGCAGGCGCACCGGACCCCCCTTTAGCAGAGAGGTAATGGGAGCTGCTACCTGTCCAAAGCCCCGGATAAACCTCCGGTAGTAATTGGCAAAACCCAAGAAGCGCTGCACCTCCTTTACCGTGGTGGGAGTCTGCCAATTACGCACGGCAGAAACGCGGTCAATCTCCATCTCTACCCCTGATGCGGACAACCGATGCCCCAGGAAGGAGATGGACTCCTGAAAGAACAGACATTTCTCCGCCTTCACATACAGGTCATGCTCCAACAGTCTACCAAGCACTCGACGCACCAGGGACACATGCTCGGCTCGTGTAGCGGAGTATATTAGAATGTCATCAATATATACCACAACACCCTGTCCATGCAAGTCCCGGAAAATCTCGTCCACAAATGATTGGAAGACTGAAGGAGCATTCATTAACCCGTATTGCATGACGAGGTACTCATAGTGACCCGAGGTGGTACTGAATGCTGTCTTCCACTCATCTCCCTCCCTAATGCGCACCAGGTTGTACGCGCTCCTGAGATCCAATTTTGTGAAGAATCACGCCCCGTGTAATGACTCCGTCATACTAGCAATCAGAGGGAGAGGATAGCTGTATTTGATGGTGATCTGATTTAGACCATGGTAATCAATATACGGGCGTAAACCCCCATCCTTCTTCTTCACAAAAAAGAAACTTGAGGACGCAGGGTAAGTAGACGGCAGTATTTACCCCTGTCTCAAAGATTCTGTGATGTAGGTCTCCATAGCGTCCGTCTCCTCCTGAGACAGAGGATACACGTGACTACGTGGAAGCGCAGCGCCTACCTGGAGGTCTATCGCACAATCCCCCTGTCGATGAGGTGGTAATTGAGTCGCCTTCTTACTGAAGGCGAGAGCCAAATCGGCATACTCAGTTGGAATGTGCAAGGTGGGAACTTGGTTCGGGCTTTCCACCGTCATTGCCCCTACGGAAACGCCTACACACCGCCCAGTACACTGATCAGACCATCCCTGGAGAGCTCTCTGCTGCCATGAAATGTTGGGGTCATGAGCTGTTAACCAGGGATGCCCCAACACCACGGGAAACGCCGGAGAATCAATCAAATACAAACGTACTATCTCCTCATGACCCTCCTGCGTTTTCATCCGGAGAGGCGCCGTGACCTCCCTAATCAATCCTGACCCCAACGGGCGGCTATCTAGGGAATGAATGGGGAAGGGCACATCAACAGGTACGATAGGAATCCCTAACTTATAGGTGAACTGGCGATCGATAAAATTCCCAGCTGCGCCTGAATCTACTAGCGCATTATGCTGGGAGTGAGGAGAAACCTCGGGAAACATCACTTTAATACACATATGATCAGCAGAGAGCTCTGGGTGAGTTTGGTGCCTACTCACCTGGAATGACTCATCAGTGCGTCGCCCACTGCCTCGATTCCTAGGAGACCCTCCCCAGCACCGACCAGCAGTGTGTCCTCTGCGGCCACAGTTGGTGCAGGGGACGGCCTCCCTCCTGGTCTCCCTCCTGGTCTCCCTAGCACCAGCACCCCCGAGCTCCATAGGGGTCGGCTCGGAAGTGCTGGGGGATGGAATGGATGACCCCGAATCCGGACGTCCACGGGTAGATAACAGGGTATCCAGGCGAATCGACATGTCCACCAGTTGATCAAAGCTGAGATTGGTGTCCCTGCAGGCCAATTCCCGACGCACGTCCTCCCTCAGGCTGCATCTGTAGTGGTCGATGAGGGCCCTCTCATTCCATCCCGTGTTGGCAGCTAGCGTCCGGAAGTCCAGCGCGAACTCCTGCGCGCTCCTCCGCCCCTGTCTAAGGTGGAATAGACGCTCACCCGCCGCTTTACCCTCTGGGGGATGATCGAATACTGCCCGGAAGCGGTGGGTGAACTCCGCATAGCTGACCGTAGCGGCGTCTATTCCACCCCATTCGGCGTTGGCCCACTCCAGCGCCTTGCCGGACAGACAGGAGATGAGGGCGTACACGCTCTCGTATCCCTAGGGCGCCGGGTGAATGGTTGCTCGGTAGAGTTCAACCTGGAGTAGGAAACCCTGACACCCGGCCGCGGTGCCATCATAAGCCCTCGGGAGCGAGAGCCGAATCCCACTGGACTCCGGAGATGGAACGATAGGTATGGCTGATGGTGGTGGCATCGTAGTAGGAGGTGTGGGCAAACATCCACTCTCCCATCGCCTCAAGGTGTCCATCACCCCTTGCATGGTGGTGCCCAGGTGCTGGATCATGGCCTCTTGGTGGATTACGCGCTCTTCCAGTGATCCACATGGCACCGCCGATCCTGCTGACTCCATGAAGGTGTGTTATTCTGTCAGAATGCGACGGTGAAATGCAGTAGGCGAAGTCAAACCTAGGACACAGAATAACACACCTTCATGGAGTCAGCAGGATCGGCGGTGCCATGTGGATCACTGGAAGAGCGCGTAATCCACCAAGAGGCCATGATCCAGCACCTGGGCACCACCATGCAAGTGGTGATGGACACCTTGAGGCGATGGGAGAGTGGATGTTTGCCCACACAGTACTTTATTCGAAAGTAACCAGAGTAGAAAAAACAATCTCCACATAAGGAGGAATAAACAACCCGCACACGAACACTGCCGATGACGAATACAATAACACACAACACACAATGAACGACAGAGGGTTAAATAGGGAATACAATACAACATAATGGGGAACAGGTGTACACAATCAGGACAAAACAAGTCAAACACCGAAACATAGATCGGTGGCAGCTAGTACTCCGGGGACGACGAACGCCGAAGCCTGCCCGAGCAGGGAGGAGCAGCCTCGGCTGATTCCGTGACACATGTACAAATTACCTCAACTAACCTGTTACCCCACACATTGACTCGGTACCGGTACCCCTTGTATATAGCCTCGTTATTATTTTATTGTGTTACTTTTTATTTTATTTTTAACTTTAGTGAATTTAGTAAATATTTTCTTAACTCTATTTCTTGAACTGCATTGTTGGTTAAGGGCTTGTAAGTAAGCATTTCACGGTAAGGTCTACAACTGTTGTATTCGGCACATGACAAATACAAGAAACTGGACTTGAACCCGATCTAACATCTCTGGAGAGACCTGAAAATAGCTGTGCAGTGACACGCCCTATCCAACCTGACAGAGCTTGAGAGGATCTGCAGAGAAGAATGGGAGAAACTCCTCAAATACAGGTGTGCCAAGCTTGTAGCGTCATACCCAAGAAGACTCGAGGCTGTAATCGCTGCCAAAGGTGCTTCAACAAAGTACTGAGTAAAGGGTCTGAATACTTATGTAAATGTAATATTTCCATTTGTTATTTTTAATACATTTATAAAAAAGTCTAAAAACCTGTTCTCACTTTGTCATTATGGGGTATTGTGTGTAGATTGATGAAGAAAAAAACAATTTAATCAATTTTAGAATAAGACAAAGTGTGGACGCATGTTTTTGAATAACATAATGATTTCTTGATGACGATTATTTTTCTATTTGAACAATTTTTACTCAATTAAAGGGAATCATAGATGGCGTAGTAGTGCAGTCCTGTATTTGTTGTGTGTCTGTAAATAGCCTGTAAATACCCTGTTTTTTTGTGTATTTTTCGTACATATTTCCCTATCAGACTTTTCATCCTTCTACTAAATATACTTTCCTGCAACCCGCCTCACTCAATGTGAAACGGATTCTATTATTGACTTACCTTTTATCTAGAATCTCCAGTTGAAACTAGCTAGCCAGCTAACTAGCTACTTGCTATTAGCCACAGTTAGCGGTATTTCACCCAGAACATTGGATTTTTCTGCCGGAATAATTTAATCACTGGACATTAATCACCGGATCGCAACTAGCTAGCCGCAACCAAATGGATGTTGCTGTTTGGCTAATCACCACTGCCCCCGATGCAAGCACCAATTAGCCTCGAGCTAGCCTAGAGCCAGGCCCATATCCCGGCTATCTACCTCTCGGTCTAATGGAAGGAAGTAGCCAGCTAACTAGCTACTTGCTATCAGCTACCGTTATCGGTTTTTCCCCATTGTCCGTGGCCTGCACCCCCTACCAGCCAGCTCTATCCTGGACTATTATTTGGCCAGTCTGCACTGTCTGCACAGCGCGTTATCGACCCAGAACATATCAGTTTTTCTGCCGGAATAAATTGACCTTTAACTCTGGATTCATCGCTACCAGCTAGTTGCAACAAAATGGACGTTGTGGTTTGGCTAATCATCCTGAGCTAGGCCCATCTCCCGGTTATCTACCTCTCTGTCAACCGGACGGGACCACCTAGTGTTGACATGGAGCCCCGCCGATCCTACACGACTGGTCTGCTGACGAAATTGTCTGATGTGGTTACAACAGTCTTCCCGTTACGACGTCGACCACGAAGATTCCATCTGCTAGCCCCAACACGCTAGCCGTGGCCTCTTGCGCCCTTATGATAACTCAGCTATACAGCTGATGCCTGCTGGACTGTTCCTTTTTACGGTACCACATCCTGTTTATGTTTAGCCTCAGCCCAAACTGTGTCGTCATTACCAGCTGTTGTCTTAGCTCTCTCAAATTACACCTGTGATTGCTTTACGCCTCTCTCTTGTCAATATGGTTAGCTTATTGTTGTTTTGGTTATTTCTAATTGTACTATTTCACTGTAGATTTCACTGTTTTTTTTTTACTTTAGTGTATTTTGTAAATATTTTCTTATCTCTATTTATTGAACTGCATTGTTGGTTAAGGGCTTGTAAGTAAGCATTTCACGGTAAGGTCTACACCTGTTGTATTCGGCACATGACAAATACAATTTGATTTGATTTGATTTGGAGACTAGTCAGGATCAATGGAAAGATGAACAGAGCAATTTACAGAGAAATCCTTGATGAAAACCTGCTCCAGAGCGTTCAGGACCTCAGACTGGGGCTAAGGTTCACCTTCCAACAAGACAACGACCCTAAGCACACAGCCAAGACAACGCAGGAGTGGCTTCGGAAAAAGTCTCTGAATGTCCTTGAGTGGCCCAGCCAGAAACCGGACTTGAACGCGATCTAACATCTCTGGAGAGACCTGAAAATAGCTGTGCAGCGACACGCCCTATCCAACCTGACAGAGCTTGAGAGGATCTGCAGAGAAGAATGGGAGAAACTCCTCAAATACAGGTGTGCCAAGCTTGTAGCGTCATACCCAAGAAGACTCGAGGCTGTAATCGCTGCCAAAGGTGCTTCAACAAAGTACTGAGTAAAGGGTCTGAATACTTATGTAAATGTTATATTTCCATTTGTTATTTTTAATACATTTATAAAAAAGTCTAAAAACCTGTTCTCACTTTGTCATTATGGGGTATTGTGTATAGATTGATGAGGAAAAAAACAATTTAATCAATTTTAGAATAAGACAAAGTGTGGAAAAAGTCAAGGGGTCTGAATACTTTACAAATGCACTCAATTAGATTTTGTTCAAAATAATTTATAGGGCAGCCAATAATTGTGACACGCATATTTTTGAATAACATAATGATTTCTTGATGACGATTATTTTTCTATTTGAACAATTTTTACTCAATTAAAGGGTAGATTCATATGATATTTTGAGTAAGATCAAACTGATAGATCACAAGACATGTTTTCACATTCTTTTTTGTTCACATTTCCTTCTGGTGCTGTCACGATCGTTGGAGGAAGTGGAACAATGCGCAGCGTGATGAGTGAAAATACTTTAATTTGATTCACCACACGAAACAAAACAACAAAACGATACGTGAAGTCCTAGGTAACAGACACAAACCATACACGGAACAAGATCCCACAAAAACACTGTGGAAAACAGGCTGCCTAAGTATGGTCCCAATCAGAGACAACAAGCAACAGCTGACACTCGTTGCCTCTGATTGAGAACCACCCCGGCCAACACAGAAACACATGAGCTAGATAACGAACCTATAACCCAAACACATAGAAACTACACACCCTGGCTCAACATAACAGAGTCCCAGAGCCAGGGCGTGACAGTACCCCCCCCCCCAAAGGCGCGGACTGCGACCGCGCCAAACATAAACCGAACAGGGGAGGGCCGGGTGGGCATTCCTCCTCGGAGGCGGTTCCGGCTCCGGGCTTGACCACCACCCTCCAACAATCCCCCCATAGCGCCCCTGGTCCGGTCTGGCCCCGCTGGCTGGAGCTGGACTGGACATCGGTGGAGCGGATTGCTTAGGCTCCGACGTGGAGCAGCTGACCGACCAGGCACCGGTGACCCAGGCACGGGCTGTGCCGGACTGACGACGCGCACCACAGGCTTGATGCGGGGAGCAGGAACAGGCCGTAACGGACTGACGACGCGCACCACAGGCTTGGTGCGGGGAGCAGGTATGGGCCGGACCGGGCTGACGACGCGCACCACAGGCTTGGTGCGGGGAGCAGGGACAGGCCGAACCGGGCTGACGAAGTGCATATAGGCTTGGTGCGGGGAGCAGGAACAGGCCGGGCTGGCGACGCGCACCATTGGCTTGGTGCGGGGAGCAGGAACAGGCCGGGCCGGGCTGGCGACGCGCAACATTGGCTTGGTGCGGGGAGCAGGAACAGGCCGGGCCGGGCTGACGACGCGCACCATTGGCTTGGTGCGGGGAGCAGGAACAGGCCGGGTCGGGCTGGCGATGCACACCATTGGCTCCTGGACACGCTGCTTGGTCCAGGAGCTGCTTGGTCCAGTTTTGGTGGGATCTTCTGTCACGGACGTTTTGTTGTTTTCTTCGTGTGGTGAATCTAAATTAAAAGTATGTTCACTCATCACGCTGCGCATTGGTCCACTTCCTCCAACGATCGTGACAGAAGATCACACCAAAACTGGACCAAGCAGCGTGTCCAGGAGCCAACGCCAGAGGTTACTCTAGCGGCTATCCACTTCGACTGGGCCAAGCAGTGTGTCCAGGAGCCAACGCCAGAGGTAACTCTAGCGGATATCCACCTCGACTGGGTCAAGCCGCGTGAGGAGGAGAGTGGTTGGACTTGGGAGCAGAGGCTGGAGAGTCTGGCGAGAGCCATGGAGGCCATATCCACGGGGAAGAGACAAATCCCCCCAAAAAATAGGGGGGGGGCCTCACACCGTGGATGACGGGGCTGCTGGAGGCAGATAAGGGGCAAGTAAGTGGATGAGGAGAGAAGGCCACCGGGTTACGGGAGCCTTTGGCGAGTAGAGGGAAGGAAAATGTAGAGGCACGGCGAGAGGTACTGAGGTGTGTTGCCAGTCCGGTCCGGCCCGTTCCTGAACCCCGGGTAAGGCCAGTGGTGTGTGTTCCCAGCCCGGTCCGTCCTGTTCCTGCCCCTCACACCAAGCCAATGGTGCGCATCGCCAGCCCGGCCCGGCCTGTTTCTGCTCCCCGCACCAAGCCAATGGTGCGCGTCGCCAGCCCGGACCGGCCTGTTCCTGCTCCCCGCACCAAGCCTATGGTGCGCGTCGCCAGCACGGTCCTGCCTGTTCCTGCTCCACGCACCAAGCCAATGGTGCGCGTCGCCAGCCCAGCCCGGCCTGTTCCTGCTCCCCGCACCAAGCCAATGGTGCGCGTCGCCAGCCCGGCCCGGCCTGTTCCTGCTCCCCGCACCAAGCCTGTAATGCACTTCGTCAGCCCGGTTTGGCCCGTCCCTGCTCCCCGCACCAAGCCTGTGGTGCGCGTCGTCATTCCGGCACAGCCCGTGCCTGGGTCACCGGTGCCTGGTCAGGTACCGGTCAGCTGCTCCACGTCGGAGCCTAAGCAATCCGCTCCACCGATGTCCAGTCCAGCTCCAGCCAGCGGGACCAGACCAGGGGCGCTACGGAGTGTGGTGGTCAAGCCCGGAGCCGGAACCGCCTCCGAGGAGGAATGCCCACCCGGCCCTCCCCTGTTCGGTTTTTTTTTATCATTTCCTTGACAGTTGGCCATTCGAGTGCATCATATAATTCTATGGAGAACATCTCATAACCACATTGCAGAACCTTTCTTGCTGCCTTATTTTGTGCTATTTGCGGTCTCTTTAGGTCACCAACACCTGCATTACTCCAGACAACAGTAGTTCATTTGACTATGGATGAGAGCTTGTGAGATTTGTTTTAGAATTTACTCTACCTATCCCATAGGTATAAACACTGGTAATGGCTCTACCTTTCCCTCTGATAGGCTTTGTTTGCCATATTACACCTAATTTATAAGTACACCTATCCAATCCTTTCAACATGTAGGAGTGCTTAGTGTCGATTTAGGATTCAACATTTAAACTGTGCAACACTCCCCAAATTTGCGAAAGGTAAACATTTTGTGTTTATAATGTTTTGTACGGTATGCCTTGAAAATTTCATTTTCTTATTTTTTGTTTTTCATTGCATGCAAAAATACAGTATCTCCCTTCTCACTCTTTCTTACCCAGTCTACTCATCCATCTTCAAGCTTTCATCCCTTCCCTGCTCTTCTATCACCCTCTCAGTTCCACCTCCAGCTGGCTCCCTCTTTTTCCTCTTCTCCAGTCTGTTCCTCTCTTCTTTCCTCCTCTTTTCTCTCTTCTTCTCCTCCTTTTTATGAATCTTTCGCTCCATCTCCAGGAGCTCAGCTTGAGCTTTCTCTCTCTTTTTCAGCTCCTCAGACCACTTCTTCTCTTTCTTAATCCTGTCTTTCATCATGGCATTGTGTATCTTAATCAGCCCCTCTAACCTATTTTTCTCTGCCGTTTCCTTCTCTTTTCTTTCCTTCTTTCTCTTTTTCTGTTCTAACTTGTCCCTCTTTCTGTCACGGATTCTGCCGAGACTGCTCCTCCTCCTGGTTCGGGCAGGCTTCGGCGTTCGCCGTCCCCGGAGTACTAGCTGCCACCGCTCTATGTTTCGTAGTGTGATTGCTTTTGTCTGTCTTTCACACCTGTGTCCATTTGTGTGTTGATTACTTGTCTTATAAGTTCCTTGTTTTGCATTAGTCTGATTGTGTGTTGTTATTTTCTGCCTGTCGTGCAGAGCTGCGTGTCTGCACTCTGTCTATGTTTGGGATTATTGTTTACGCGTGTTTGCGTAATTGCCTCGCCTTCGTCTGTTTTCAAGGTCGTGTTTTGTTTGTTGCTCTTTGGACTATTAACGTCTTTTGGACGTATCCTCTGTGTCCTGCGCCTGACTCCTCCACCACATCCACATCGGAACTACTGACAGAACAACACACCTAAACTATGGAGTCAGCAGGAACAGCGGCGGCACCCGAATCCCTGGAAGACCGGATCAGCTACCAAGACATCATGATCCGGCAACTTGGGGCCGCCATGGACGAGGTGTCCAACACTCTGCGCCGGTTGGTGACTCGAGAGGTGCCCACGCACTCTTACACCATCCCATCACCAACGGCCAGTCCTCCTCTCTCAGCACCGGAACCCAGTGGCATTCGGCTCTCGCTCCCGAGGGCATATGACGGTTCTGCAGCCGGGTGTCAGGGATTCCTCCTGCAGGTGGAACTCTACCTGGCCACCATACACCCGGCGCCCTCGGGATACGAGAGCGTCTCCGCCCTCATCTCCTGTCTATCCGGTAAGGCGTTGGAGTGGGCCAACGCCGAATGGAGGGGATTAGACGCCGCTACCATAACCTACGCGGAATTCTCCTGCCGCTTCAGGGCTGTCTTCGATCATCCACCTGAGGGGAAAGCGGTGGGAGAGCGTCTGTTCCACCTCCGACAGGGGAAGAGGAGCGCACAGGAGTTCGCACTGGAGTTCCAGACGCTAGCGGCGGATGCGGGGTGGAATGAGAGGGCCCTCATCGACCACTACCGGTGTATTCTACGAGAGGACGTTCGTCGTGAGCTGGCCTGCAGGGACACCAACCTGTCGTTCGACCAGTTGGTGGACATTTCCATCCATCTAGACACCCTGCTGGCTACCCGCGGACGTCCCGAGTGGGGGTCGTCCATTCCACCCTCCAGCACCTCCGAGCCGATTCCCATGGAGCTCGGGGGTGCTGGCGCTAGAGAGAGGAGGAGAGAGAACCCGAGGGGGGCCATCCCCTGCACCAACTGTGGTCGTGGAGGACACACCGCGGCCAGGTGCTGGGGAGGGTCTCCTGGGAGAGGGGACAACAGGTCACGCACTGGGGAGTCATTTCAGGTGAATAGGCGCCCCACTTACCCAGAGCTTTCTGTTGGTCACATGAGTATTCCTGTGAGATTTCCACAGGTGGCACCTCATTCCCAGCATAAGGCGCTAGTAGATTCAGGTGCAGCTGGGAACTTTATTGATCAGGCATTTTGTTGTAGGTTAGGAATTCCCCTTCGGCCGGTAGAAGCTCCATTTCCTGTCCACGCCTTAGACAGCCGGCCGTTGGGGTCGGGCCTGATCAGGGAGGTCACAGCACCACTGACGATGACGACGCAGGGGGGTCATGAGGAGATCATTTAGTTTTATCTGATTGACTCTCCTGCGTACCCCGTGGTGTTGGGGCTTCCCTGGTTAAGCACCCATGATCCTACCATTGCGTGGCAACAGAGGGCTCTTATGGAGTGGTCTGCCCAGTGTGTAGGGAGATGTCTAGGTGTTTCCGTAGGGGCGACCTCGGTAGAGAGTCCGAACCAAGTGCCCGCACAGCGCATTCCCCCTGAGTATGAAGACTTAGCACTTGTGTTCAGCAAATCGAGGGCAACACGGCTACCTCCTCATAGACAGGGGGACTGTGCGATAAATCTCCAAACAGGAGCGGCTCTTCCACGGAGTCGTGTGTATCCCCTGTCTCAAGAGGAGACAGCGGCTATGGAGACTTACATAGCCGAGTCCTTGGCACAGGGATACATACGGTCCTCCACTTCCCCGGTTTCCTCGAGTTTCTTCTTTGTGAAGAAGAAGGACGGGGTATTGCGCCCGTGTATTGATTACCGTAGTCTCAATCAGATCACAGGTAAGTACAGTTACCCACTTCCACTGATTGCGACTATGACGGAATCGTTACGCGGAGCGCAGTTCTTCACAAAGTTGGATCTCAGGAGCGCGTACAATCTGGTGCGCATTAGGGAGGGGGATGAATGGAAAACAGCATTTAGCACCACCTCAGGTCATTACGAGTATCTCTTCATGCCATACGGGTTAATGAATGTCCTTCAGTCTTCCAATCCTTTGTTGACGAGATTTTCCGGGACATGCATGGGCAGGGTGTAGTAGTGTACATCGACGACATCCTAGTGTACTCTTCTACACGAGCCGAGCATGTAGCCCTGGTGCGCCGAGTGTTGAGAAGACTGATGGAGCATGACTTGTATGTCAAGGCAGAGAAATGCCTGTTCTTCCAGGAGTCCGTCTCCTTTTTGGGTTATCGGTTGTCCGCGTCTGGTGTGGAGATAGAGGTAGACCGTGTATCGGCCGTGCGTAATTGGCAAACTCCAACCACTGTAAAAGAGGTGCAGCAGTTCTTGGGTTTTGCTAATTACTACCGGAGGTTTATTCGGGGTTTTGGACAAGTTGCAGCTCCCATTACGTCCCTGCTAAAGGGGGGTCCGGTTCGTTTGCAGTGGTCGGCTGAGGCGGACAGGGCATTTGTCAAACTGAAGAACCTGTTCACCTCGGCCCCGGTGCTGGCGCATCCGGATCCCTCTTTACCATTCCAAGTAGAGGTAGACGCGTCCGAGACAGGTATTGGGGCAGTCCTGTCACAACGGTCCGGCACGCCACCTAAACTCCGCCCATGTGCGTTCTACTCCAAGAAGCTCAGCTCGGCGGAGCGCAACTATGACGTTGGGGACAGGGAGCTGTTAGCCATAGTCCAGGCCCTAAAGGTGTGGAGGCATTGGCTTGAGGGGGCTCAACACCCTTTCCTCATTCTGACTGATCACCGTAACCTGGAGTACCTCCGGGCAGCTAGGAGATTGAACCCTCGACAGGCTAGGTAGAACATGTTCCTAACCCGGTTTGTTTTTTAAGATCACATACATCCCAGGGTCCCAGAATGGTAAGGCAGACGCCCTGTCCCGGCGGTATGACACAGAGGAGAGGTCCAACGAGCCTACTTCCATACTGCCGGAGTCTTGTTTGGTGGCTCCGGTGGTATGGGAGGTCGATGCGGAAATCGAGCGGGCACTGCGTACCGACCCTACTCCCCCCGAGTGTCCTGTGGGGCGGACGTACGTTCTGCTCGAGGTTCGTGATCGTCTTATTTATTGGGCTCATACATCACCCTCCTCTGGACATCCAGGTATTAGCCGGACCGTGCACTGTCTTAGCATGAAATACTGTTGGCCAACGTTAGCTAAGGATGTGAGGGTTTATGTCTCCTCCTGCTCGGTGTGTGCCCAGTGTAAGGCGCCTAGACATTTGCCCAGGGGTAAGTTACATCCCCTGCCCGTTCCACAACGACCATGTCCCACCTATCGGTGGATTTTGTAACCGACCTACCCCCCTCCCAGGGGAATACCACCATTTTGGTCGTTGTGGATCGGTTTTCCAAGGCCTGTCGTCTCCTTCCAATGCCGGGTCTCGCTACTGCCCTACAAACCGCTGAGGCCCTATTTAACCATGTGTTCCGGCACTATGGGGTCCCCGAGGATATTGTGTCTGACCGAGGTCCCCAGTTCACCTCCAGAGTTTGGGGGGCGTTCATGGAACGATTGGGGGTCTCGGTAAGCCTTACCTCGGGGTACCACCCAGAGAGCAACGGGCAGGTGGAACGTGTCAACCAGGATGTGGGTAGGTTTTTGAGGTCCTATTGCCGGGACCGGCCGGAGGAGTGGTCTAGGTTCATCCCCTGGGCAGAGATGGCCCAGAACTCTCTCCGCCACTCCTCCACCAATTTAACACCTTTCCAGTGTGTTTTAGGTTATCAGCCGGTCCTGGAACAATGGCACAAGAGCCAGATCGAGGCCCCTGCGGTGGACGAGTGGATTCGGCGCTCGGAGGAGACGTGGGACGCTGCCCATGTCCATCTGCAGCGTGCCATCCGTCAACATAAGGCGAGCGCCGGTCGCCACCGCAGTGAGGGACCGGTGTACGCACCGGGAGATCGAGTCTGGCTCTCGACTCGAAACCTGCCCCTCCGCCTGCCCTGTCGGAAGCTGGGTCGGCGGTTTGTGGGGCCCTTCAAAGTCCTGAGAAGATTGAACGAGGTGTGTTACAGGTTACAACTGCCTATAGAGTACAAAAATATTAACCCCTCGTTCCATGTGTCTCTTCTCAGGCCGGTGGTAGCTGGCCCACTCCAAGAAGATGAGATAGGAGAGACCCCTCCGCCCCCTTTGGACATCGAGGGGGCCCCGGCGTACAGGGTCCGGACCATCTTGGACTCGAGGCGCCGGATGAGTGGTCTCCAGTATCTCGTGGAGTGGGAGGGGTACGGTCCGGAGGAACGGTGCTGGGTGCCCAGGAGGGACATCCTCGATCCATCCCTCCTGACTGAGTTCCACCGTGGGCATCCCACGCGCCCGGGTCCGCGTCCTCCTGGCCGTCCCCGAGGCCGGGGTCGGCGCACGGCTGGAGCCGCGCGTCAAGTGGGGGGTACTGTCACGGATTCTGCCGAGACTGCTCCTCCTCCTGGTTCGGGCAGGCTTTGGCGTTCGCCGTCCCCGGAGTACTAGCTGCCACCACTCTATGTTTCGTAGTGTGATTGCTTTTGTCTGTCTTTCACACCTGTGTCCATTTGTGTGTTGATTACTTGTCTTATAAGTTCCTTGTTTTGCATTAGTCTGATTGTGTGTTGTTATTTTCTGCCTGTCGTGCAGAGCTGCGTGTCTGCACTCTGTCTATGTTTGGGATTATTGTTTACGCGTGTTTGCGTAAATGCCTCGCCTTCGTCTGTTTTCGAGGTCGTGTTTTGTTTGTTGCTCTTTGGACTATTAAAGTATTTTGGACGTATCCTCTGTGTCCTGCGCCTGACTCCTCCACCACATCCACATTGGAACTACTCACACTTTTTCTCAGCCTTCATGGCTTTCTTTTGCTCTTTCTCTCTCGCCTTCATCTCCTTTCTCTCTTTCTCGTCATCTTTCAACTTCTTATTCAGTTCCTTATTTTTCTCTTTTTCCTCCATCTTTAAAAACGTGACTTTCTGCTTGAGGTTCATGGCCAGAAAGCCCACTCTTCCCAGGATGGTCTCTGCTCTCTCTGATGAAACCGTCCCATTGGAGCTCTTGGAATGGGCACGGTCCGCCTCACGCTTTAAACCCTCCCTAGGGCTCACCTCCTCCTTGACGCTCCTCTCTTCACTCTCAATGTCAATGCCTGTCCAATAATCCTAACAGGAAGACATTGACTCTAGATGTAATATTGTTCCAATGTGGCACATTCAATACACATTTGAGTGATCAACATACATTGATGGCCTCATGGGGCACACAATTTAGAGGACAGTAATTGAGGTAACTTGTTTATTTGTATCCCAAACCGATTTTATAATAGCCATAGATGTTCTTCCTGGGTCCACACCAAACGTAATACAAATGTTAACCCTAGTAAGGGGTGATGTTTTATACTATGAGCATAGAGTAGCAGGGTTGGGGTCAATTCCATTTCAATTCCAGTCAATTCAGGAAGTACTTAATTCAATGCTTTGAATTGAAATGGAACAGACCCCCAACCCTGTAGAGTAGTGGTGTAAAATAGGACACCTACCTTTGCCTCTTCCAGCGTCCAGGGCCTGGGTTCATCATCCTCTGACCTGCATATGGAGGCTCTCACTCTAACAGGCGTCTTAGTGGCCAAGCAGAGCAGAGGGGTTGCCAGAGTTAAGTTAGCATCTGGGACCAGCTAGTGAGCATGAGGGCAGCGATCCACCTCTTCACTAGTGCCCTTCCCTTTCTGCTCTGGCTGCTTGTGGTCCTTGTCATGGATGCATGCCAGGCTTGGAGGAAGTGCTAGGACAGGGCTTTTATCACTCATCAGTTCCTCTCTCTTGACAGTGGATGCAACTGCACTTGCCTCTGTGTTAACTGAGCACTCTGTGGTGTCCTCAACTGTCTCCTCTGGCTGCTTGTGGTCATTGTTGTTGTGAATGCATTGCAGACCTGGAGGACTTTTATCATCCCAGGTGTAAATGGCAACAGTTGCCTCTGTGTCGACTGAGCACTTTGTAGTGCACTCAACTGTCTTCCATAGCTGTTTGTGGTCATTGTTGTGGGTGCAGGTCAGGATTAGAGGCAGTGTTGCAGGTGCAGGAGGACTTTTATCAGCCAAAAACTCCTCTGTGTGGACAGTGGACACGGAAACGGCTGCTTCCCTGGCAACTGGACACTTGTTGGTGTCCTCTACTGCCTCCCTTGGCAGATTGTGGACAGTGGATACGGAAACGGCCGCTTCCCTGGACACTTGACTCTTGGTGGTGTCCTCTACTGCCTCCTCTGGCTGCTTGTGGTCATTGTCTAGAATGTGTGGCAACTTTGAAGGCAGCATTGGAGCCGGGCTTTTATCACCCAACAGGTCCTCTCCCTGGACAATGGATGTGCCTGCAGTGATCGCTGTGGTAACGGAGGACTCGGTGGCATCCTCTTTCGTCTCCTTTGTCAGTTTGTGGTCAGAGTCTCGGATACATGGCGAGCTTGGAGGCAGTGCTGAAGGGTCAGGAGGGCGTTGATCAGCTGCCATGTCCTCTTTGAGGTGAGTGGACACATCATTGTTTGTTTCACTGATAACTGGACACTTGGTAGTGCCCTCTACTGCCTCCCCTGGCAGTTTGTATCTCCCTTTGCAGTGGTCGGCTGAGGCGGACAGGGCATTTGTCAAACTGAAGAACCTGTTCACCTCGGCCCCGGTGCTGGCGCATCCGGATCCCTCTTTACCATTCCAAGTAGAGGTAGACGCGTCCGAGACAGGTATTGGGGCAGTCCTGTCACAACGGTCCGGCACGCCACCTAAACTCCGCCCATGTGCGTTCTACTCCAAGAAGCTCAGCTCGGCGGAGCGCAACTATGACGTTGGGGACAGGGAGCTGTTAGCCATAGTCCAGGCCCTAAAGGTGTGGAGGCATTGGCTTGAGGGGGCTCAACACCCTTTCCTCATTCTGACTGATCACCGTAACCTGGAGTACCTCCGGGCAGCTAGGAGATTGAACCCTCGACAGGCTAGGTGGAACATGTTCCTAACCCGGTTTGTTTTTTAAGATCACATACATCCCAGGGTCCCAGAATGGTAAGGCAGACGCCCTGTCCCGGCGGTATGACACAGAGGAGAGGTCCAACGAGCCTACTTCCATACTGCCGGAGTCTTGTTTGGTGGCTCCGGTGGTATGGGAGGTCGATGCGGAAATCGAGCGGGCACTGCGTACCGACCCTACTCCCCCCGAGTGTCCTGTGGGGCGGACGTACGTTCTGCTCGAGGTTCGTGATCGTCTTATTTATTGGGCTCATACATCACCCTCCTCTGGACATCCAGGTATTAGCCGGACCGTGCACTGTCTTAGCATGAAATACTGTTGGCCAACGTTAGCTAAGGATGTGAGGGTTTATGTCTCCTCCTGCTCGGTGTGTGCCCAGTGTAAGGCGCCTAGACATTTGCCCAGGGGTAAGTTACATCCCCTGCCCGTTCCACAACGACCATGTCCCACCTATCGATGGATTTTGTAACCGACCTACCCCCCTCCCAGGGGAATACCACCATTTTGGTCGTTGTGGATCGGTTTTCCAAGGCCTGTCGTCTCCTTCCAATGCCGGGTCTCGCTACTGCCCTACAAACCGCTGAGGCCCTATTTAACCATGTGTTCCGGCACTATGGGGTCCCCGAGGATATTGTGTCTGACCGAGGTCCCCAGTTCACCTCCAGAGTTTTGGGGGCGTTCATGGAACGATTGGGGGTCTCGGTAAGCCTTACCTCGGGGTACCACCCAGAGAGCAACGGGCAGGTGGAACGTGTCAACCAGGATGTGGGTAGGTTTTTTTAGGTCCTATTGCCGGGACCGGCCGGAGGAGTGGTCTAGGTTCATCCCCTGGGCAGAGATGGCCCAGAACTCTCTCCGCCACTCCTCAACCAATTTAACACCTTTCCAGTGTGTTTTAGGTTATCAGCCGGTCCTGGAACAATGGCACAAGAGCCAGATCGAGGCCCCTGCGGTGGACGAGTGGATTCGGCGCTCGGAGGAGACGTGGGACGCTGCCCATGTCCATCTGCAGCGTGCCATCCGTCAACATAAGGCGAGCGCCGGTCGCCACCGCAGTGAGGGACCGGTGTACGCACCGGGAGATCGAGTCTGGCTCTCGACTCGAAACCTGCCCCTCCGCCTGCCCTGTCGGAAGCTGGGTCGGCGGTTTGTGGGGCCCTTCAAAGTCCTGAGAAGATTGAACGAGGTGTGTTACAGGTTACAACTGCCTATAGAGTACAAAAATATTAACCCCTCGTTCCATGTGTCTCTTCTCAGGCCGGTGGTAGCTGGCCCACTCCAAGAAGATGAGATAGGAGAGACCCCTCCGCCCCCTTTGGACATCGAGGGGGCCCCGGCGTACAGGGTCCGGACCATCTTGGACTCGAGGCGCCGGATAAGTGGTCTCCAGTATCTCGTGGAGTGGGAGGGGTACGGTCCGGAGGAACGATGCTGGGTGCCCAGGAGGGACATCCTCGATCCATCCCTCCTGACTGAGTTCCACCGTGGGCATCCCACGCGCCCGGGTCCGCGTCCTCCTGGCCGTCCCCGAGGCCGGGGTCGGCGCACGGCTGGAGCCGCGCGTCAAGTGGGGGGTACTGTCACGGATTCTGCCGAGACTGCTCCTCCTCCTGGTTCGGGCAGGCTTTGGCGTTCGCCGTCCCCGGAGTACTAGCTGCCACCACTCTATGTTTCGTAGTGTGATTGCTTTTGTCTGTCTTTCACACCTGTGTCCATTTGTGTGTTGATTACTTGTCTTATAAGTTCCTTGTTTTGCATTAGTCTGATTGTGTGTTGTTATTTTCTGCCTGTCGTGCAGAGCTGCGTGTCTGCACTCTGTCTATGTTTGGGATTATTGTTTACGCGTGTTTGCGTAAATGCCTCGCCTTCGTCTGTTTTCGAGGTCGTGTTTTGTTTGTTGCTCTTTGGACTATTAAAGTCTTTTGGACGTATCCTCTGTGTCCTGCGCCTGACTCCTCCACCACATCCACATTGGAACTACTCACACTTTTTCTCAGCCTTCATGGCTTTCTTTTGCTCTTTCTCTCTCGCCTTCATCTCCTTTCTCTCTTTCTCGTCATCTTTCAACTTCTTATTCAGTTCCTTATTTTTCTCTTTTTCCTCCATCTTTAAAAACGTGACTTTCTGCTTGAGGTTCATGGCCAGAAAGCCCACTCTTCCCAGGATGGTCTCTGCTCTCTCTGATGAAACCGTCCCATTGGAGCTCTTGGAATGGGCACGGTCCGCCTCACGCTTTAAACCCTCCCTAGGGCTCACCTCCTCCTTGACGCTCCTCTCTTCACTCTCAATGTCAATGCCTGTCCAATAATCCTAACAGGAAGACATTGACTCTAGATGTAATATTGTTCCAATGTGGCACATTCAATACACATTTGAGTGATCAACATACATTGATGGCCTCATGGGGCACACAATTTAGAGGACAGTAATTGAGGTAACTTGTTTATTTGTATCCCAAACCGATTTTATAATAGCCATAGATGTTCTTCCTGGGTCCACACCAAACGTAATACAAATGTTAACCCTAGTAAGGGGTGATGTTTTATACTATGAGCATAGAGTAGCAGGGTTGGGGTCAATTCCATTTCAATTCCAGTCAATTCAGGAAGTACTTAATTCAATGCTTTGAATTGAAATGGAACAGACCCCCAACCCTGTAGAGTAGTGGTGTAAAATAGGACACCTACCTTTGTCTCTTCCAGCGTCCAGGGCCTGGGTTCATCATCCTCTGACCTGCATATGGAGGCTCTCACTCTAACAGGCGTCTTAGTGGCCAAGCAGAGCAGAGGGGTTGCCAGAGTTAAGTTAGCATCTGGGACCAGCTAGTGAGCATGAGGGCAGCGATCCACCTCTTCACTAGTGCCCTTCCCTTTCTGCTCTGGCTGCTTGTGGTCCTTGTCATGGATGCATGCCAGGCTTGGAGGAAGTGCTAGGACAGGGCTTTTATCACTCATCAGTTCCTCTCTCTTGACAGTGGATGCAACTGCACTTGCCTCTGTGTTAACTGAGCACTCTGTGGTGTCCTCAACTGTCTCCTCTGGCTGCTTGTGGTCATTGTTGTTGTGAATGCATTGCAGACCTGGAGGACTTTTATCATCCCAGGTGTAAATGGCAACAGTTGCCTCTGTGTCGACTGAGCACTTTGTAGTGCACTCAACTGTCTTCCATAGCTGTTTGTGGTCATTGTTGTGGGTGCAGGTCAGGATTAGAGGCAGTGTTGCAGGTGCAGGAGGACTTTTATCAGCCAAAAACTCCTCTGTGTGGACAGTGGACACGGAAACGGCTGCTTCCCTGGCAACTGGACACTTGTTGGTGTCCTCTACTGCCTCCCTTGGCAGATTATGGACAGTGGATACGGAAACGGCCGCTTCCCTGGACACTTGACTCTTGGTGGTGTCCTCTACTGCCTCCTCTGGCTGCTTGTGGTCATTGTCTAGAATGTGTGGCAACTTTGAAGGCAGCATTGGAGCCGGGCTTTTATCACCCAACAGGTCCTCTCCCTGGACAATGGATGTGCCTGCAGTGATAGCTGTGGTAACGGAGGACTCGGTGGCATCCTCTTTCGTCTCCTTTGTCAGTTTGTGGTCAGAGTCTCGGATACATGGCGAGCTTGGAGGCAGTGCTGAAGGGTCAGGAGGGCGTTGATCAGCTGCCATGTCCTCTTTGAGGTGAGTGGACACATCATTGTTTGTTTCACTGATAACTGGACACTTGGTAGTGCCCTCTACTGCCTCCCCTGGCAGTTTGTATCTCCCTTTGCAGTGGTCGGCTGAGGCGGACAGGGCATTTGTCAAACTGAAGAACCTGTTCACCTCGGCCCCGGTGCTGGCGCATCCGGATCCCTCTTTACCATTCCAAGTAGAGGTAGACGCGTCCGAGACAGGTATTGGGGCAGTCCTGTCACAACGGTCCGGCACGCCACCTAAACTCCGCCCATGTGCGTTCTACTCCAAGAAGCTCAGCTCGGCGGAGCGCAACTATGACGTTGGGGACAGGGAGCTGTTAGCCATAGTCCAGGCCCTAAAGGTGTGGAGGCATTGGCTTGAGGGGGCTCAACACCCTTTCCTCATTCTGACTGATCACCGTAACCTGGAGTACCTCCGGGCAGCTAGGAGATTGAACCCTCGACAGGCTAGGTGGAACATGTTCCTAACCCGGTTTGTTTTTTAAGATCACATACATCCCAGGGTCCCAGAATGGTAAGGCAGACGCCCTGTCCCGGCGGTATGACACAGAGGAGAGGTCCAACGAGCCTACTTCCATACTGCCGGAGTCTTGTTTGGTGGCTCCGGTGGTATGGGAGGTCGATGCGGAAATCGAGCGGGCACTGCGTACCGACCCTACTCCCCCCGAGTGTCCTGTGGGGCGGACGTACGTTCTGCTCGAGGTTCGTGATCGTCTTATTTATTGGGCTCATACATCACCCTCCTCTGGACATCCAGGTATTAGCCGGACCGTGCACTGTCTTAGCATGAAATACTGTTGGCCAACGTTAGCTAAGGATGTGAGGGTTTATGTCTCCTCCTGCTCGGTGTGTGCCCAGTGTAAGGCGCCTAGACATTTGCCCAGGGGTAAGTTACATCCCCTGCCCGTTCCACAACGACCATGTCCCACCTATCGATGGATTTTGTAACCGACCTACCCCCCTCCCAGGGGAATACCATCATTTTGGTCGTTGTGGATCGGTTTTCCAAGGCCTGTCGTCTCCTTCCAATGCCGGGTCTCGCTACTGCCCTACAAACCGCTGAGGCCCTATTTAACCATGTGTTCCGGCACTATGGGGTCCCCGAGGATATTGTGTCTGACCGAGGTCCCCAGTTCACCTCCAGAGTTTTGGGGGCGTTCATGGAACGATTGGGGGTCTCGGTAAGCCTTACCTCGGGGTACCACCCAGAGAGCAACGGGCAGGTGGAACGTGTCAACCAGGATGTGGGTAGGTTTTTGAGGTCCTATTGCCGGGACCGGCCGGAGGAGTGGTCTAGGTTCATCCCCTGGGCAGAGATGGCCCAGAACTCTCTCCGCCACTCCTCAACCAATTTAACACCTTTCCAGTGTGTTTTAGGTTATCAGCCGGTCCTGGAACAATGGCACAAGAGCCAGATCGAGGCCCCTGCGGTGGACGAGTGGATTCGGCGCTCGGAGGAGACGTGGGACGCTGCCCATGTCCATCTGCAGCGTGCCATCCGTCAACATAAGGCGAGCGCCGGTCGCCACCGCAGTGAGGGACCGGTGTACGCACCGGGAGATCGAGTCTGGCTCTCGACTCGAAACCTGCCCCTCCGCCTGCCCTGTCGGAAGCTGGGTCGGCGGTTTGTGGGGCCCTTCAAAGTCCTGAGAAGATTGAACGAGGTGTGTTACAGGTTACAACTGCCTATAGAGTACAAAAATATTAACCCCTCGTTCCATGTGTCTCTTCTCAGGCCGGTGGTAGCTGGCCCACTCCAAGAAGATGAGATAGGAGAGACCCCTCCGCCCCCTTTGGACATCGAGGGGGCCCCGGCGTACAGGGTCCGGACCATCTTGGACTCGAGGCGCCGGATGAGTGGTCTCCAGTATCTCGTGGAGTGGGAGGGGTACGGTCCGGAGGAACGGTGCTGGGTGCCCAGGAGGGACATCCTCGATCCATCCCTCCTGACTGAGTTCCACCGTGGGCATCCCACGCGCCCGGGTCCGCGTCCTCCTGGCCGTCCCCGAGGCCGGGGTCGGCGCACGGCTGGAGCCATGCGTCAAGTGGGGGGTACTGTCACGGATTCTGCCGAGACTGCTCCTCCTCCTGGTTCGGGCAGGCTTTGGCGTTCGCCGTCCCCGGAGTACTAGCTGCCACCACTCTATGTTTCGTAGTGTGATTGCTTTTGTCTGTCTTTCACACCTGTGTCCATTTGTGTGTTGATTACTTGTCTTATAAGTTCCTTGTTTTGCATTAGTCTGATTGTGTGTTGTTATTTTCTGCCTGTCGTGCAGAGCTGCGTGTCTGCACTCTGTCTATGTTTGGGATTATTGTTTACGCGTGTTTGCGTAAATGCCTCGCCTTCGTCTGTTTTCGAGGTCGTGTTTTGTTTGTTGCTCTTTGGACTATTAAAGTATTTTGGACGTATCCTCTGTGTCCTGCGCCTGACTCCTCCACCACATCCACATTGGAACTACTCACACTTTTTCTCAGCCTTCATGGCTTTCTTTTGCTCTTTCTCTCTCGCCTTCATCTCCTTTCTCTCTTTCTCGTCATCTTTCAACTTCTTATTCAGTTCCTTATTTTTCTCTTTTTCCTCCATCTTTAAAAACGTGACTTTCTGCTTGAGGTTCATGGCCAGAAAGCCCACTCTTCCCAGGATGGTCTCTGCTCTCTCTGATGAAACCGTCCCATTGGAGCTCTTGGAATGGGCACGGTCCGCCTCACGCTTTAAACCCTCCCTAGGGCTCACCTCCTCCTTGACGCTCCTCTCTTCACTCTCAATGTCAATGCCTGTCCAATAATCCTAACAGGAAGACATTGACTCTAGATGTAATATTGTTCCAATGTGGCACATTCAATACACATTTGAGTGATCAACATACATTGATGGCCTCATGGGGCACACAATTTAGAGGACAGTAATTGAGGTAACTTGTTTATTTGTATCCCAAACCGATTTTATAATAGCCATAGATGTTCTTCCTGGGTCCACACCAAACGTAATACAAATGTTAACCCTAGTAAGGGGTGATGTTTTATACTATGAGCATAGAGTAGCAGGGTTGGGGTCAATTCCATTTCAATTCCAGTCAATTCAGGAAGTACTTAATTCAATGCTTTGAATTGAAATGGAACAGACCCCCAACCCTGTAGAGTAGTGGTGTAAAATAGGACACCTACCTTTGTCTCTTCCAGCGTCCAGGGCCTGGGTTCATCATCCTCTGACCTGCATATGGAGGCTCTCACTCTAACAGGCGTCTTAGTGGCCAAGCAGAGCAGAGGGGTTGCCAGAGTTAAGTTAGCATCTGGGACCAGCTAGTGAGCATGAGGGCAGCGATCCACCTCTTCACTAGTGCCCTTCCCTTTCTGCTCTGGCTGCTTGTGGTCCTTGTCATGGATGCATGCCAGGCTTGGAGGAAGTGCTAGGACAGGGCTTTTATCACTCATCAGTTCCTCTCTCTTGACAGTGGATGCAACTGCACTTGCCTCTGTGTTAACTGAGCACTCTGTGGTGTCCTCAACTGTCTCCTCTGGCTGCTTGTGGTCATTGTTGTTGTGAATGCATTGCAGACCTGGAGGACTTTTATCATCCCAGGTGTAAATGGCAACAGTTGCCTCTGTGTCGACTGAGCACTTTGTAGTGCACTCAACTGTCTTCCATAGCTGTTTGTGGTCATTGTTGTGGGTGCAGGTCAGGATTAGAGGCAGTGTTGCAGGTGCAGGAGGACTTTTATCAGCCAAAAACTCCTCTGTGTGGACAGTGGACACGGAAACGGCTGCTTCCCTGGCAACTGGACACTTGTTGGTGTCCTCTACTGCCTCCCTTGGCAGATTATGGACAGTGGATACGGAAACGGCCGCTTCCCTGGACACTTGACTCTTGGTGGTGTCCTCTACTGCCTCCTCTGGCTGCTTGTGGTCATTGTCTAGAATGTGTGGCAACTTTGAAGGCAGCATTGGAGCCGGGCTTTTATCACCCAACAGGTCCTCTCCCTGGACAATGGATGTGCCTGCAGTGATCGCTGTGGTAACGGAGGACTCGGTGGCATCCTCTTTCGTCTCCTTTGTCAGTTTGTGGTCAGAGTCTCGGATACATGGCGAGCTTGGAGGCAGTGCTGAAGGGTCAGGAGGGCGTTGATCAGCTGCCATGTCCTCTTTGAGGTGAGTGGACACATCATTGTTTGTTTCACTGATAACTGGACACTTGGTAGTGCCCTCTACTGTCAACTTCAAAAGACAAGTGGCAGACTTGGAGGCAGCATTGGGACAGGGCATTTAGCTGCTGATCTGTACACTCCAAAATCAACAGTAGCTGTGCCTGCAGTGGTCTCTGTAGCAACTGAGACCTCATAGGTATCCTCTACTGTCTGCTCTGGTGGCATGAAGTCATTGTCAAAGACTGTTGGCAGGCATGGAGGCAGCACTGAAGGAAGACTTCTAGCTGCCCATCGATTCTCTCCCTTGACAGTGGCTGTGGTAGCAGTGGCCTCTGTGGCAACTGGGCACTCTGTGGCTGAAACAGCAGGCTGGGAGGTTTCGAGGAAATTGAATGAATTGCCAATGAACCGATGAGCCAGTGGTGGGAGGGAGTAAGGATAGAATCTGTCCTCTTTCTTGACAATAGATATTGCCACTGGAGCAACTGAGACCTCAGTGGTGCCCTCTACTGTCTGATGTGGCTGCATGGAGTCTTCATCAAAGAAGTGTGGCAGGTATCGATGCAGCATTGAGGAAAGATGTATATCTGTCCATAGGTCCTCTCGTTTACCTGTAGATACATCTGCAGTGGCCTCTGTGGCAACTGGGCACTCTGTGGCTGAAACAGCAGGCTGGGAGGTTTCGAGGAAATTGAATGAATTGCCAATGAACCGCTGAGCCAGGGGTGGGAGGGAGTAAGGTTATAATCTGTCCTCTTCCTCGACATTAGATATTGCCACTGGAGCAACTGAGACCTCAGTGGTGCCCTCTACTGCCTGATGTGGCTGCATGGAGTCTTCGTCAAAGAAGTGTGGCAGGTATCGATGCAGCATTGAGGAAATATGTGTATCTGTCCATAGGTCCTCTCGTTTACCTGTAGATACATCTGCAGTGGCCTCTGTGGCAACTGGGCATTCAGCAGACTGGCAGGTTTCAGGGACAAAGTATGAAAATACAATGAACCACTGTGCATCCTGAGCGCGTATGGCCAATGGAGAGGGGGGATGCAACATGGTTGGTATAGGCCTCTGATTGGTGAAAGCCAGTGGTGGGAGGGAGTCAATACAGGGAGCCATAAACTCAGTGAGAGGACAGTTGCTCACATCTCTCACATTCTGCGTGAGAAAAGAAACAGACATGATGAAAGTGATCACATTCAGTACATACATACATACTGTATGAGTCAGCACTATTTACTTATACATCACATATATATATATATATCTAGTGTCCTCTCAGATGCTCTGCACCAGTTTGTCCCAACCCTGGCCAGCATAACATTTGACATTTTAGCAATTTATCAGACGCTTTTATCCAGAACGACTTATAGTTAGTTAGTGCATTCAACTTAAGGTAGCTAGGTGAGACAACCACATAATCCTGATATGAGCGTCTATGATAGAACGGTTGTTTATTTTTTATGACAAGACAACCATAAGAACTGAGGACATAAATACACTGAATCAGACAGACATGATACAACACATTTAGACAAGAACAGTTATAAGCATTGCCATGGTGTAGCCTAATACAAAAAGAAATAAGGACAAAACATTGTTAGCTTACATTCCATGTTATATGGAACATTTTGCCCTTACAATAACTTATATTTGCTTAAATTAATATTGTTAAATAGAACTCTAGTCGACTTTGTCAAAGTTGGTCTTGTTACCTCCTCAATCAGTCTTGGCATTTTCCTCGTCTTGAACCAAATCCTCTTCATCTTCTTCTCCTGATCCTTCTGGATCTGCAAAACCAGAGCCAACCTGGCTCCCAGCTCCATCACGTAGTCTGTCTGGATCGCCCTTTCCACCAACCGACACTCACCCCTCCTCTGTGTCAGCGTTGAACCCTCCATGTCTTCCTCTTAGCTAACAATAACTCTGGAAAATACATAACGTTGTAGTAAGTGGGTGTTGCTAACCAAATAATAATGCATCTCTTTACAATGTGCACACGTTTTCTTCCCAGCTACTTACAATTAAGCAAGTGAGAATCCTGCTCCAGATATGTTTACGCAATAGGCCTATCTGAATTACTAGTAAAAAGTTCGCTACTGGAAAAGGGACCAAGTTCAAATGAATCGATTTAGGCTGTTCTTATCATTTCGTGAACAATATCCTTTATGACATCATCATTGTGATGCAAGGCGTTGCCATGGCAGATGAAAAAGCACAACACAGACTTTAAAAAGCAAACTTCAGGCTCTTTCTGTACCTTACTATTGAGCCTTATTCAACCCCTCATGTAGCTCTACTCCATATTGGGCCTGGTTCTCACAAACCACACTAATCACTTCCATCATATCATTGAAAACACTGTGTTTTGGGTAGAAAATGACTCTATATCCATGCAGGACCTAACTTGTACAGTTTCAACTATTCTAAAAACCAAGGAGGTAAAAACGCCAGTCTTCTCTTTGAGTGTCCCTGAGTGCACCTCAATTTAGAGTGCACCTCAATTTAAAGAGGTCTATCAATTCAACCATTTGAAATGGATGTCCATTCAATTAAGAACATATTATTCTTATTAGAAATGAATCAACTACAAATTAGGTAGGCATACTTGTTTTTTTACACAACCTACTCTTTTGGTACATATTTATTGAGATAATTGATTACAACATATGTTGGTGATTAACACAGAGAGGATTTTTTTTTCTGTCATCAATAGAATGCATTAGCCATTAGGCTGGCTCACTACAATTGTAACATGACATCTCAGTTGTCAGGATAAAGCATTTTCTCACAAAAAGAGGACTCAAGCAAACTATCTCTCTTCAACAGTTTCACTAGTCATGTTAGGTCTACTTAAAATGTCACATTCATCCACAAGTAATTTGAAAATAAGTTATACTACTGAAACACATTCACAATAAGTTATATTACAACCTACCTCTGAAGTAAGCAGTGTGTTCTCTCACTAATGAAATAGGACATTAATAATCTGTCAGTGGTTAGTTGAATCAGTCTCTTTGCACTGTTCAGTTTGTCTGTGCAACAGGTAACCTTCCAGAATCGGAATCTTGTGATGTCACAATGGAGTCCCCATTGCCATGGTTGTACCTATGCAGCACAGTCATACCTAATATATACAATGAATCCATATTTCCTCATTTTTTATTAAAATAAAATCCTGTAACTCATATAAAATGGTTGACCATTCAAACGACATGTGTTTTGCCTAATTAAAAGTCAATATGTTTTAGATATCATAACTAGCAGCCAGGCTTACTTAAGTTGTTTGTTAGATCTCAGCCTACCACTAATGTCAATATTTTTCATCATCATCATCATCAACATCATCATCAATGAAATACATAGGCTACCTTACTACAGTAAAACAAGTCTTCCATAGTCTATGTCACATCAGTAACAAAGTTCCAAAAAAGAAATGAGGGTTCAAGAAAACATCTCTCTTCAATGGCCTCAGCTATTAGCCATATGATCAACAAGGTCAAATGCAGCACTAAAATCAAGAAGCAGCTCATCCACAAGTTTATCTTGGTCAAGTGACCTGAGCCATTGATCGATTAAATCACCCAGAGCTGTTGCAGTCGAGTGATCCTTACCGTATCTTTACGGTACGCATGCTCATAGAGGGATAAAATTAGCTAGATGTGTAATTATAAAGGACCAAAAAATTTAATTGAAGAGTAGGTGTCGTTGATGTTTAGCATTTAAGTTTAATAAATTATTAAATAAGGAAATCAATATCAGCTGACTATAGAACAGTATTGTTTAAAATTATGTTTGAACATTTTCTTATCCATGTCTTTCCAGTTGATGTAACCAAACAGACAACCTTTGTTGCTCAAGAGCGTCACACGTTCCTCCATTCATTCTCTATCATATTCCCCTCCATTATATTCCTCTATCATATTCCCTCCATTTTATTCCCTCTATCATATTCCCTCTATCATATTCCCTCTATTATATTCCTCTCCATCATATTACACTCCATCATAATACTCGCTATCATATTCCCTCTATCATATTCCTCTTTATTTATACAGGGAATCCCAATTGAGATCAGTGTCTCTTTTTCAATGGTGCCCTGTGTTATATCAATTAACAATCCAAACAGCTTAAACAGATAAAATTACATACAGAGCAGAAAATATATAGAGCAAAATTATTAGACTTGAACACATACATTTCACAATGAACAGGTCTTGTATTTAACCAGGTGAGCTGACAACCATTTTGCACTGTTTCACTAGGGCTTTAGTCATCAATCTAGCAAGAGGGCAATATTTTATTAATGTAGTGGTGTCCCTCCCCCCAGGAAGCTATGAACTTTAGCTTTCACCTGGAATTGTTCATTTATGTCTGAGAAAAAAAACACTTTTCAAACCATATGATCTAGTACACAAGAAAAGTATAATACAACCTTCTTTACTACTTTGCCAAACATTTCATGACATTAGTGGTAGTCAAAATCTGTAAAATTTGTGAATGTCTAAATTAACATTTGGGCCATTTAACCAGTGTGCATCCCTCCTATAGACAATGGGAGAAGGGCTATGTAAAGGTCTCGATTTTGTCGTTCTGAACAAATGTTTGACTTCCACACAAAATTACTTCTTGACTTATTTTAGGTTTAAGGAAGTGTGTAGGTCGCATTCTTTATAATAGATCTATGAAAGTTATGTATTTAGCTCTGCCTGCTCGAGACAAATTCAGTGATTGCTTTGCCATATCTGTGCCGTGAAGCAGTCAAGCTGGATAAATGTTTTTCCTGGAACGCCCCTTTGACTTAACGTTGCAGTTAAGTGATATAAATGGATGTAATGATGCAGCCGACCACCAGAGGGAGTTAAATACACGTTTATTCGACAGAGGACATTTACGTGGTTCTAGGAAGGTCTGGATGGATGTCTTCTGAAATATAAAATGGTGGGAAATCAATCAAATAAGTCATGTAAACATTTACATATTTTTTAAAGAAATTCTAGCGCCCGATTTCGGGGACTGTCAGCCTAAGAGGTTTTACGTCTTAAAGTGATCTAATGAAACAAATCCTCTCTGTCACATTCCTTTCAATATATTCCCTCTATCATACTCCCCTCTATCCTAATCCCTCTATCATATTCCTCTCTATCATATTCCTCTCCACCCACTCCTCCTCCTTCCTCCTCTCCCTCATCTCAGTGCAGCCCCTCTCCATCCACTAGAGCAGGAAGTCTCTGGGCTCAGTGAGGTCCAGCTCAGACTGAAGAGAGACGGTTTTAACTCTCTTCACCTTTAGCTGTTCCTCCAGCCTGGCAAGTACTATCTCCTTGTCAGCCAAGCAACCTGATCTGGACTTTGAGATGATCTGACGTCTCTTTTGCTTGAGACATTTCTCTTTGCTGCTCATCTCTTGAGTATTCCAGCACACTAATGTCCTTCTTGAAGTAGCATAAATCTGAGGCTACCTCTTTTTTCAGATCCTCATGTGCTTCTCTTATAGGTTTGATTGTGTGTCGTCTGTCGTCTCACCCATCTCTGCAGATCACAGAGATCAGCTTACTGTCCGTCTCACAGAACAGCTTCAGAGCCTCTCCATGTTCACGACATTCATCTCTCTACTGTTTCCTCTCTCGGCTGTAGCTCTCTGTCTTTTAGCATCTTCCTCCAGTTTCAGCTGGTAGGCCACGTTCCTGATCAGTCTGTTGATCTGGAAGATTCTGTCTCTGACCAGAGCCCTGCCCACTTGACAGAGTTGGTGTCCAGCATTCAGGCTGTCTTGGAGGCATCTCTTGCAGAAGGTGTGCTGATAGCTTAGAGACACAGGCTCAGTGTAGATGTCTGTGCAGATGGAACAGCACAGGTGGTCTGCCAGGTCAGAGGAAGCTGTGGCCATAATGACTGTGCTCGTGCTCAGTGTGTGAGAGACAAAGAGGCAGTGTCCGAATACCCATATTAGAGTACTAAATAGTATATCAAAATGTTTAATTTTTTTGTATGTGAAATTTAGAAAGTATGCCGCGTTCACATGCTAGTCGGACCTAGGAAACTCTGAAATGTCCGACTTGTTGATTCGTTGAATGCGGCAAGTGTATAACTACAACCAGTAAGCAAGTCTGAAATGTCCGGGTTTCCAAGTTCCGACTAGCACGTGAACGCGGCAATAGTACTCAGAATGCGTCATCTAATGCACAATTGCATTGACTCCCGTCATTCATTCATTTCGGTACAGCGCGTCAATTTATCTGACTATCAGCTGTTGCCAAACAAGTGAGTCAGAAAATAAGAGTGAATTATACTAGATCAAAGGCGAAATTAGTATGCAGTTTAAGTAAGTATTACGCTAGAATGGATATTCAGACACAGCCAGTAACAGGTCTGTCTTGGAAAATACATGTATGTTCTTGAAGTACACAGTCAAATTAACATTAGCTTTAAAGCCCTCATGAAGAACACTGACAGACTTCTTGTAAAGGTAGATGCATGTGACTATCATAAAGCAAGACAGACTAAAGTTTAGTGTCAGTAACAACTTTCAGTGTGGGTGTGGGGAAAAAGCTAAAACACAAGTGAATAAAGGATGGGTTTTATTATCCATACAGTATAAATAGGAAATGTCTAACAAACAAATTATTCCAACTAATTCTTTGGATTGGAGATTACTGCTTTAGACTGTTGATATGCATGCACACATTGAGGTCAGCAAGCAGCAAATAAGTGTCCAGCATACTAGAGTGGTTTTTACAAGTAACTACACATATCACACCACAACAGCTAACATAGTGTCTCACTCCCACTCCTCCTCTCCTCCTCTCCTCCTCTCCCTCTTGTCTCCTCTGTTCTTCCTCTATTCCTCCTCCTCTCCTCCTCGCCCTCTCAGCGGCTCCAGCTGGATAGAGTAACGGCGCGGTGACCTCCTGCCTCTCTCACTGGAGGGCGGGAGAGGGGGAACAAAGGAGGAGGAGGAGGAGGTGGAGAGAAAGAGAGTAGGAATGGAAGAGGAGGTGGAGAGGGGTAGAGGAGGCAGAAAGCCTGGTCTAAGTATTGCTTTAAAGGGAAGAGAGGGGGAGGAGGAGAGAGCGCGAGAGATGGGGGGGAGTGGGAGAAAGAGGGGAGGAGGGGGAGGAGGGGGAGGAGGGGGAGGGCAGCTGTGTCCGACACACCATACTTACACCTGCAACAGGTAGGCCAGGGGGCGGGACCTGTCGGTGAGACTCATAACATGATAAGGGGGGCAGGTGAAGAAGGGGTGGAGCTGGAGTCAAGGAGGGGAGGGTGTTCCTACGAGCCCCCTGCCAGCGAGACGGGGGTAGGGAGGAAGTCTGTCCACGGAGCATTTCTGGGTCATTGGGTCGCCTCCAATGAGATTAGATCCCCCTCTACAATGTAAATTAGTTTGAGTACTGGGGGGTTCTCTGTATAAATCCAAGGTGAAACCTCCAGGGGCTAGCCTTCTCTCAGGGGAGAGTCTGTTCTGGGCTGCCTGCGAATGGTGTTCCTCTGTGGGAAAGAGGAGAGAACAAGAGCCCCCAGAAGAGATCTCATTATGGTAGTGATGGACAGATCAACTCTCCTTGTCATCTTCCACCTCTTCCTCTTCCTCTTGCTCGGCCTTCTCCCTCCTTTCCTTCTTACAGTCGTGATGGAGAGAACCCTTTTCTCCCTTTCCTCCTTCCTCTCCTCCCTCTTTCTCTTCCTCTACCTTCCTCTCCCTCCTTCCCTCTTGGTAGACCTTGTTTAGTCAAGCCAGATTGTGGATAGCTAGCCATGGTTCAGACCACTGTCGCTGTCTGGGAGGGGGGATACAGGACTGGTCCACTGGACTCAGCTCACATGGGGAGAACCTGCTGCTGCTGCCACTCCCCCTCTTACCTGGGATGAGATCACGTTTGGAGGAAACCTGGCACCATCCCTACGGTGAAGCATGGTGGTGGCAGCATCATGCTGTGGGGAGGATTTTCAGTGACAGGGACTGGGAACACGCCCCATTCACTTCGACGGGGCTCTAGTGGAGCGGGTCGAGAGTTTCAAGTTCCTTGGTGTCCACATCACCAACAAACTATCATGGTCCAAACACACCAAGACAGTCGTGAAGAGGGCACGACAACGCCTTTTCCACCTCAGGAGACTGAAAAGATTTGACATTGGTCCCAAGATCCTCAAAAAGTTCTACAGCTGCACCATCGAGAGCATCCTGACCGGTTGCATCACCGCCTGGTATGGCAACTGCTCGGCATCCGACCGTAAGGCGCTACAGAGGGTAGTGCGTACGGCCCAGTACATCACTGGGGCCAAGCTTCCTGCCATCCAGGACCTATATACTAGGCGGTGTCAGAGGGAGGCCCAAAAAATTGTCAAAGACTCCAGTCACCCAAGTCATAGACTGTTCTCTCTGCTACCGCACAGCAAGCGGTATCAGAGTGCCAAGTCTAGGTCCAAAAGGCTCCTTAACAGCTTCTACCCCCAAGCCATAAGACTGCTGAACAATTAATCAAATGGCCACCCAGACTATTTACATTGACACCTCCCCCCTTGGTTTTTACACTGCTGCTACTCGCTGTTTATTATCTATGCATAGTTACTTTACCCCTACCTACATGTTGTCAGAATGCGACGGTGAAATGCGGTAGACGAAGTCAAACGCAGGACACAGAGCTTACTGGAAACGTACTTTACTCAAAAGTAACCAGAGTAGAAAAAACAATCTCCACATTAGGAGGAATAAACAACCCGCACACGAACACTGCCGATGACGAAAACAATAACACACAACACACAATGAACGACAGAGGTTTAAATAGGGAATACAATACGACATAATGGGGAACAGGTGTACACAATCAGGACATAACAAGTCAAACACTGAAACATAGATACGTGGCAGCTAGTACTCCGGCGACGACGAACGCTGAAGCCTGCCCGAGCAAGGAGGAGGAGCAGCCTCGGCTGATTCCGTGACAGTACCCCCCCCCCTTGACGCGCGGCACTAGCCGTGCGCCGACCCCGGCCTCGGGGACGGCCAGGAGAACGCGGAGCAGGGCGAGTCGGATGACTCCGCTGGAAGTCCCTCAACATGGAGGGATCCTCAATGTCCCTCCTGGGGACCCAGCACCGTTCCTCCAGACCTTACCCCTCCCACTCCACGAGATACTGCAGGCCCCCCGTCCGACGCCTCGAATCCAAGATGGAACAGACTGAGTACGCCGGAGCCCCCTTGATGTCCAACGGGGGCGGAGGAGCCTCTCGTACCTCACTCTCCTGGAGTAGACCAGCCACCACCGGCCTGAGGAGAGACACATGGAAAGAGGGGTTAATGCGGTAATTAATGTGCAGTTGTAACCTATAACATACCTCGTTCAATCTCCTCAGAACTTTAAAGGGCCCCACAAACCGCCGACCCAGCTTCCGGCAGGGCAGGCGAAGGGGCAGGTTTGGAGTCGAGAGCCAGACCCGGTCTCCCGGTGCATACACCGGAGCCTCACTGCGGTGGCGATCGGCGCTCGCCTTTTGCCGCCTGATGGCCCGCTGCAGATGGACATGCGCAGCGTTCCAAGTTTCTTCCCAGCGCCGAAACCACTCGTCCACCGCAGGGGCTTCGGTCTGGCTCTGATGCCAAGGTGTCAGAACCGGCTGATAACCTAACACACACTGGAAAGGCGTAAGGTTAGTGGACGAATGGCGGAGGGAGTTTTGGGGTATCTCTGCCCAGGGAATATATCCCGACCACTCCTCTTGCCGGTCCTGACAATATGACCTCAAAAACCTACCCACATCCTGGTTAAACTCTCTCCACCTGCCCATTACTCTCGGGGTGAAAACCTGAGGTAAGGCTAATCGAGACCCCCAGACGTTCCATAAATGCCCTCCAGACTCTAGAGGTGAACTGGGGATCCCGATCAGATAATATATCCTTAGGCACCCCATAGTGCCGGAAGACGTGTGTAAACAGGGCCTCAGTAGTTTGTAGGGCAGTAGGGAGACCTGGCAGAGGAATGAGACGGCAGGCTTTAGAAAACCGATCCACAACGACCAAGATCGTAGTGTTCCCCTGGGAGGGAGGAAGGTCCGTGACAAAATCCACCGATAGGTGAGACCTCGGCCGTTGTGGAACGGGTAGGGGTTGTAACTTCCCACTGGGCAGGTGTCTAGGTGCCTTACACTGGGCGCACACCGAGCAGGAGGAAACATAAACCCTCACGTCCTTAGCTAAGGTTGGCCACCAGTACTTCTCACTAAGGCAGTGCACTGTCCGACCAATACCCGGATGACAAGAGGAGGGTGACGTGTGAGCCCAGTATATCAAATGGTCGCGAACCTCGAGCGGCACGTACCTCCGACCCTCCGGACACTGTGGAGGAGTAGGGTCGGAACGTAACGCCCGCTCGATTTCCGCATCCACCTCCCACACCACCGGTGCCACTAAGCAAGACTCCGGGAGTATGGGAGTGGGCTCAATGGACCTCTCATCTGTGTCATATAGTCGGGACAGGGCGTCTGCCTTAGCGTTCTGGGACCCTGGTCTATAGGTGAGCTTAAATACAAAGCGGGAAAGAAACATTGACCACCTTGCCTGGCGAGGATTCAGCCTCCTCGCTGCCCGGATGTACTCCAGGTTACGATGGTCAGTCAGAATGAGAAAAGGGTGTTTAGCCCCCTCAAGCCAATGTCTCCACACCTTCAGGGCTTGAACCACAGCCAGCAGCTCCCTATCCCCCACATCATAATTGCGCTCCGCCGGACTGAGCTTCTTAGAATAGAAAGCACAGTGGCAGAGTTTAGGTGGCGTACCCGAGCGCTGAGACAGCACAGCGCCGATCCCAGCCTCGGAAGCATCCACCTCCACCTGAAATGCCAAAGAGGGATCCGGATGCGCCAGCACCGAAGCCGAGGTAAACAAGTCCTTCAGACGTTTAAACGCCCTGTCCGCCTCAGCTGACCACTGCAGGCGCACCGGACCCCCCTTTAGCAGAGAGGTAATGGGAGCTGCTACCTGTCCAAAGCCCCGGATAAATCTCCGGTAGTAATTGGCAAAACCCAAGAAGCGCTGCACCTCCTTTACCGTGGTGGGAGTCTGCCAATTACGCACGGCAGAAACGCGGTCAATCTCCATCTCTACCCCTGATGCGGACAACCGATGTCCCAGGAAGGAGATGGACTCCTGAAAGAACAGACATTTCTCCGCCTTCGCATACAGGTCATGCTCCAACAGTCTACCAAGCACTCGACGCACAAGGGACACATGCTCGGCTCGTGTAGCGGAGTATATTAGAATGTCATCAATAAATACCACAAAACCCTGTCCATGCAAGTCCCGGAAAATCTCGTTCACAAATGATTGGAAGACTGAAGGAGCATTCATTAACCCATATGGCATGACGAGGTACTCATAGTGACCCGAGGTGGTACTGAATGCAGTCTTCCACTCATCTCCCTCCCTAATGCGCACCAGGTTGTACGCGCTCCTGAGATCCAATTTTGTGAAGAATCACGCCCCGTGTAATGACTCCGTCATACTAGCAATCAGAGGGAGAGGATAGCTGTATTTGATGGTGATCTGATTTAGACCATGGTAATCAATACACGGGCGTAAACCCCCATCCTTCTTCTTCACAAAAAAGAAACTTGAGGACGCAGGGGAAGTAGACGGCCGTAAGTACCCCTGTCTCAAAGATTCTGTGATGTAGGTCTCCATAGCGGCCGTCTCCTCCTGAGACAGAGGATACACGTGACTACGTGGAAGCGCATCGCCTACCTGGAGGTCTATCGCACAATCCCCCTGTCGATGAGGTGGTAATTGAGTCGCCTTCTTACTGAAGGCGAGAGCCAAATCGGCATACTCAGTTGGAATGTGCAAGGTGGGAACTTGGTTCGGGCTTTCCACCGTCATTGCCCCTACGGAAACGCCTACACACCGCCCAGTACACTGATCAGACCATCCCTGGAGAGCTCTCTGCTGCCATGAAATGTTGGGGTCATGAGCTGTTAACCAGGGATGCCCCAACACCACGGGAAACGCCGGAGAATCAATCAAATACAAACGTACTATCTCCTCATGACCCTCCTGCGTTTTCATCCGGAGAGGCGCCGTGACCTCCCTAATCAATCCTGACCCCAACGGGCGGCTATCTAGGGAATGAATGGGGAAGGGCACATCAACAGGTACGATAGGAATCCCTAACTTATAGGTGAACTGGCGATCGATAAAATTCCCAGCTGCGCCTGAATCTATTAGCGCATTATGCTGGGAGTGAGGAGAAACCTCGGGAAACATCACTTTAATACACATATGATCAGCAGAGAGCTCTGGGTGAGTTTGGTGCCTACTCACCTGGAATGACTCATCAGTGCGTCGCCCACTGCCTCGATTCCTAGGAGACCCTCCCCAGCACCGACCAGCAGTGTGTCCTCTGCGGCCACAGTTGGTGCAGGGGACGGCCTCCCTCCTGGTCTCCCTCCTGGTCTCCCTAGCACCAGCACCCCCGAGCTCCATAGGGGTCGGCTCGGAAGTGCTGGGGGATGGAATGGATGACCCCGAATCCGGACGTCCACGGGTAGATAACAGGGTATCCAGGCGAATCGACATGTCCACCAGTTGATCAAAGCTGAGATTGGTGTCCCTGCAGGCCAATTCCCGACGCACGTCCTCCCTCAGGCTGCATCTGTAGTGGTCGATGAGGGCCCTCTCATTCCATCCCGTGTTGGCAGCTAGCGTCCGGAAGTCCAGCGCGAACTCCTGCGCGCTCCTCCTCCCCTGTCTAAGGTGGAATAGACGCTCACCCGCCGCTTTACCCTCTGGGGGATGATCGAATACTGCCCGGAAGCGGTGGGTGAACTCCGCATAGCTGACCGTAGCGGCGTCTATTCCACCCCATTCGGCGTTGGCCCACTCCAGCGCCTTGCCGGACAGACAGGAGATGAGGGCGTACACGCTCTCGTATCCCTAGGGCGCCGGGTGAATGGTTGCTCGGTAGAGTTCAACCTGGAGTAGGAAACCCTGACACCCGGCCGCGGTGCCATCATAAGCCCTCGGGAGCGAGAGCCGAATCCCACTGGACTCCGGAGATGGAACGATAGGTATGGCTGATGGTGGTGGCATCGTAGTAGGAGGTGTGGGCAAACATCCACTCTCCCATCGCCTCAAGGTGTCCATCACCCCTTGCATGGTGGTGCCCAGGTGCTGGATCATGGCCTCTTGGTGGATTACGCGCTCTTCCAGTGATCCACATGGCACCGCCGATCCTGCTGACTCCATGAAGGTGTGTTATTCTGTCAGAATGCGACGGTGAAATGCAGTAGGCGAAGTCAAACCTAGGACACAGAATAACACACCTTCATGGAGTCAGCAGGATCGGCGGTGCCATGTGGATCACTGGAAGAGCGCGTAATCCACCAAGAGGCCATGATCCAGCACCTGGGCACCACCATGCAAGTGGTGATGGACACCTTGAGGCGATGGGAGAGTGGATGTTTGCCCACACAGTACTTTATTCGAAAGTAACCAGAGTAGAAAAAACAATCTCCACATAAGGAGGAATAAACAACCCGCACACGAACACTGCCGATGACGAATACAATAACACACAACACACAATGAACGACAGAGGGTTAAATAGGGAATACAATACAACATAATGGGGAACAGGTGTACACAATCAGGACAAAACAAGTCAAACACCGAAACATAGATCGGTGGCAGCTAGTACTCCGGGGACGACGAACGCCGAAGCCTGCCCGAGCAGGGAGGAGCAGCCTCGGCTGATTCCGTGACACATGTACAAATTACCTCAACTAACCTGTTACCCCACACATTGACTCGGTACCGGTACCCCTTGTATATAGCCTCGTTATTATTTTATTGTGTTACTTTTTATTTTATTTTTAACTTTAGTGAATTTAGTAAATATTTTCTTAACTCTATTTCTTGAACTGCATTGTTGGTTAAGGGCTTGTAAGTAAGCATTTCACGGTAAGGTCTACACCTGTTGTATTCGGCACATGACAAATACAAGAAACTGGACTTGAACCCGATCTAACATCTCTGGAGAGACCTGAAAATAGCTGTGCAGTGACACGCCCTATCCAACCTGACAGAGCTTGAGAGGATCTGCAGAGAAGAATGGGAGAAACTCCTCAAATACAGGTGTGCCAAGCTTGTAGCGTCATACCCAAGAAGACTCGAGGCTGTAATCGCTGCCAAAGGTGCTTCAACAAAGTACTGAGTAAAGGGTCTGAATACTTATGTAAATGTAATATTTCCATTTGTTATTTTTAATACATTTATAAAAAAGTCTAAAAACCTGTTCTCACTTTGTCATTATGGGGTATTGTGTGTAGATTGATGAAGAAAAAAACAATTTAATCAATTTTAGAATAAGACAAAGTGTGGACGCATGTTTTTGAATAACATAATGATTTCTTGATGACGATTATTTTTCTATTTGAACAATTTTTACTCAATTAAAGGGAATCATAGATGGCGTAGTAGTGCAGTCCTGTATTTGTTGTGTGTCTGTAAATAGCCTGTAAATACCCTGTTTTTTTGTGTATTTTTCGTACATATTTCCCTATCAGACTTTTCATCCTTCTACTAAATATACTTTCCTGCAACCCGCCTCACTCAATGTGAAACGGATTCTATTATTGACTTACCTTTTATCTAGAATCTCCAGTTGAAACTAGCTAGCCAGCTAAATAGCTACTTGCTATTAGCCACAGTTAGCGGTATTTCACCCAGAACATTGGATTTTTCTGCCGGAATAATTTAATCACTGGACATTAATCACCGGATCGCAACTAGCTAGCCGCAACCAAATGGATGTTGCTGTTTGGCTAATCACCACTGCCCCCGATGCAAGCACCAATTAGCCTCGAGCTAGCCTAGAGCCAGGCCCATATCCCGGCTATCTACCTCTCGGTCTAATGGAAGGAAGTAGCCAGCTAACTAGCTACTTGCTATCAGCTACCGTTATCGGTTTTTCCCCATTGTCCGTGGCCTGCACCCCCTACCAGCCAGCTCTATCCTGGACTATTATTTGGCCAGTCTGCACTGTCTGCACAGCGCGTTATCGACCCAGAACATATCAGTTTTTCTGCCGGAATAAATTGACCTTTAACTCTGGATTCATCGCTACCAGCTAGTTGCAACAAAATGGACGTTGTGGTTTGGCTAATCATCCTGAGCTAGGCCCATCTCCCGGTTATCTACCTCTCTGTCAACCGGACGGGACCACCTAGTGTTGACATGGAGCCCCGCCGATCCTACACGACTGGTCTGCTGACGAAATTGTCTGATGTGGTTACAACAGTCTTCCCGTTACGACGTCGACCACGAAGATTCCATCTGCTAGCCCCAACACGCTAGCCGTGGCCTCTTGCGCCCTTATGATAACTCAGCTATACAGCTGATGCCTGCTGGACTGTTCCTTTTTACGGTACCACATCCTGTTTATGTTTAGCCTCAGCCCAAACTGTGTCGTCATTACCAGCTGTTGTCTTAGCTCTCTCAAATTACACCTGTGATTGCTTTACGCCTCTCTCTTGTCAATATGGTTAGCTTATTGTTGTTTCGGTTATTTCTAATTGTACTATTTCACTGTAGATTTCACTGTTTTTTTTTTACTTTAGTGTATTTTGTAAATATTTTCTTATCTCTATTTATTGAACTGCATTGTTGGTTAAGGGCTTGTAAGTAAGCATTTCACGGTAAGGTCTACACCTGTTGTATTCGGCACATGACAAATACAATTTGATTTGATTTGATTTGGAGACTAGTCAGGATCAATGGAAAGATGAACAGAGCAATTTACAGAGAAATCCTTGATGAAAACCTGCTCCAGAGCGTTCAGGACCTCAGACTGGGGCTAAGGTTCACCTTCCAACAAGACAACGACCCTAAGCACACAGCCAAGACAACGCAGGAGTGGCTTCGGGACAAGTCTCTGAATGTCCTTGAGTGGCCCAGCCAGAAACCGGACTTGAACGCGATCTAACATCTCTGGAGAGACCTGAAAATAGCTGTGCAGCGACACGCCCTATCCAACCTGACAGAGCTTGAGAGGATCTGCAGAGAAGAATGGGAGAAACTCCTCAAATACAGGTGTGCCAAGCTTGTAGCGTCATACCCAAGAAGACTCGAGGCTGTAATCGCTGCCAAAGGTGCTTCAACAAAGTACTGAGTAAAGGGTCTGAATACTTATGTAAATGTTATATTTCCATTTGTTATTTTTAATACATTTATAAAAAAGTCTAAAAACCTGTTCTCACTTTGTCATTATGGGGTATTGTGTATAGATTGATGAGGAAAAAAACAATTTAATCAATTTTAGAATAAGACAAAGTGTGGAAAAAGTCAAGGGGTCTGAATACTTTACAAATGCACTCAATTAGATTTTGTTCAAAATAATTTATAGGGCAGCCAATAATTGTGACACGCATGTTTTTGAATAACATAATGATTTCTTGATGACGATTATTTTTCTATTTGAACAATTTTTACTCAATTAAAGGGTAGATTCATATGATATTTTGAGTAAGATCAAACTGATAGATCACAAGACATGTTTTCACATTCTTTTTTGTTCACATTTCCTTCTGGTGCTGTCACGATCGTTGGAGGAAGTGGAACAATGCGCAGCGTGATGAGTGAAAATACTTTAATTTGATTCACCACACGAAACAAAACAACAAAACGATACGTGAAGTCCTAGGTAACAGACACAAACCATACACGGAACAAGATCCCACAAAACACTGTGGAAAACAGGCTGCCTAAGTATGGTCCCAATCAGAGACAACAAGCAACAGCTGACACTCGTTGCCTCTGATTGAGAACCACCCCGGCCAACACAGAAACACATGAGCTAGATAACGAACCTATAACCCAAACACATAGAAACTACACACCCTGGCTCAACATAACAGAGTCCCAGAGCCAGGGCGTGACAGTACCCCCCCCCCCAAAGGCGCGGACTGCGACCGCGCCAAACATAAACCGAACAGGGGAGGGCCGGGTGGGCATTCCTCCTCGGAGGCGGTTCCGGCTCCGGGCTTGACCACCACCCTCCAACAATCCCCCCATAGCGCCCCTGGTCCGGTCTGGCCCCGCTGGCTGGAGCTGGACTGGACATCGGTGGAGCGGATTGCTTAGGCTCCGACGTGGAGCAGCTGACCGACCAGGCACCGGTGACCCAGGCACGGGCTGTGCCGGACTGACGACGCGCACCACAGGCTTGATGCGGGGAGCAGGAACAGGCCGTAACGGACTGACGACGCGCACCACAGGCTTGGTGCGGGGAGCAGGTATGGGCCGGACCGGGCTGACGACGCGCACCACAGGCTTGGTGCGGGGAGCAGGGACAGGCCGAACCGGGCTGACGAAGTGCATATAGGCTTGGTGCGGGGAGCAGGAACAGGCCGGGCCGGGCTGGCGACGCGCACTATTGGCTTGGTAGGGGGAGCAGGAACAGGCCGGCCCGGGCTGACGACGCGCACCATTGGCTCCTGGACACGCTGCTTGGTCCAGGAGCTGCTTGGTCCAGTTTTGGTGGGATCTTCTGTCACGAACGTTTTGTTGTTTTATTCGTGTGGTGAATCTAAATTAAAAGTATGTTCACTCATCACGCTGCGCATTGGTCCACTTCCTCCAACGATCATGACAGAAGATCCCACCAAAACTGGACCAAGCAGCGTGTCCAGGAGCCAACGCCAGAGGTAACTCTAGCGGCTATCCACTTCGACTCGGCCAAGCAGCGTGTCCAGGAGCCAACGCCAGAGGTAACTCTAGCGGATATCCACTTCGACTGGGTCAATCAGCGTGTCCAGGAGCCAACGCCAGAGGTAACTCTAGCGGATATCCACCTCGACTGGGTCAAGCCGCGTGAGGAGGAGAGAGGTTGGACTTGGGAGCAGAGGCTGGAGAGTCTGGCGAGAGCCATGGAGGCCATATCCACGGGGGAGAGACAAACCCCCCCAAAAAATTAGGGGGGGGCTCACACCGTGGACGACAGGGCTGCTGGAGGAAGATAAGGGGCGAGTTAGTGGACGAGGAGAGAAGGCCACCGGGTTACGGGAGCCATTGGCGAGTAGAGGGAAGGAAAATGTAGAGGCACGGCGAGAGGTAATGAGGTGTGTTGCCAGTCCGGTCCGGCCCGTTCCTGATCCCCGGGTAAGGTCAGTGGTGTGTGTTCCCAGCCCGGCCCGGCCTGTTTCTGCTCCCCGCACCAAGCCAATGGTGCGCGTCGCCAGCCCAGCCCGGCCTGTTCCTGCTCCCCGCACCAAGCCTATGGTGCGCGTCGCCAGCACGGCCCGGCCTGTTCCTGCTCCCCGCACCAAGCCAATGGTGCGCGTCGCCAGCCCGGTCCGGCCTGTTCCTGCTCCCCGCACCAAGCCTGTAGTGCACTTTGTCAGCCCGGATCGGCCCATCCCTGCTCCCCGCACCAAGCCTGTGGTGTGCGTCGTCAGTCCGGCACAGCCCGTGCCTGGGTCACCGGTGCCTGGTCAGGTACCGGTCAGCTGCTCCACATCGCAGCCTAAGCAATCCGCTCCACCGATGTCCAGTCCAGCTCCAGCCAGCGGGGCCAGACTGGACCAGGGGCGCTACGGAGGGTGGTGGTCAAGCCCGGAGCCGGAACCGCCTCCGAGGAGGAATGCCCACCCGGCCCTCCCCTGTTCCGTTTATGTTTGGCGCAGTCGCAGTCCGCGCCTTTGGGGGGGGGGGGGGGTACTGTCACGCCCTGGCTCTGGGACTCTGTTATGTTGAGCCAGGGTGTGTAGTTTCTATGTGTTTTGTGTTCTAGGTTCATTATCTAGCTCATGTGTTTCTGTGTTGGCCGGGGTGGTTCTCAATCAGAGGCAACGAGTGTCAGCTGTTGCTTGTTGTCTCTGATTGGGAACCATACTTAGGCAGCCTGTTTTCCACAGTGTTTTGTGGGATCTTGTTCCGTGTATGGTTAGTGTCTGTTACCAAGGACGTCACGTATCGTTTTGTTGTTTTGTTTCGTGTGGAAATAAATAAGTATGTTCGCAAATCACGCTGCGCATTGGTCCACTTCCTCCAACGATCGTGACAGGTGCCAATAATTCAGGAGGGCACTGTACACTTCTACTCATCACTTAGAAACTGTAATGGAAGAAGTCTTCATTGTTACCCTTATCTCTCTCCCTTTGATTACCCTCATGTCAGTCATACATTATATTACAAAATATTAAGCTAAAAAAGGCAAAAAATATGATTAGACAAATAATATTTATTTGAATGATACAGTATGTTACTAAATTGAAATTTTAATGAAATGTTTTTGTAATTATTACATTTTACGAAATGTAAAAACAAAACATAAAAAAAATAACAAAATAACAACAGCAAGGTAAAAAGAAAAGGACACAGAAACAGATCCAGATTCCTATTGCCTTTACGAGTCGTCTTTGACCTTATCCAGTTAATCACATATAGCGGTTGGTCTTTCAGTACATTTTATGAAAAATGTTTTTTTGTGTGTTTTTTTTTATCATTTCCTTGACAGTCGGCCATTCGAGTGCATTATGTAATTCTATGGAGAACATCTCATAACCACATTGCAGAACCTTTCTTGCTGCCTTATTTTGTGCTATTTGCAGTCTCTTTAGGTCACCAACACCTGCATTACTCCAGACAACAGTAGTTCATTTGACTATGGATGAGAGCTTGTGAGATTTGTTTGAGAATTTTCTCTACCTATCCCATAGGTATAAACAATGGTAATGGCTCTACCTTTCCCTCTGATAGGCTTTGTTTGCCATATTACACCTAATTTATATGTACACCTATCCCATCCTTTCAACATGTAGGAGTGCTTAGTGTCGATTTAGGATTCAACATTTAAACTGTGTAACACTCCCCAATTGCGAAAAGTAAACATTTTGTGTTTATAATGTTTTGTACGGTATGCCTTGACAAAAAACAAACAGAGTTAACATTTATTTTTTTATTCTTTGTTTTTCATTGCATGCAAAAATACAGTATCTTCCTTCTCACTCTTTCTTACCCAGTCTACTCATCCATCTTCAAGCTTTCATCCCTTCCCTGCTCTTCTATCACCCTCTCAGTTCATCCTCCAGCTGGCTCCCTCTTTTTCCTCTTCTCCAGTCTCTTCCTCTCTTCTTTCCTCCTCTTTTCTCTCTTCTTCTCCTCCTTTTTTTGAATCTTTCGCTCCATCTCCAGGAGCTCAGCTTGAGCTTTCTCTCTCTTTTTCAGCTCCTCTGACCACTTCTTCTCTTTCTTAATCCTGTCTTTCATCATGGCATTGTGTATCTTAATCAGCCCCTCTAACCTCTTTTTCTCTGCCTTTTCCTTCTCTTTTCTTTCCTTCTCTCTCTTTTTCTGTTCTAACTTGTCCCTCTTTTTCTCAGCCTTCATGGCTTTCTTTTGCTCTTTCTCTCTCACCTTCATCTCCTTTCTCTCTTTCTCGTCATCTTTCAACTTCTTATTCAGTTCCTTATTTTTCTCTTTTTCCTCCATCTTTAAAAACGTGACTTTCTGCTTGAGGTTCATGGCCAGAAAGCCCACTCTTCCCAGGATGGTCTCTGCTCTCTCTGATGAAACAGTCCCATTGGAGCTCTTGGAATGGGCACGTTCAGCCTCACGCTTCAAACCCTCCCAAGGGCTCACCTCCTCCTTGACGCTCCTCTCTTCACTCTCAATGTCAATGCCTGTCCAATAATCCTAACAGGAAGACATTGACTCTAGATGTAATATTGTTCCAATGTGGCACATTCAATACACATTTGAGTGATCAACATACATTGATGGCCTCATGGGGCACACAATTTAGAGGACAGTAATTGAGGTAACTTGTTTATTTGTATCCCAAACCGATTTTATAATAGCCATAGATGTTCTTCCTGGGTCCACACCAAACGTAATACAAATGTTAACCCTAGTAATGGTTGATGTTTTATATTATGAGCATAGAGTAGCAGGGTTGGGGTCAATTCCATTTCAATTCCAGTCAATTCAGGAAGTACTTAATTCAATGCTTTGAATTGAAATGGAACAGACCCCCAACCCTGTAGAGTAGTAGTGTAAAATAGGACACCTACCTTTGCCTCTTCCAGCGTCCAGGGCCTGGGTTCATCATCCTCTGACCTGCATATGGAGGCTCTCACTCTAACTGGCGTCTTAGTGGCCAAGCAGAGCAGAGGGGTTGCCAGAGTTAAGTTAGCATCTGGGACCAGCTGGTGAGCATGAGGGCAGCGATCCACCTCTTCACTAGTGCCCTTCCCTTTCTGCTCTGGCTGCTTGTGGTCCTTGTCATGTATGCATGCCAGGCTTGGAGGAAGTGCTAGGACAGGGCTTTTATCACTCATCAGTTCCTCTCTCTTGACAGTGGATGCAACTGCACTTGCCTCTGTGTTAACTGAGCACTCTGTGGTGTCCTCAACTGTCTCCTCTGGCTGCTTGTGGTCATTGTTGTTGTGAATGCATTGCAGACCTGGAGGACTTTTATCATCCCAGATGTAAATGGCAACAGTTGCCTCTGTGTCGACTGAGCACTTTGTAGTGCACTCAACTGTCTTCCATAGCTGTTTGTGGTCATTGTTGTGGGTGCAGGTCAGGATTAGAGGCAGTGTTGCAGGTGCAGGAGGACTTTTATCAGCCAAAAACTCCTCTGTGTGGACAGTGGACACGTAAACGGCTGCTTCCCTGGCAACTGGACACTTGTTGGTGTCCTCTACTGCCTCCCCTGGCAGATTGTGGACAGTGGATACGGAAACGTCCGCTTCCCTGGACACTTGACTCTTGGTGGTGTCCTCTACTGCCTCCTCTGGCTGCTTGTGGTCATTGTCTAGAATGTGTGGCAACATTGAAGGCAGCATTGGAGCCTGGCTTTTATCACCCTACAGGTCTTCTCCCTGGACAATGGATGTGCCTGCAGTGATCGCTGTGGTAACGGAGGACTCGGTGGCATCCTCTTTCGTCTCCTTGGTCAGTTTGTGGTCAGAGTCTCGGATACATGGCGAGCTTGGAGGCAGTGCTGCAGGGTCAGGAGGGCTTTGATCAGCTGCCATGTCCTCTTTGAGGTGAGTGGACACATCATTGTTTGTTTCACTGATAACTGGACACTTGGTGGTGCCCTCTACTGCCTCCCCTGGCAGTTTGTAGTCAACTTCAAAGACAAGTGGCAGACTTGGAGGCAGCATCGGGACAGGGCATTTAGCTGCTGATCTGTACACTCCAAAATCAACAGTAGCTGTGCCTGCAGTGGTCTCTGTAGCAACTGAGACCTCAAAGGTATCCTCTACTGTCTGCTCTGGTGGCATGAAGTCATCGTCAAAGACTGTTGGCAGGCATGGAGGCAGCACTGAAGGAAGACTTATAGCTGCCCATCGATTCTGTCCCTTGACAGTGGCTGTGGTAGCAGTGGCCTCTGTGGCAACTGGGCACTATGTGGCTGAAACAGCAGGCTGGGAGGTTTCGAGGAAATTGAATGAATTGCCAATGAACCGCTGAGCGAGTGTTGGGTGGGAGTAAGGATAGAATCTGTCCTCTTCCTTGACATTAGATATTGCCACTGGAGCAACTGAGACATCAGTGGTGCCCTCTACTGTCTGATGTGGCTGCATGGAGTCTTCATCAAAGAAGTGTGGCAGATATCGATGCAGCATTGAGGAAAGATGTATATCTGTCCATAGGTCCTCTCGTTTACCTGTAGATACATCTGCAGTGGCCTCTGTGGCAACTGGGCACTCTGTGGCTGAAACAGCAGGCTGGGAGGTTTCGAGGAAATTGAATGAATTGCCAATGAACCGCTGAGCCAGTGGTGGGAGGGAGTAAGGATAGAATCTGTCCTCTTCCTCGACATTAGATATTGCCACTGGAGCAACTGAGACCTCAGTGGTGCCCTCTACTGCCTGATGTGGCTGCATGGAGTCTTCGTCAAAGAAGTGTGGCAGGTATCGATGCAGCATTGAGGAAATATGTGTATCTGTCCATAGGTCCTCTCGTTTACCTGTAGATACATCTGCAGTGGCCTCTGTGGCAACTGGGCATTCAGCAGACTGGCAGGTTTCAGGGACAAAGTATGAAAATACAATGAACCGCTGTGCATCCTGAGTGCGTATGGCCAATGGAGAGGGGGGATGCAACATGGTTGGTATAGGCCTCTGATTGGTGAAAGCCAGTGGTGGGAGGGAGTCAATACAGGGAGCCATAAACTCAGTGAGAGGACAGTTGCTCACATCTCTCACATTCTGCGTGAGAAAAGAAACAGACATGATGAAAGTGATCACATTCAGTACAGACATACATACTGTATGAGTCAGCACTATTTACTTATACATCACATATATATATATATATATATATATATATATATATATATATATATATATATATATATATATATATATATATATATATCTAGTGTCCTCTCAGATGCTCTGCACCAGTCTGTCCCAACCCTGGGTCCCCTAGCCAATGGGCCAGCTAAGTGTAAAAATACATGCCCCACACCCAGCATAACATTTGACATTTTAGCCATTTATCAAACGCTTTTATCCAGAACGACTTATAGTTAGTTAGTGCATTCAACTTAAGGTAGCTAGGTGAGACAACCACATAATCCTGATATGAGCGTCTATGATAGAACGGTTGTTTATTTTTTATGACAAGACAACCATAAGAACCGAGGACATAAATACACTGAAACAGACAGACACGATACAACACATTTAGACAAGAACAGTTATAAGCATTGCCATGAGAACAGCGCCGGAGAAGATGGCTGCCGTTTTACAGCCCTCTAACCAATTGTACTATTATGTGTGTTTTTCCGCGTTATTTGTAATTTATTTTGTACATAATGTTTCTGCCATCGTCTCTTATAACCAAAAAGAGCTTCTGGATATCAGGACAGCGATTACTCACCTCGTATTGGACAAAGATTTTTTCTTCAACGAGGCGGCCTCGAAGGATATCATACAGACACCCGACAAGGCCCAAATCCCCGTCATTTGCGTGAGGAAGAGACGGAGATATCGTGGACGTAGATCGGGGTGCCTTGTAAGGATCTGACGGCGAGCGAGTAATCTGCCTCTTCCATCAATCCTATTAGCCAACGTTCAATCATTTGAAAATTAATTGGATGATTTAAGATTACGATTATCCTACCAACGGGACATTAAAAACTGTAATATCTTATGTTTCACCGAGTCGTGGCTGAACGACGACAATGATAACATTCAGCTAGCGGGCTATACCCTACATCGGCAGGATAGAACGGCTGACTCCGGTAAGACAAGGGGTGGCGGTCTGTGTATATTTGTAAACAACAGCTGGTGCACAAAATCAAAACGAAGGAAGTCTCGAGGTTTTGCTCGCCTGAGGTAGAGTATCTTATGATAAGCTGTAGACCACACTATTTACCAAGAGAGTTTTCATCTATATTTTTCATAGCTGTCTATTTACCACCACAAACCAATGCTGGCATTAAGATTGCACTGAATGAGTTGTACAAGGCCATAAATCAACAGAAACATGCTCATCCAGATGCAGCGCTCCTAGTGGCCGGGGACTTTAATGCAGGGAAACTTAAATCCGTTCTACCTAATTTCTACCAGCATGTTAAATGTGTAACCAGAGGAAAAAAAAACTCTAGACCACCTTTACTCCACACACAGAGACGCATACAAAGCTCTCCCTCGCCCTCCATTTGGCAAATCTGACCATAACTCTATCCTCCTGATTCCTGCTTATAAGCAAAAACTAAAGCAGGAAGCACCAGTGACTCGCTTAATAAAAAAGTGGTCAGATGACGCAGATGCTAAGCTACAGGACTGTTTTGCTAGCACAGACTGGAACATGTTCCGGGATTCTTCAGACAGCATTGAGGAGTACACCATATCAGTCACTGGCTTCATCAATAAGTGCATCGATGATGTCGTCCCCACAGTGACCGTACGTACATACCCCAACCAGAAGCCATGGATTACAGGAAACATCCGCACTGAGCTAAAGGGTAGAGCTGCCGCTTTCAAGGAACGGGACTCTAACCCGGACGCTTATAAGAAATCCTGCTATGACCTCCGGCGAACCATCAAACAGGCAAAGAGTCAATACAGGACTAAGATTGAATTGTACTACACTGGCTCTGACGCTCGTCGGATGTGGCAGGGCTTGAAAACTATTACAGACTACAAAGGGAAGCACAGCCGCGAGCTGCCCAGTGACACAAGCCTACCAGACGAGCTAAACCACTTCTATGCTCGCTTCGAGGCAAGCAACACTGAAGCATGCATGAGAGCACCAGCTGTTCCGGATGACTATGTGATCATGCTCTCCGTAGCCGATGTGAGTAAGACTTTTAAGCAGGTCAACATTCACAAGGCCGCAGGGCCAGACGGATTAGCAGGACGTGTACTCCGAGCATGTGCTGACCAACTGGCAAGTGTCTTCACTGACATTTTCAACATGTCCCTGACTGAGTCTGTAATACCAACATGTTTCAAGCAGACCACCATAGTCCCCGTGCCCAAGGACTCTAAGATAACCTGCCTAAATGACTACCGACCCGTAGCACTGTCGTCTGTAGCCATGAAGTGCTTTGAAAGGCTTGTCATGGCACACATCAACAGCATTATCCCAGAAACCCTAGACCCACTCCAATTTGCATACCACCCCAACAGATCCACAGATGATGCAATCTCTATTGCACTCCACACTGCCCTTTCCAACCTGGACAAGAGGAACACCTACGTGAGAATGCTATTCATTGACTACAGCTCAGCATTCAACACCATAGTGCCCTCTAAGCTCATCACTAAGCTAAGGATCCTGGGACTAAACACCTCCCTCTGCAACTGGATCCTGGACTTCCTGACGGGCCGCCCCCAGGTGGTAAGGGTAGGTAACAACACATCTGCCACACTTATCCTCAACACGGGGGCCCCTCAGGGGTGCGTGCTCAGTCCCCTCCTGTACTCTCTGTTCACCCATGACTGCATGGCCAGGCACGACTCCAACACCATCATTAAGTTTGCCGACGACACAACAGTGGTAGGCCTGATCACCGACAACGATGAGACGGCCTATAGGGAGGAGGTCAGAGATCTGGCCGTGTGGTGCCAGGACAACAACCTCTCCCTTAACGTGACCAAGACAAAGGAGATGATTGTGGACTACAGGAAAAAAAAGAGGACTGAGCACGCCCCCATTCTCATCGACGGGGCTGTAGTGGAACAGGTTGAGAGCTTCAAGTTCCTTGGTGTCCACATCACCAACGAACTATCATGGTCCAAACACACCAAGACAGTTGTGAAGAGGGCACGACAAAGCCTATTCCCCCTCAGGAGACTGAAAAGATTTGGCATGGGTCCTCAGATCCTCTAAAAATTCTACAGCTGCACCATCGAGAGCATCCTGACTGGTTGCATCACCGCCTGGTATGGCAACTGCTTGGCCTCCGACCGCAAGGCACTACAGAGGGTAGTGCGTACGGCCCAGTACATCACTGGGGCAAAGTTTCCTGCCATCCAGGACCTCTATACCAGGCGGTGTCAGAGGAAGGCCCTCAAAATTGTCAAAGACTCCAGCCACCCTAGTAATAGACTGTTCTCTCTGCTACCGCACGGCAAGCGGTAACGGAGTGCCAAGTCTAGGTCCAACAGACTACTCAACAGCTTCTACCCCCAAGCCATAAGACTCCTGAACAGATAATCATGGCTAACCGGACTATTTGCACTGCCCCCCCACCCCATCCTTTTTATGCTGCTGCTACTCTGTTAATTATTTATGCATAGTCACTTTAACTCTACCCACATGTACATATTACCTCAACTACCTCAACTAGCCGGTGCCCCAGCACATTGACTCTGCAACGGTGCCCCCCTGTATATATAGCCTCCCTACTGTCACTTTATTTTACTTCTGCTCTTTTTTTTCTCAACACTTTTTTTTGTTGTTGTTTTATTTTTACTTTTTTTGTTTTAAATAAATGCACTGTTGGTTAAGGGCTTGTAAGTAATCATTTCACGGTAAGGTCTACACCTGTTGTATTCTGCACATGACAAATACAAGAAACCGGACTTGAACCCGATCTAACATCTCTGGAGAGACCTGAAAATAGCTGTGCAGCGACACGCCCTATCCAACCTGACAGAGCTTGAGAGGATCTGCAGAGAAGAATGGGAGAAACTCCTCAAATACAGGTGTGCCAAGCTTGTAGCGTCATACCCAAGAAGACTCGAGGCTGTAATTGCTGCCAAAGGTGCTTCAACAAAGTACTGAGTAAAGGGTCTGAATACTTATGTAAATGTAATATTTCCATTTGTTATTTTTAATACATTTATAAAAAAGTCTAAAAACCTGTTCTCACTTTGTCATTATGGGGTAATGTGTGTAGATTGATCATGAAAAAAACAATTTAATCAATTTTAGAATAAGACTAAGTGTGGAAAAAGTCAAGGGGTCTGAATATATTTACAAATGCACTCAATTAGATTTTGTTCAAAATAATTTATAGGGCAGCCAATAATTGTGACACGCATGTTTTTGAATAACATAATAATTTCTTGATGACGATTATTTTTCTATTTGAAAAATTTTTACTCAATTAAAGGGTAGATTCATATGATGTGTTGAGTGTAAGATCAAGCTGATAGACCACAATGACATGTTTTTACAGCCTTTTTTGTTCACATTTCCTTCTGGTGCCAATAATTCAGGAGGGCACTGTACACTTCCACTCATCACTTAGAAACTGTGATGGAAGAAGTCTTCATTGTTACCCTTATCTCTCTCCATTTGATTACCCTCATGTCAGTCATACATTATATTACAACATATTAAGCTAATAAATAATAATATTTATTTGAATGATACAGTATGTTACTAATTTTAAATTTAAATGAAATGTTTTTGTAATTATTACATTTTACAAAATGTAAAAACAAAACATTAAAAAAATAAAAAAATAACAAAAGCAAGGTAAAAAGAAAAGGACACAGAAACAGATCCAGATTCCTATTGCCTTTACGAGTCGTCTTTGACCATATCCAGTTAATCACATATAGCGGTTGGTCTTTCAGTACATTTTATGAAAAATGTTTTTATTTTTTTATTTTTTATCATTTCCTTGACAGTCGGCCATTCGAGTGCATTATGTAATTCTATGGAGAACATCTCATAACCACATTGCAGAACCTTTCTTGCTGCCTTATTTTGTGCTATTTGCGGTCTCTTTAGGTCACCAACACCTGCATTACTCCAGACAACAGTAGTTCATTTGACTATGGATGAGAGCTTGTGAGATTTGTTTTAGAATTTACTCTACCTATCCCATAGGTATAAACACTGGTAATGGCTCTACCTTTCCCTCTGATAGGCTTTGTTTGCCATATTACACCTAATTTATATGTACACCTATCCAATCCTTTCAACATGTAGGAGTGCTTAGTGTCGATTTAGGATTCAGCATTTAAACTGTGCAATACTCCCTCAAATTTGCGAAAAGTAAACAGTTTGTGTTTATAATGTTTTGTACGGTATGCCTTGACAAAAAACAAACAGAGTAAACATTTATTTTTTTATTCTTTGTTTTTCATTCCATGCAAAAATACAGTATCTCCCTTCTCACTCTTTCTTACCCAGTCTACTCATCCATCTTCAAGCTTTCATCCCTTCCCTGCTCTTCTATCACCCTCTCAGTTCCACCTCCAGCTGGCTCCCTCTTTTTCCTCTTCTCCAGTCTCTTCCTCTCCTCTTTCCTCCTCTTTTCTCTCTTCTTCTCCTCCTTTTTTTGAATCTTTCGCTCCATCTCCAGGAGCTCAGCTTGAGCTTTCTCTCTCTTTTTCAGCTCCTCAGACCACTTCTTCTCTTTCTTAATCCTGTCTTTCATCATGGCATTGTGTATCTTAATCAGCCCCTCTAACCTCTTTTTCTCTGTCTTTTCCTTCTCTTTTCTTTCCTTCTCTCTCTTTTTCTGGTCTAACTTGTCCCTCTTTTTCTCAGCCTTCATGGCTTTCTTTTGCTCTTTCTCTCTCGCCTTCATCTCCTTTCTCTCTTTCTCGTCACCGTTCAACATCTTATTCAGTTTCTTATTTTTCTCTTTTTCCTCTGTCTTTAAAAACGTGACTTTCTGCTTGAGGTTCATGGCCAGAAAGCCCACTCTTCCCAGGATGGTCTCTGCTCTCTCTGATGAAACCGTCCCATTGGAGCTCTTGGAATGGGCACGGTCCGCCTCACGCTTCAAACCCTCCCTCGGGCTCACCTCCTCCTTGACGCTCCTCTCTTCACTCTCAATGTCAATGCCTGTCCAATAATCCTAACAGGAAGACATTGACTCTAGATGTAATATTGTTCCAATGTGGCACATTCAATACACATTTGAGTGATCAACATACATTGATGGCCTCATGGTGCACACAATTTGGAGGACAGTAATTGAGGTAACTTGTTTATTTGTATCCCAAACCGATTTTATAATAGCCATAGATGTTCTTCCTGGGTCCACACCAAACGTAATACAAATGTTTACCCTAGTAAGGGGTGATGTTTTATACTATGAGCATAGAGTAGCAGGGTTGGGGTCAATTCCATTTCAATTCCAGTCAATTCAGGAAGTACTTAATTCAATGCTTTGAATTGAAATGGACAGACCCCCAACCCTGTAGAGTAGTAGTGTAAAATAGGACACCTACCTTTGCCTCTTCCAGCGTCCAGGGCCTGGGTTCCTCATCCTCTGACCTGCATATGGAGGCTCTCACTCTAACAGGCGTCTTAGTGGCCATGCAGAGCAGAGGGGTTGCCAGAGTTAAGTTAGCATCTGGGACCAGCTGGTGAGCATGAGGGCAGCGATCCACCTCTTCACTAGTGCCCTTCCCTTTCTGCTCTGGCTGCTTGTGGTCCTTGTCATGGATGCATGCCAGGCTTGGAGGAAGTGCTAGGGCAGGGCTTTTATCACTCATTAGTTCATCTCTCTTGACAGTGGATGCAACTGCACTTGCCTCTGTGTTAACTGAGCACTCTGTGGTGTCCTCAACTGTCTCCTCTGGCTGCTTGTGGTCATTGTTGTTGTGAATGCATTGCAGACCTGGAGGACTTTTATCATCCCAGGTGTAAATGGCAACAGTTGCCTCTGTGTCGACTGAGCACTTTGTAGTGCACTCAACTGTCTTCCATAGCTGTTTGTGGTCATTGTTGTGGGTGCAGGTCAGGATTAGAGGAAGTGTTGCAGGTGCAGGATGACTTTTATCAGCCAAAAACTCCTCTGTGTGGACAGTGGACACGGAAACGGCTGCTTCCCTGGCAACTGGACACTTGTTGGTGTCCTCTACTGCCTCCCCTGGCAGATTGTGGACAGTGGATACGGAAACGGCCTCTTCCCTGGACACTTGACTCTTGGTGGTGACCTCTACTGCCTCCTCTGGCTGCTTGTGGTCATTGTCTAGAATGTGTGGCAACTTTGAAGGCAGCATTGGAGCCGGGCTTTTATCACCCAACAGGTCCTCTCCCTGGACAATGGATGTGCCTGCAGTGATCGCTGTGGTAACGGAGGACTCGGTGGCATCCTCTTTTGTCTCCTAGGTCAGTTTGTGGTCAGAGTCTCGGATACATGGCGAGCTTGGAGGCAGTGCTGCAGGGTCAGGAGGGCTTTGATCAGCTGCCATGTCCTCTTTGAGGTGAGTGGACACATCATTGTTTGTTTCACTGATAACTGGACACTTGGTGGTGCCCTCTACTGCCTCCCCTGGCAGTTTGTAGTCAACTTCAAAGACAAGTGGCAGACTTGGAGGCAGCATTGGGACAGGGCATTTAGCTGCTGATCTGTACACCAAAATCAACAGTAGCTGTACCTGCAGTGGTCTCTGTAGCAACTGAGACCTCATAGGTATCCTCTACTGTCTGCTCTGGGGCATGAAGTCATCGTCAAAGACTGTTGGCAGGCATGGAGGCAGCACTGAAGGAAGACTTCTAGCTGCCCATCGATTCTCTCCCTTGACAGTGGCTGTGGTAGCAGTGGCCTCTGTGGCAACTGGGCACTCTGTGGCTGAAACAGCAGACTGGGAGGTTTAGAGGAAATTGAATGAATTGCCAATGAACCGCTGAGCCAGGGGTGGGAGGGAGTAAGGATAGAATCTGTCCTCTTCCTCGACATTAGATATTGCCACTGGAGCAACTGAGACCTCAGTGGTGCCCTCTACTGCCTGATGTGGCTGCATGGAGTCTTCGTCAAAGAAGTGTGGCAGGTATCGATGCAGCATTGAGGAAAGATGTGTATCTGTCCATAGGTCCTCTCGTTTACCTGTAGATACATCTGCAGTGGCCTCTGTGGCAACTGGGCATTCAGCAGACTGGCAGGTTTCAGGGACAAAGTATGAAAATACAATGAACCGCTGTGCATCCTGAGCGCGTATGGCCAATGGAGAGGGGGGATGCAACATGGTTGGTATAGGCCTCTGATTGGTGAAAGCCAGTGGTGGGAGGGAGTCAATACAAGGCCATAAACTCAGTGAGAGGACAGTTGCTCACATATCTCACATTCAGTACATACATACATACATACTGTATTAGTCAGCACTATTTACTTATACATCACATATATATATATATATCTAGTGTCCTCTCAGATGCTCTGCACCAGTCTGTCCCAACCCTGTGTCCCATTGGCAATGGGCCAGCTAAGTGTAAAAATACATGCCCCACACCCAGCATAACATTTGACATTTTAGCCATTTATCAGACGCTTTTATCCAGAACGACTTATAGTTAGTTAGTGCATTCAACTTAAGGTAGCTAGTGAGACAACCACATAATCCTGATATGAGCGTCTATGATAGAACGGTTGTTTATTTTTTATGACAAGACAACCATAAGAACTGAGGACATAAATACACTGAAACAGACAGACATGATACAACACATTTAGACAAGAACAGTTATAAGCATTGCCATGGTGTAGCCTAATACAAAAAGAAAGAAGGACAAAACATTGTTAGCTTACATTCCATGGCATATGGAACATTTAGCCCTTACAATAACTTATATATGCTTTAATTAATATTGTTCAATAGAACTCTAGTCGACTTTGTCAAAGTTGGTCTTGTTACCTCCTCAATCAGTCTTGGCATTTTCCTCGTCTTGAACCAAATCCTCTTCATCTTCTTCTCCTGATCCTTCCGGATCCGCAAAACCAGAGCCAACCTGGCTCCCAGCTCCATCCCAGCTCCACCCCTCCTCTGTGTCAGCGTTGAACCCTCCATGTCTTCCTCTTAGCTAACAATAACTCTGGAAAATACATAACGTTGTAGTAAGTGTGTGTTGCTAACCAAATAATAATGCATCTCTTTACAATGTGCACACGTTTTCTTCCCAGCTACTTACAATTAAGCAAGTGAGAATCCTGATCCAGATATGTTTACGCAATAGGCCTATCTGAATTACAAGTAAAAAGTTGGCTACTGGAAAAACGACCAAGTTCAAATGAATCGATTTTGGCTGTTCTTATCATTTCGTGAACAACATCCTTTATGACATCATCATTGTGATGCAAGGCGTTGCCATTGGAGATGAAAAAGCACAACACAGACTTTAAAAATCAAACTTCAGGCTCTTTCTGTACCTTACTATTGAGCCTTATTCAACCCCTCATGTAGCTCTACTCCATATTGGGCCTGGTTCTCACAAACCACACTAATCACTTCCATCATATCATTGAAAACACTGTGTTTTGGGTAGAAAATGACTATATATCCATGCAGGACCTAACTTGTACAGTTTCATCTATTTTAAAAACCAAGGAGGTAAAAACGCCAGTCTTCTCTTTGAGTGCCCCTGAGTGCACCTCAATTTAGAGTGCACCTCGATTGAAAGAGGTCTATCAATTCAACCATTTGAAATGGATGTCCATTCAATTAAGAACATATTATTCTTATTAGAAATGAATCAGCTACAAATTAGGTAGGCGTACTTGTTTTTTTACACAACCTACTCTTTTGGTACATATTTATTGAGATAATTGATTAAGACATATGTTGGTGATTAACACAGAGAGGTTTTTTTTCTGTCATCAATAGAATGCATTAGCCATTAGGCTGGCTCACTACAATTGTAACATGACATCTCAGGTGTCAGGAAGAAGCATTTTCTCACAAAAAGAGGACTCAAGCAAACTATCTCTCTTCAACAGTTTCACTAGTCATGTTAGGTCTACTTAAAATGTCACATTCATACACAAGTAATTAGAAAATAAGTTATACTACTGAAACACATTCACAATAAGTTATATTACAACCTACCTCTGAAGTAAGCAGTGTGTTCTCTCACTAATGAAATAGGACATTAATAATATGTCAGTGGTTAGTTGAATCAGTCTCTTTACACTGTTCAGTTTGTCTGTGCAACAGGTAACCTTCCAGAACCGGAATCTTGTGATGTCACAATGGAGTCCCCATTGCCATGGTTACCCACAGCAGCTTTCATGTGTAATCAAATGCTGGCACAATTTAGTTTATTTATTTTTTTATTTTTTGTACCTATGCAGCACAGTCATACCTAATATATACAATGAATCCATATAACCTATTTTTTTATTAAAATAAAATGCTGTAACTCATATCAAATGGTTGACCATTCAAACGACATGTGTTTTGCCTAATTAAAAGTCAATATGTTTTAGATATCATAACTAGCAGCCAGGCTTACTTAGGTTGTTTGTTAGATCTCAGCCTACCACTAATGTCAATATTTTTCATCATCATCATCATCATCAATGAAATACATAGGCTACCTTACTACAGTAAAACAAGTCTTCCATAGTCTATGTCACCTCAGTAACAAAGTTCCAAAAAAGAAATGAGGGTTCAAGAAAACATCTCTCTTCAATGGCCTCAGCTATTAGCCATATGATCAACAAGGTCAAATGCAGCACTAAAATCAAGAAGCAGCTCATCCACAAGTTTATCTTGGTCAAGTGACCTGAGCCATTGATCTATTAAATCAACCAGAGCTGTTGCAGTCGAGTGATCCTTACGGTATCTTTACAGTACGCATGCTCATAGAGGGATAAAATTAGCTGGATGTGTAATTATATAGGCCCAAAAAATGTAATTGAAGAGTAGGTGTCATTGATGTTTAGCATTTTAGTTTAATAAATTATTAAATAAGGAAATCAATATCAGCTGACTATAGAACAGTATTTGTAGACCTGCCAACAGCGCCCATTGTTTAAAAATATGTTTGAACATTTTCTTATCCATGTCTTTCCAGTTGATATAACCAAACAGACAACCTTTGTTGCTCAAGAGCGTCACACATTCCTCCATTCATTCTCTATAAAATTTTCCTCCATCATATTCCTCTATCATATTCCCTCTATCATATTCCCTCTATTATATTCCCTCTATTATATTCCTCTCCATCATATTCCACTACATCATAATACTCGCTATCATATTACCACTATCATGTTCCTCTTTATTTATACAGGGAATCCCAATTGAGACCAGTGTCTCTTTTTCAATGGTGCCCTTTGTTATATCAATTAACAATCCAAACAGCTTAAACAGATAAAATTGCATACAGAGCAGAAAATATATAGAGCAAAATTATTAGACTTGAACACATACATTTCACAATGAACAGGTCTTGTATTTAACCAGTTGAGCTGACAACCATTTTTCACTGTTTCACTAGGGCTTTAGTCATCAATCTAGCAAGAGGGCAATATTTTACTAATGTAGTGGTGTCCCTCACCCCAGGAAGCTATGACCTTTAGATTTCACCTGGAATTGTTCATTTATGTCTGAGAAAAAAAAAAAAAACTTTTCAAACCATATGATCTAGTACACAAGAAAAGTATACAGTGGGGAAAAAGAGTATTTAGTCAGCCACCAATTGTGCAAGTTCTCCCACTTAAAAAGATGAGAGAGGCCTGTAATTTTCATCACAGGTACACGTCAACTATGACAGACAAAATGAGAAAAAAATTCCTGAAAATCACATTGTAGGATTTTTAATGAATTTATTTGCAAATTATGGTGGAAAATAAGTATTTGGTCACCTACAAACAAGCAAGATTTCTGGCTCTCACAGACCTGTAACTTCTTCTTTAAGAGGCTCCTCTGTCCTCCACTCGTTACCTGTATTAATGGCACCTGTTTGAACTTGTTATCAGTATAAAAGACACCTGTCCACAACCTCAAACAGTCACACTCCAAACTCCACTATGGCCAAGACCAAAGAGCTGTCAAAGGACACCAGAAACAAAATTGTAGACCTGCACCAGGCTGGGAAGACTGAATCTGCAATAGGTAAGCAGCTTGGTTTGAAGAAATCAACTGTGGGAGCAATTATTAGGAAATGGAAGACATACAAGACCACTGATAATCTCCCTCGATCTGGGGCTCCACGCAAGATCTCACCCTGTGGGGTCAAAATGATCACAAGAACGGTGAGCAAAAATCCCAGAACCACACGGGGGGACCTAGTGAATGACCTGCAGAGAGCTGGGACCAAAGTAACAAAGCCTACCATCAGTAACACACTACGCTGCCAGGGACTCAAATCCTGCAGTGCCAGACGTGTCCCCCTGCTTAAGCCAGTACATGTCCAGGCCCGTCTGAAGTTTGCTAGAGTGCATTTGGATGATCCAGAAGAGGATTGGGAGAATGTCAGATGAAACCAAAATATAACTTTTTGATAAAAACTCAACTCGTCGTGTTTGGAGGACAAAGAATGCTGAGTTGCATCCAAAGAACACCATACCTACTGTGAAGCATGGGGGTGGAAACATCATGCTTTGGGGCTGTTTTTCTGCAAAGGGACCAGGACGACTGATCCGTGTAAAGGAAAGAATGAATGGGGCCATGTATCATGAGATTTTGAGTGAAAACCTCCTTCCATCAGCAAGGGCATTGAAGATGAAACGTGGCTGGGTCTTTCAGCATGACAATGATCCCAAACACACCGCCCGGGCAACGAAGGAGTGGCTTCGTAAGAAGCATTTCAAGGTCCTGGAGTGGCCTAGCCAGTCTCCAGATCTCAACCCCATAGAAAATCTTTGGCGGGAGTTGAAAGTCCGTATTGCCCAGCGACAGCCCCAAAACATCACTGCTCTAGAGGATATCTGCATGGAGGAATGGGCCAAAATACCAGCAACAGTGTGTGAAAACCTTGTGAAGACTTACAGAAAACATTTGACCTGTGTCATTGCCAACAAAGGGTATATAACAAAGTATTGAGAAACTTTTGTTATTGACCAAATACTTATTTTCCACCATAATTTGCAAATAAATTCATTAAAAATCCTACAATGTGATTTTCTGGATTTTTTTCCCTCATTTTCTCTGTCATAGTTGACGTGTACCTATGATGAAAATTACAGGCCTCTCTCATATTTTTAAGTGGGAGAACTTGCACAATTGGTGGCTGACCAAATACTTTTTTTCCCCACTGTAATACAACCTTCTTTACTACTTTGCCAAACATTTCATGACATTAGTGATAGTCAAAATCTGTAAAATGTGTGAATGTCTAAATTAAAATTTGGGCCATTTAACCAGTCTGCATCCCGCCTATAGACAATGGGAGAAGGGCTATGTAAAGGTCTCAATTTTGTCGTTCTGAACAAATGTTTGACTTCCACACAAAATTACTTCTTGACATATTTTAGGTTTAAGGAAGTGTGTAGGTCGCATTCTTTATAGTAGAGCTATGACAGTTATGTATTTAGCTCTGCCTGCTCGAGACAAATTCAGTGATTGCTTTGCCATGTCTGTGCCGTGAAGCAGTCAAGCTGGATAATTTTTTTTCCTGGAATGCCCCTTTGACTTAACGTTGCAGTTAAGTGATATAAATTGATGTAATGATGCAGCCGACCACCAGAGGGAGGCAAATACAAGTTTATTCGACAGAGGACGTTTACGTGGTTCTAGGAAGGTCTGGATGAATGTCTTCTGAAATATAAAACGGTGGGAAATCAATCAATAAAGTCATGTAAACATTTACATATTTTTTAAAGAAATTCTAGCGCCCGATTTCGGGGACTGTCAGCCTAAGAGGTTTTACGTCTTAAAGTGATCTAATGAAACAAATCCTCTCTGTCACATTCCTCTCAATATATTCCCTCTATCATATTCCCTTCTATCCTAATCCTTCTATCATATTCCTCTCTATCATATTCCTCTCCACCCACTCCTCCTCCTTCCTCCTCTCCCTCATCTCAGTGCAGCCCCTCTCCATCCACTAGAGCAGAAAGTCTCTGGGCTCAGTGATGTCCAGCTCAGACTGAAGAGAGGCCGTTTTAACTCTCTTCTCCTTTAGCTGTTCCTCCAGCCTGGCAAGTACTATCTCCTTGTCAACCAAGCAACCTGATCTGGACTTTGAGATGATCTGACGTCTCTTTTGCTTGAGACATTTCTCTTTGCTGCTCATCTCTTGAGTATTCCAGCACACTAATGTCCTTCTTGAAGTAGCATAAATCTGAGGCTACCTCTTTTTTCAGATCCTCATGTACTTCTCTTATAGGCTTGAATGTGTGTCCTCTGTCGTCTCACCCATCTCTGCAGATCACAGATATCAGCTTACTGTCCGTCTCACAGAACAGCTTCAGAGCCTCTCCATGTTCACGACATTCATCTCTCTACTGTTTCCTCTCTCGGCTGTAGCTCTCTGTCTTTTAGCATCTTCCTCCAGTTTCAGCTGGTAGGCCAAGTTCCTGATCAGTCTGTTGATCTGGAAGATTCTGTCTCTGACCAGAGCCCTGCCCACTTGACAGAGTTGGTGTCCAGCATTCAGGCTGTCTTGGAGGCATTTCTTGCAGAAGGTGTGCTGATAGCTTAGAGACACAGGCTCAGTGTAGATGTCTGTGCAGATGGAACAGCACAGGTGGTCTGCCAGGTCAGAGGAAGCTGTGGCCATAATGACTGTGCTCATGCTCAGTGTGTTAGAGACAAAGAGGCAGTGTCCGAATACCCATATTAGAGTACAAAATAGTATATAAAAACATTTCGTTTTTTAGTATATGAAATTTAGAAATTATGCCGCGTTCACATGCTAGTCGGACCTAGGAAACTCTGAAATGTCCGACTTGTTGATTCGTTGAATGCGGCACGTGTATAACTACAACCAGTAAGCAAGTCTGAAATGTCCGGGTTTCCAAGTTCCGACTAGCATGTGAACGCTGCAATAGTACTAAGAATGCATCATCTAATGCGCGATTGCATTGACTCCCGTCATTCGTTCATTTCGGTACAGCGCGTCAATTTATCTGACTATCAGCTGTTGTCAAACAAGTGAGTCAGAAAATAAGAGTGAATTATACTAGATCAAAGGCGAAATTAGTATGCAGTTTAAGTAAGTATTACGCTAGAATGGATATTCAGACACAGCCAGTAACAGGTCTGTCTTGGAAAATACATGTATGTTCTTGAAGTACGCAGTCAAATTAATATTAGCTTTAAAGCCCTCATGAAGAATACTGACAGACTTCATGTAAAGGTAGAGGCATGTGACTATCATAAAGCAAGACAGACTAAAGTTCAGTGTCAGTGACAACTTTCAGTGTGGTTGTAGGGAAAAAGCTAAAACACAAGTGAATAAAGGATGGGTTTTATTATCCATACAGTATAAATAGGAAATGTCTAATAAACTAATTATTCCAACTAATTCTTTGGATTGGAGATGACTGCTTTAGACTGTTGATGCACACATTGAGGTCAGCAAGCACCAAATGAGTGTCCAGCTTGCTCTAGTGGTTATTACAAGTAACTACACATATCACACCACAACAGCTAACATAGTGTCTCACTCCCTCTCCTCCTCTCCTCCTCTCCCCCTTGTCTCCTCTGTTCTTCCTCTATTCCTCCTCCTCTCCTCCTCGCCCTCTCAGCGGCTCCAGCTGGGTAGAGTGACGGCGAGGTGACCTCCTGCCTCTCTCACTGGAGGGCGGGAGAGGGGGAACAAAGTAGGAGGAGGAGGAGGAGGTGGAGAGAAAGAGAGTAGGAATGGAAGAGGAGGTGGAGAGGGGTAGAGGAGGCAGAAAGCCTGGTCTAAGTATTGCTTTAAAGGGAAGAGAGGGGGAGGAGGAGAGAGCGCGAGAGATGGGGTGGAGTGGGAGAAAGAGGGGAGGAGGGGGAGGGCAGCTGTGTCCGACACACCATACTTACACCTGCAACAGGTAGGTCAGGGGGCGGGACCTGTAGGTGAGACTAATAACATGATAAGGGGGGCAGGTGAAGAAGGGGTGGAGCTGGAGTCAAGGAGGGGAGGGTGTTCCTACGAGCCCCCTGCCAGCGAGACGGGGAGCAGGGAGGAAGTCTGTCCACGGAGCATTTCTGGGTCATTGGGTCGCCTCCAATGAGATTAGATCCCCCTCTACAATGTAAAGCAATTTGAGTACTGGGGGGTTCTCTGTATAAATCCAAGGTGAAACCTCCAGGGGCTAGCCTTCTCTCAGGGGATAGTCTGCTCTGGGCTGCCTGTGAAAGGTGCTCCTCTGTGGGAAAGAGGAGAGAACAAGAGCTCCCAGAAGAGATCTCCTTATGGTAGTGATGGACAGATCAACTCTCCTTGTCATCTTCCACCTCTTCCTCGGCCTTCTCCCTCCTTTCCTTCTTACAGTCGTGATGGAGAGAACCCTTTTCTCCCTTTCCTCCTTCCTCTCCTCCCTCTTTCTCTTCCTCTACCTACCTCTCCCTCCTTCCCTCTTGGTAAACCTTGTTTAGTCGAGCCAGATTGTGGATAGCTAGCCATGGTTCAGACCACTGTCGCTGTCTGGGAGGGGGGATACAGGACTGGTCCACTGGACTCAGCTCACATGGGGAGAACCTGCTGCTGCCACTCCCCCTCTTACCTGGGATGAGATCACGTTTGGAGGAAACCTGGCATCATGCTGTGGGGAGGATTTTCGGGGACAGGGACTGGGAACACACCCCATTCACATCGACGGGGCTGTAGTGGAGCGGGTTGAGATTTTGAAGTTCCTTGGTGTCCACATCACCAACAAACTATCATGGTCCAAACACACCAAGACAGTCGTGAAGAGGGCACGACAATGCCTTTTCCACCTCAGGAGACTGAAAAGATTTGGCATTGGTCCCAAGATCCTCAAAAAGTTCTACATCTGCACCATCGAGAGCATCCTGACCAGTTGCTCGGCATCCGACCGTAAGGCGCTACAGAGGGTAGTGTGTACGGCCCAGTACATCACTGGGGCCAAGCTTCCGACCATCCAGGACCTATATACTAGGCGGTGTCAAAAAATTGTCAAAGACTCCATTCACCCAAGTCATAGACTGTTCTCTCTGCTACCGCACAGCAAGTGGTACCAGAGGGCCAAGAGTAGGTCCAAAAGGCTCCTTAACAGCTTCTACACCCCAATCCAAAAGACTGCTGAACAATTAATCAAATGGCCACCCGGACTATTTACATTGACACCTCCCCCCTTTGTTTTCACACTGCTGCTACTCGCTGTTTATTATCTAATCATAGTTACTTTACCCCTACCTACATGTTGTCAGAATGCGACGGTGAAATGAGGTAGGCGAAGTCAAACGCAGGACACAGAGCTTACTGGAAACATACTTTACTCGAAAGTAACCAGAGTAGAAAAAACAATCTCCACATATGGAGGAATAAACAACCCGCACACGAACACTGCCGATGACTAAAACAATAACACACAACACACAATGAACGACAGAGGGTTAAATAGGGAATACAATACAACATAATGGGGAACAGGTGTACACAATCAGGACAAAACAAGTCAAACACCGAAACATAGATCGGTGGCAGCTAGTACTCCAGGGTCGACGAACGCCGAAGCCTGCCCGAGCAAGGAGGAGGAGCAGCCTCGGCTGATTCCGTGACAGTACCCCCCCCTTGACGCGCGGCTCCAGCCATGCGCCGACCCCGGCCTCGGGGACGGCCAGGAGGACGCGGAGCAGGGCGAGTCGGATGACTCCGGTGGAAGTCCCTCAACATGGAGGGATCTAGAATGTCCCTCCTGGGGACCCAGCACCGTTCCTCCGGACCGTACCCCTCCCACTCCACGAGATACTGCAGGCCCCCCGTCCGACGCCTCAAATCCAAGATGGAACGGACTGAGTACGCCGGAGCCCCCTCGATGTCCAACGGGGGCGGAGGAGCCTCTCGTACCTCACTCTCCTGTAGTGGACCAGCCACCACCGGCCTGAGGAGAGACACATGGAACAAGGGGTTAATGCGGTAATTAATGGGCAGTTGTAACCTATAACATACCTCGTTCAATTTCCTCAGGACTTTAAAGGGCCCCACAAACTGCCGACCCAGCTTCCGGCAGGGCAGGCGAAGGGGCAGGTTTCGGGTCGCGAGCCAGACCCGGTCTCCTGGTGCATACACCGGAGCCTCACTGCAGTGAAGATCGGCGCTCGCCTTTTGCCGCCTGATGGCCCGCTGCAGATGGACATGCGCAGCGTTCCAAGTTTCTTCCGAGCGCCGAAACCACTCGTCCACCGCAGGGGCTTCGGTCTGGCTCTGATGCCAAGGAGCCAGAACCGGCTGATAACCTAACACACACTGGAAAGGCGTAAGGTTAGTGGACGAATGGCGCAGGGTGTTTTGGGCTATCTCTGCCCAGGGAATATATCCCGACCACTCCTCTTGCCGGTCCTGGCAATATGACCTCAGAAACCTACCCACATCCTGGTTAACTCTCTCCACCTGCCCATTACTCTCGGGGTGAAAACCTGATGTAAGGCTAATCGAGACCCCCAGACGTTCCATAAATGCCCTTCAGACTCTAGAGGTGAACTGTGGACCCCGATCAGACACTATATCCTCAGGCACCCCATAGTGCCGGAAGACGTGTGTAAACAGGGCCTCAGCAGTTTGTAGGGCAGTAGGGAGACCTGGCAGGGGAATGAGACGGCAGGCTTTAGAAAACCGATCCACAATGACCAAGATCGTAGTGTTTCCCTGTGAGGGATGAAGGTCCGTGACAAAATCCACCGACAGGTGAGACCACGGCCGTTGTGGAACGGGTAGGGGTTGTAACTTCCCCTTAGGCAGGTGTCTAGGTGCCTTACACTGGGCGCACACCGAGCAGGATGAAACATAAACCCTCACGTCCTTAGCTAAGGTTGGCCACCAGTACTTCTCACTAAGGCAGTGCACTGTCCGACCAATACCCGGATGACCAGAGGAGGGTGACATGTGAGCCCAGTATATCAAACGGTCGCGAACGTCGAGTGGCACGTACCTCCGACCCTCCGGACACTGTGGAGGAGTAGGGTCGGAACGTAACGCCCGCTCGATTTCCGCATCCACCTCCCACACCACCGGTGCCACTAAGCAAGACTCCGGGAGTATGGGAGTGGGCTCAATGGACCTCTCCTCTGTGTCATATAGTCGGGACAGGGCGTCTGCCTTAGCGTTCTGGGACCCTGGTCTATAGGTGAGCTTAAATACAAAGCGGGAAAGAAACATTGACCACCTTGCCTGGCGAGGATTCAGCCTCCTCGCTGCCTGGATGTACTCCAGGTTACGATGGTCAGTCATAATGATAAAAGGTTGTTTAGCCCCCTCAAGCCAATGTCTCCACACCTTCAGTGCTTGAACCACAGCCAGCAGCTCCCTATCCCCCACATCATAATTGTGCTCCGCCGGACTGAGCTTCTTAGAATAGAAAGCACAGGGGCAGAGTTTAGATGGCGTACCCGAGCGCTGAGACAGCACAGCGCCGATCCCAGCCTCGGAAGCATCCACCTCCACCTGAAATGCCAAACAGGGATCCGGATGCGCCAGCACCGGAGCCGAGGTAAACAAGTCCTTCAGACGTTTAAACGCCCTGTCCGCCTCAGCTGACCACTGCAGGCGCACCGGACCCCCCTTTAGCAGAGAGGTAATGGGAGCTGCTACCTGTCCAAAGCCCCGGATAAACCTCCGGTAGTAATTGGCAAAACCCAAGAAGCGCTGCACCTCCTTTACCGTGGTGGGAGTCTGCCAATTACGCACGGCAGAAACGCGGTCAATCTCCATCTCTACCCCTGATGCGGACAACCGATGTCCCAGGAAGGAGATGGACTCCTGAAAGAACAGACATTTCTCCGCCTTCGCATACAGGTCATGCTCCAACAGTCTACCAAGCACTCAACGCACCAGGGACACATGCTCGGCTCGTGTAGCGGAGTATATTAGAATGTCATCAATATATACCACAACACCCTGTCCATGCAAGTCCCGGAAAATCTCGTCCACAAATGATTGGAAGACTGAAGGAGCATTCATTAACCCGTATGGCATGACGAGGTACTCATAGTGACCCGAGGTGGTACTGAATGCTGTCTTCTACTCATCTCCCTCCCTAATGCGCACCAGGTTGTACGCGCTCCTGAGATCCAATTTTGTGAAAAATCACGCCCCGTGTAATGACTCCGTCATACTAGCAATCAGAGGGAGAGGATAGCTGTATTTGATGGTGATCTGATTTAGACCATGGTAATCAATACACGGGCGTAAACCCCCATCCTTCTTCTTCACAAAAAAGAAACTTGAGGACGCAGGGGAAGTAGACGGCAGTATTTACCCCTGTCTCAAAGATTCTGTGATGTAGGTCTCCATAGCGGCCGTCTCCTCCTGAGACAGAGGATACACGTGGCTACGTCGAAGCGCAGCGCCTACCTGGAGGTCTATCGCACAATCCACCGTCGTTGGAGAATCTGCTCTGGGCTGCCTGCGAAAGGTGCTCCTCTGTGGGAAAGAGGAGAGAACAAGAGCCCCCAGAAGAGATCTCCTTATGGTAGTGATGGACAGATCAACTCTCCTTGTCATCTTCCACCTCTTCCTCTTCCTCTTGCTCGGTCTTCTCCCTCCTTTCCTTCTTACATCGTGATGGTGTTACGGTTCGGCACTGTTGTTCCTGTCCCCGCTTGTTTTCCTTTTCCCTTTTTCCCTGTGTGTGTGTTGTCTGTGTCTGTCTCCTCCCGTTGTGCAGCCCAGTCAGAGGATCTAGATCAGGGGGCGTGGCCATTCTCTCTCCTGCTCAGTTACATCCAGCTGCAGCTCATTGTCACCAATCAACCAGCAGTTATCTACCCGGGCTGGCCACCTCTCCAGCGCCAGTTCGTTCCTACACCACCTGTGATCCCGTCTGTTCCTGCTGCCTGCCTGCCTGCCATTCCCACGCCGCAACCTGCTCATCTGTTGTCTGATATCCTCGTCATTCAGCTCTCAGTACTACTGGCTCTCCACCCCACTCAGCTCCTACCCCGGTCTGATGCTACTCCACCCTGAACTGTTTCTCTCTGCCAAAACACGCTGAATAAACAACATCCTAATTCACCCTCTTTGTCCGTGTGTCCGTCCCTGAGTCCCCACCAAGCCTAACAGTGTCTCTGTATGTAGGACTACCCATCTGTTGGTCAAGTGGCTAATCAGTTAGAGAAGAACAACATTCAGCCAATCTTTGCTGTGACGAAGAAAATGGAGAAGGTATACAGGGAACTCAGTAAAATGATCCCCAAGTTTGAGTTGGGAGTGTTGTCAGCTGACTCCCATAATGTCGTTGAATTGATTTGGGCAGAAGCGGCTTGTTCTACTCAGCAGATTGCCAGCCTGTCGTTTGACGATTTTTCCTCTCAATTGGAAGTTGTGTTTGATCACCCGGACCATGCCGGGACCGCCACAAAGAGACTGTTGAAGCTACGACAGGGCACGGGAGCGTGGCTGAATACGCCATTGATTTTTGGACCTTGGCAGCCGATTCCAAGTGGAATGACGAAGCTCTTCAGGGAGCGTTTGTTAACGGTTTGAGTGACACGATTAAGGATGAACTAGCTGTTCGTGATAAGCCTGCTAACCTTCATTCTCTCGTTTCCCTTGCTACACGAATAGACAACAGGCTACGGGAGAGGAGACAGGAGAGGGGCGGTCGGGTCCGCACCGCAGGCGGGGCCCCCTCGCTTTCTGCAACCCGTGCTCGTCTGTCCCCTGCCGAAAAGGAACGGCGCATGCGGGCTGGTGAGTGCGTGTACTGTGGGGACCGCACTCATTTCCTGGTTAACTGTCCGGTTCGCCCAAAAGACAAAGCTCGCAGGTAAAAGTGGGCGTACTTGCGAGCGCTACACCTGACTCAATGCCCACAGCACCCCGTCTAGTTATCCCAGCTACAGTCCAGTTCAGGAATCTGTCTCTCCCATTAGCTGCTCTCATTGACTCTGGTGCTGAGGATAGTTTCCTTGACGTTAACCTGGTCACTCAGGCTGAGATCCCTGTTAAGCCCCTGCCTAAGCCTATAACAGTAACCGCTATAGACGGCCATCAGTTTGCCAACATCACCCACCAAACTGTCCCCGTTTCTCTCATGCTGTCCGGCAATCACAAAGAAACCATCCAGTTTAAAGTAGTCTCCTCCTCGGCCTCCCCTCTTATCCTCGGGTTCCCTTGGCTTAGCCTTCACAACCCCCATATTGACTGGCAGAACCACAAAATACACAGTTGGAGCACTCAATGCCATTCTGCTTGCCTTGGGTCGGCTATTCCGCCCTCTGTAGGTTCCCCTGCTTCCCCTGTCAAACCCCCAGACCTCTCTTCAGTCCCTGAAGAGTACCTGGACCTGGCCGAGGTATTCAGTAAGTCCAAAGCACTTTCACTACCACCTCATAGGCCATACGATTGCGCTATTGAGTTACTGCCTGGAGCCCCTTTGCCGTCCAGTCGGCTTTTCAATCTGTCCCGTACTGAGAGAGAAGCTATGGAAACCTACATAGGCGACTCCCTAGTCTCTGGCATCATTCGTCCCTCATCTTCCGCTGTTGGTGCTGGGTTCTTTTTTGTAGAGAAGAAGGACAAAACATTACGCCCCTGCATTGACTACAGAGGACTAAATAACATCACAGTCAGAAATACGTACCCCCTGCCTCTCATCAACTCAGCATTTGAACCCCTTCATGGTGCCACCGTGTTTACCAAACTCGACCTGCGTAACGCTTACCACCTCGTTAGGATCAGGCAGGGAGATGAATGGAAAACTGCGTTCAATACCCCTTTCGGACACTTTGAATACCTAGTCATGCCATTCGGTCTCACTAACGCCCCAGCAGTGTTTCAGGCCATGGTTAACGATGTGTTGAGGGATTTTCTACACCGTTTTGTGTTTGTCTATTTGGATGACATTCTAATATTCTCTAAGTCACAGGATGAACACGTCTCCCACGTCCGTCTGGTTCTCCAACGCCTCATGGAAAATAAACTGTATGTGAAAGCAGAAAAATGTGAGTTCCACCGGCAGTCCGTCCCCTTTTTGGGTTTTATTATCGAGCGGGGACAAGTGTCACCGGACCCTGACAAGATCAGAGCGGTTGCGGAGTGGCCCACACCCACGTCTCGGAAGCAGCTACAACGCTTCCTGGGCTTCGCCAACTTCTACCGCCGCTTCATCAGGGGTTTCAGCCGAGTGGTTGCCCCCCTGACCAAGCTCACCTCCCCTAAGGTGCCATTCCTGTGGACGCCTGAGGCCGAGTCAGCCGTGAGTACACTGAAGGAACTGTTCTCCACCTCACCTGTTCTTATTCATCCAGACACCAGTTTGCAGTTTATTGTGGAAGTGGACACCTCTGATTCGGGGGTGGGGGCTGTCCTGTCACAACGTTCTCCCACGGACCAGAAGCTCCATCCTGTGGCCTTTTTCTCCAGGAGATTGACCCCTGCTGAGAAGAACTACGACGTGGGTAACCGGGAGTTGCTTGCTGTTAAGTTGGCGTTTGAGGAGTGGAGGCACTGGCTAGACGGAGCAGAGCAACCCTTCATAGTCTGGACAGACCACAAGAACCTGGCTTACATCCAGTCATCCAAGAGGCTAAACTCCCGTCAGGCCAGATGGGCTCTGTTCTTCAGCAGGTTCAAGTTTATTTTAACATATCGTCCTGGCACACGTAATGTCAAGCCTGATGCTCTCTCTCGCCAGTTTACAGACAATGAAGACTCCAGCAATCCTGAACCTGTTCTGCCCGCTTCCTGTTTGGTGGCGGCTGTTCACTGGGAAATCGAGTCCCTCGTCCGATCGGCACAAGAGTCGGAACCTGGACCGGCCGATGGCCCCCCCCGACCTTCTCTATGTTCCCGCAGCCGTGCGGCCGCAAGTGCTCAACTGGATCCACACCTCACGCTTCTCCTGCCACCCTGGTATGAACCGTACACTGTCACTACTGAAGAGGCACTTTTGGTGGCCATCCGTCGAGGCTGACGTCCGGGAATACGTGGCGGCCTGTTCCATCTGTGCCCAAAATAAGGCTTCCCACCGGGCTCCTTCGGGCCTGCTGCGGCCTCTCCCAGTCCCGAGTTGTCCTTGGTCTCACGTGGCCTTGGACATCGTCACTGGACTTCCTATGTCTGAAGGTAATGACACCATACTCACCATCGTGGACAGATTCTCTAAATCTGCCCATTTTGTTGCATTACCAAAATTACCGTCTGCCAGTGAGACAGCCGACCTCTTTGTCCTACATGTATTCCGTCCCCATGGAATACCTGTGGACATAGTGTCCGATAGAGGCCCACAGTTCATTTCTCGGGTATGGAAGGTGTTTTGTTCTGCTCTGGGTGCCTCTGTCAGTCTCTCATCAGGTTTCCATCCCCAGTCCAATGGCCAGACTGAGAGGACCAATCAGGACCTGGAGGCTGCTCTACGCTGTGTGACATCCCAGAACCCGTCCACCTAGGCCAAACACCTCCCGTGGGTCGAATATGCCCACAATTCCCTCACCTCATCTGCCACCGGCCTCTCACCATTTGAGGCGGCTTTGGGGTACCAACCGCCATTGTTCCCGTCTCAGGAAAAGGAGTTAGCCGTCCCGTCAGTTCAGGATAACCTTCGTCGCTGCCACAAGGTGTGGGTGGACACCCGTGAGGCCCTTCTACGGACAGCAGAGCGTAACAAGAGAGTGGCGGACAGGCACAGGATAGTCGCTCCCCAGTTCCAGCCTGGTCAGCGAGTCTGGCTCTCCTCCAGCAACATCCCTCTGCGCACTGACTCCCGTAAGCTGTCGCCCCGGTATTTGGGTCCTTTCGAGATCGACTCCATCATCAACCCTTCGGCTGTTCGGTTGAAGCTTCCCCAGGCCATGAGAGTCCATCCTACATTTCACGTGTCCCAGCTGAAGCTGGTCTCCTCCAGCCCTTTGTGTCCGCCTGTGGAACCCCCTCCGCCACCGCGTATTATTGACGACCATCCAGCCTACACGGTGCGGAGACTGCTGGACGTCCGGAGGCGTGGTAGAGGGCTTCAGTACCTGGTGGACTGGGAGGGATACGGTCCCGAGGAGAGGTCCTGGATTCCCCGACGGTTTATACTGGACCCGCAGTTGGTGGCTGACTTCCATAGGGACCACCCTGACAAGCCGGGTGGATCGCCGGGTGGCGCCCGTTGAGGGGGGGGTACTGTTACAGTTCGGCACTGTTGTTCCTGTCCCCGCTTGTTTTCCTTTTCCCTTTTTCCCTGTGTGTGTGTTGTCTGTGTCTGTCTCCTCCCGCTGTGCAGCCCAGTCAGAGGATCTAGATCAGGGGGCGTGGCCATTCTCTCTCCTGCTCAGTTACATCCAGCTGCAGCTCATTGTCACTAATCAACCAGCAGTTATCTACCCGGGCTGGCCACCTCTCCAGCGCCAGTTCGTTCCTACACCACCTGTGATCCCGTCTGTTCCTGCTGCCTGCCTGCCTGCCATTCCCACGCCGCAACCTGCTCATCTGTTGTCTGATATCCTCGTCATCCAGCTCTCAGTACTACTGGCTCTCCACCCCACTCAGCTCCTACCCCGGTCTGAAGCTACTCCACCCTGAACTGTTTCTCTCTGCCAAAACACGCTGAATAAACAACATCCTAATTCACCCTCTTTGTCCGTGTGTCCGTCTCTGCACCTGAGTCCCCACCAAGCCTAACAGATGGAGAGAACCCTTTTCTCTCTTTCCTCCTTCCTCTCCTCCCTCTTTCTCTTCCTCTACCTTCCTCTCCCTCCTTCCCTCTTGGTAGACCTTGTTTAGTCAAGCCAGATTGTGGATAGCTAGCCATGGTTCAGACCACTGTCGCTGTCTGGGAGGGGGGATACAGGACTGGTCCACTGGACTCAGCTCACATGGGGAGAACCTGCTGCTGCTGCCACTCCCCCTCTTACCTGGGATGAGATCACGTTTGGAGGAAACCTGGCACCATCCCTACGGTGAAGCATGGTGGTGGCAGCATTATGCTGTGGGGAGGATTTTCAGGGACAGGGACTGGGAACACGCCCCATTCACTTCGAAGGGGCTGTAGTGGAGCGGGTCGAGAGTTTCAAGTTTCTTGGTGTCCACATCACCAACAAACTATCATGGTCCAAACACACCAAGACAGTCGTGAAGAGGGCACGACAACGCCTTTTCCACCTCGGGAGACTGAAAAGATTTGGCATTGTTCCCAAGATCCTCAAAAAGTTATACAGCTGCACCATCGAGAGCATCCTGACCGGTTGCATCACCGCCTGGTATGGCAACTGCTCGGCATCCGACCGTAAGGCGCTACAGAGGGTAGTGCGTACAGCCCAGTACATCACTGGGGCCAAGCTTCCTGCCATCCAGGACCTATATACTAGGCGGTGTCAGAAGGGAGGCCCAAAAAATTGTCAAAGACTCCAGTCACCCAAGTCATAGACTGTTCTCTCTGCTACCGCACAGCAAGCGGTACCAGAGTGCCAAGTCTAGGTCCAAAAGGCTCCTTAACAGCTTCTACCCCCAAGCCATAAGACTGCTGAACAATTAATCAAATGGCCACCCAGACTATTTACATTGACACCTCCCCCCTTTTTGTTTTTACACTGCTGCTACTCGCTGTTTATTATCTATGCATAGTTACTTTACCCCTACCTAAATGTACAAATTACCTCAACTAACCTGTACCCCCACACATTGACTCGGTACCGGTACCCCTTGTATATAGCCTCGTTATTATTTTATTGTGTTAATATATATATATATTTTTTACTTTAGTGTATTTAGTAAATATTTTCTTAACTCTATTTCTTGAACTGCATTGTTGGTTAAGGGCTTGTAAGTAAGCATTTCACAGTAAGGTCTACACCTGTTGTATTCGGCACATGACAAATACAATTTGATTTGATTTGATTTGGAGACTAGTCAGGATCAATGGAAAGATGAACAGAGCAATTTACAGAGAAATCATTGATGAAAACCTGCTCCAGAGCGCTCAGGACCTCAGACTGGGGCTAAGGTTCACCTTCCAACAGGACAACGACCCTAAGCACACAGCCAAGACAACGCAGGAGTGGCTTCGGGACAAGTCTCTGAATGTCCTTGAGTGGCCCAGCCAGAAACCGGACTTGAACCCGATCTAATATCTCTGGAGAGACCTGAAAATAGCTGTGCAGCGACACACCCTATCCAACCTGACAGAGCTTGAGAGGATCTGCAGAGAAGAATGGGAGAAACTCCTCAAATACAGGTGTGCCAAGCTTGTAGCGTCATACCCAAGAAGACTAGAGGCTGTAATCGCTGCCAAAGGTGCTTCAACAAAGTACTGAGTAAAGGGTCTGATTACTTATGTAAATGTGATATTTCCATTTGTTATTTTTAATACATTTATAAAAAAGTCTAAAAACCTGTTCTCACTTTGTCATTATGGGGTATTGTGTGTAGATTGATGAGGAAAAAAAACAATTTAATCAATTTTAGAATAAGACAAAGTGTGGAAAAAGTCAAGGGGTCTGAATACTTTACAAATGCACTCAATTAGATTTTGTTCAAAATAATTTATAGGGCAGCCAATAATTGTGACACGCATGTTTTTGAATAAAATAATGATTTGTTGATGACGCTTATTTTTTTATTTGAACAATTTTTACTCAATTAAAGGGTAGATTCACATTATATTTTGAGTGTAAGATCAAGCTGATAGACCACAATGACATGTTTTAACAGCCTTTTTTGTTCACATTTCCTTCTGGTGCCAATAATTCAGGAGGGTACTGTACACTTCCACTAATCACTTAGTAATGGAAGAAGTCTTCATTGTTACCCTTATCTCTCTCCCTTTGATTACCCTCATGTCAGTCATACATTATATTACAAAATAGTAAGCTTCAAAGGCAAAAAATATGATTAGACAAATAATAATATTTATTTGAATGATACAGTTTGTTACTAAATTGAAATTAAAATGAAATGTTTTTTGTAATTATTACATTTTACGAAATGTAAAAAGAAAACAAAAAAAATAAATATATAATAACAAAAGCAAGGTAAAAAGAAAAGGAAACAGATCCAGATTCCTTTTACCTTTACGAGTCGTCTTTGATCATATCCAGTTAATCACATTTGGCGGTTGGTCTTTCAGTACATTTTATGAAAAATGTTTTTTTGTGTGTTTTTTTTATCATTTCCTTGACAGTCGGCCATTCGAGTGCATTATGTAATTCTATGGAGAACATCTCATAACCACATTGCAGAACCTTTCTTGCTGCCTTATTTTGTGCTATTTGCAGTCTCTTTAGGTCACCAACACCTGCATTACTCCAGACAACAGTAGTTCATTTGACTATGGATGAGAGCTTGTCAGATTTATTTTAGAATTTTCTCTACCTATCCCATAGGTATAAAAACTGGTAATGGCTCTACCTTTCCCTCTGATAGGCTTTGTTTGCCATATTACACCTAATTTATATGTACACCTATCCAATCCTTTCAACATGTAGGAGTGCTTAGTGTCGATTTAGGATTCAACATTTAAACTGTGCAACACTCCCCAAATTTGTGAAAAGTAAACATTTTGTGTTTATAATGTTTTGTACGGTATACCTTGACAAAAAACAAACAGAGTAAACATTAATTTTTTTATTCTTTGTTTTTCATTGCATGCAAAAATACAGTATCTCACTTCTCACTCTTTCTTACCCAGTCTACTCATCCATCTTCAAGCCTTCCCTGCTCTTCTATCACCCTCTCAGTTCCACCTCCAGCTGGCTCCCTCTTTTTCCTCTTCTCCAGTCTCTTCCTCTCCTCTTTCCTCCTCTTTTCTCTCTTCTTCTCCTTTTTTTCCATCTCCTTCTTCTCCATCTCCAGGAGCTCAGCTTGAGCTTTCTCTCTCTTTTTCAGCTCCTCAGACCACTTCTTCTCTTTCTTAATCCTGTCTTTCATCATGGCATTGTGTATCTTAATCAGCCCCTCTAACCTCTTTTTCTCTGCCTTTTCCTTCTCTTTTCTTTCCTTCTCTCTCTTTTTATGTTCTAACTTGTCCCTCTTTTTCTCAGCCTTCATGGCTTTCTTTTGCTCTTTCTCTCTTGCCTTCATCTCCTTTCTCTCTTTCTCGTCACCGTTCAACATCTTATTCAGTTTCTTATTTTTCTCTTTTTCCTCCATCTTTAAAAACGTGACTTTCTGCTTGAGGTTCATGGCCAGAAAGCCCACTCTTCCCAGGATGGTCTCTGCTCTCTCTGATGAAACCGTCCCATTGGAGATCTTGGATTGGGCAAGGTCCGCCTCACGCTTCAAACCCTCCCTCGGGCTCACCTCCTCCTTGACGCTCCTCTCTTCACTCTCAATGTCAATGCCTGTCCAATAATCCTAACAGGAAGACATTGACTCTAGATGTAATATTGTTCCAATGTGGCACATTCAATACACATTTGAGTGATCAACATACATTGATGTCCTCATGGGGCACACAATTTGGAGGACAGTAAATGAGGTAACTTGTTTATTTGTATCCCAAACCGATTTTATAATAGCCATGGATGTTCTTCCTGGGTCCACACCAAACGTAATACAAATGTTTACCCTAGTAAGGGGTGATGTTTTATACTATGAGCATAGAGTAGCAGGGTTGGGGTCAATTCCATTTCAATTCCAGTCAATTCAGGAAGTACTTAATTCAATGCTTTGAATTGAAATGGAACAGACCCCCAACCCTGTAGAGTAGTAGTGTAAAATAGGACACCTACCTTTGCCTCTTCCAGCGTCCAGGGTCTGGGTTCCTCATCCTCTGACCTGCATATGGAGGCTCTAACAGGCGTCTTAGTTGTCATGCAGAGCAGAGGGGTTGCCAGAGTTAAGTTAGCATCTGGGACCAGCTGGTGAGCATGAGGGCAGCGATCCACCTCTTCACTAGTGCCCTTCCCTTTCTGCTCTGGCTGCTTGTGGTCCTTGTCATGGATGCATGCCAGGCTTGGAGGAAATGCTAGGACAGGGCTTTTATCACTCATCAGTTCCTCTCTCTTGACAGTGGATGCAACTGCACTTGCCTCTGTGTTAACTGAGCACTCTGTGGTGTCCTCAACTGTCTCCTCTGGCTGCTTGTGGTCATTGTTGTTGTGAATGCATTGAAGACCTGGAGGACTTTTATCATCCCAGTTGTAAATGGTAACATTTGCCTGTGTGTCGACTGAGCACTTTGTAGTGTACTCAACTGTCTTCCATAGCTGTTTGTGGTCATTGTTGTGGGTGCATGTCAGGATTAGAGGCAGTGTTGCAGGTGCAGGAGGACTTTTATTAGCCAAAAACACCTCTGTGTGTACAGTGGACATGGAAACGGCTGCTTCCCTGGCAACTGGACACTTGTTGGTGTCCTCTACTGCCTCCCCTGGCAGATTGTCGACAGTGGATACGGAAACGGCCGCTTCCCTGGACACTAGACTCTTGGTGGTGTCCTCTACTGCCTCCTCAAGCTGCTTGTGGTCATTGTCTAGAATGTGTGGCAACTTTGAAGGCAGCATTGGTGCCGGGCTTTTATCACCCAACAGGTCCTCTCCCTGGACAATGGATGTGCCTGCAGTGATCGCTGTGGTAACGGAGGACTCGGTGGCATCCTCTTTTGTCTCCTCGGTCAGTTTGTGGTCAGAGTCTCGGATACATGGCGAGCTTGGAGGCAGTGCTGCAGGGTCAGGAGGGCTTTGATCAGCTGCCATGTCCTCTTTGAGGTGAGTGGACACATCATTGTTTGTTTCACTGATAACTGGACACTTGGTGGTGCCCTCTACTGCCTCCCCTGGCAGTTTATAGTCAACTTCAAAGACAAGTGGCAGACTTGGAGGCAGCATTGGGACAGGGCATTTAGCTGTTGATCTGTACACTCCAAAATAAACAGTAGCTGTGCCTGCAGTGGTCTCTGTAGCAACTGAGACCTCATAGGTATCCTCTACTGTCTGCTCTGGTGGCATGAAGTCATCGTCAAAGACTGTTGGCAGGCATGGAGGCAGCACTGAAGGAAGACGTCTAGCTGCCCATCGATTCTATCCCTTGACAGTGGCTGTGGTTGCAGTGGCCTCTGTGGCAACTGGGCACTCTGTGGCTGAAACAGCAGGCTGGGAGGTTTCGAGGAAATTGAATGAATTGCCAATGAACCGCTGAGCCAGTGGTGGGAGGGAGTAAGGATATAATCTGTCCTCTTTCTTGACAATAGATATTGCCACTGGAGCAACTGAGACCTCAGTGGTGCCCGCTACTGTCTGATGTGGCTGCATGGAGTCTTCTTCAAAGAAGTGTGGCAGGTATCGATGCAGCATTGAGGAAAGATGTATATCTGTCCATAGGTCCTCTCGTTTACCTGTAGATACATCTGCAGTGGCCTCTGTGGCAACTGGGCATTCAGCAGACTGGCAGGTTTCAGGGACAACGTATGAAAATACAATGAACCGCTGTGCATCCTGAGCGCGTATGGCCAATGGAGAGGGGGGATGCAACATGGTTGGTATAGGCCTTTGATTGGTGAAAGCCAGTGGTGGGAGGGAGTCAATACAGGGAGCCATAAACTCAGTGAGAGGACAGTTGCTCACATCTCTCACATTCTGCGTGAGAAAAGAAACAGACATGATGAAAGTGATCACATTCAGTACATACATACATACTGTATGAGTCAGCACTATTTACTTACACATCATATATATATATATATATATATATATATATATAGAGAGAGAGAGAGAGAGAGAGAGATATAGATATATATATATATATATATAGTGTCCTCTCAGATGCTCTGCACCAGTCTGTCCCAACCCTGGGTCCCCTAGCCAATGGGCCAGCTAAGTTTAAAAATACATGCCCTACACCCAGCATAAAATTTGACATTTTAGCCATTTATCAAACGCTTTTATCCAGAATGACTTATAGTTAGTTAGTGCATTCAACTTAAGGTAGCTAGGTGAGACAACCACATAATCCTGATATGAACGTCTATGATAGAACGGTTGTTTATTTTTTATGACAAGACAACCATAAGAACTGAGGACATAAATACACTGAAACAGACAGACACGATACAACACATTTAGACAAGAACAGTTATAAGCATTGCCATGAGAACAGCGCCGGAGAAGATGGCTGCCGTTTTACAGCCCTCTAACCAATTGTACTATTATGTGTGTTTTTCCGCGTTATTTGTAATTTATTTTGTACATAATGTTTCTGCCATCGTCTCTTATAACCAAAAAGAGCTTCTGGATATCAGGACAGCGATTACTCACCTCGTATTGGACGAAGATTTTTTCTTCAACGAGGCGGCCGCGATGGATATAATACAGACACCCGACATGGCCCAAATCCCCGTCATTCGCGTGAGGAAGAGACAGAGATATCGTGGACGTAGATCGGGGTGCCTTGTAAGGATCCGACGGCAAGCGAGTAAACTGCCTCTTCCATCAATCCTATTAGCCAACGTTCAATCATTTGAAAATAAATTGGATGATTTAAATTACGGTTATCCTACCAACGGGACATTAAAAACTGTAATATCTTATGTTTCACCGAGTCGTGGCTGAACGAAGACAATGATAACATTCAGCTAGCGGGCTATACGCTACATCGGCAGGATAGAACGGCTGACTCCGGTAAGACAAGGGGTGGCGGTCTGTGTATATTTGTAAACAACAGCTGGTGCACAAAATCAAAACTAAGGAAGTCTCGAGGTTTTGCTCGCCTGAGGTAGAGTATCTTATGATAAGCTGTAGACCACACTATTTACCAAGAGAGTTTTCATCTATATTTTTCATAGCTGTCTATTTACCACCACAAACCAATGCTGGCATTAAGATTGCACTGAATGAGTTTTACAAGGCCATAAATCAACAGGAAAACGCTCATCCAGATGCAGCGCTCCTAGTGGCCGGGGACTTTAATGCAGGGAAACTTAAATCCGTTCTACCTAATTTCTACCAGCATGTTAAATGTGTAACCAGAGGAAAAAAAAAACTCTAGACCACCTTTACTCCACACACAGAGACGCATACAAAGCTCTCCCTCGCCCTCCATTTGGCAAATCTGACCAAAACTCTATCCTCCTGATTCCTGCTTATAAGCAAAAACTAAAGCAGGAAGCACCAGTGTCTCGGTTAATAAAAAAGTGGTCAGATGACACAGATGCTAAGCTACAGGACTGTTTTGCTAACACAGACTGGAACATGTTCCGGGATTCTTCAGACAGCATTGAGGAGTACACCATATCAGTCACTGGCTTCATCAATAAGTGCATCGATGATGTCGTCCCCACAGTGACCGTACGTACATACCCCAACCAGAAGCCATGGATTACAGGAAACATCCGCACTGAGCTAAAGGGTAGAGCTGCCGCTTTCAAGGAACGGGACTCTAACCCGGACGCTTATAAGAAATCCCGCATTTGACCTCCGACGAACCATCAAACATGCAAAGAGTCAATACAGGACTAAGATTGAATCGTACTACACTGGCTCTGACGCTCGTCGGATGTGGCAGGGCTTGAAAACTATTACAGACTACAAAGGGAAGCACAGCCGCGAGCTGCCCAGTGACACAAGCCTACCAGATGAGCTAAATCACTTCTATGCTCGCTTCGAGGCAAGCAACACTGAAGCATGCATGAGAGCACCAGCTGTTCCGGATGACTATGTGATCACGCTCTCCGTAGCCGATGTGAGTAAGACTTTTAAGCAGGTCAACATTCACAAGGCCACAGGGCCAGACGGATTAGCAGGACGTGTACTCTGAGCATGTGCTGACCAACTGGCAAGTGTCTTCACTGACATTTTCAACATGTCCTTGACTGAGTCTGTAATACCAACATGTTTCAAGCAGACCACCAAAGTCCCCGTGCCCAAGGACTCTAAGATAACCTGCCTAAATGACTACCGACCCGTAGCACTGACGTCTGTAGCCATGAAGTGCTTTGAAAGGCTTGTCATGGCTCACATCAACAGCATTATCCCAGAAACCCTAGACCCAATCCAATTTGCATACCACCCCAACAGATCCACAGATGATGCAATCTCTATTGCACTCCACACTGCCCTTTCCAACCTGGACAAGAGGAACACCTACGTGAGAATGCTATTCATTGACTACAGCTCAGCATTCAACACCATAGTGCCCTCTAAGCTCATCACTAAGCTAAGGATCCTGGGACTAAACACCTCCCTCTGCAACTGGATCCTGGACTTCCTGACGGGCCGCCCCCAGGTGGTAAGGGTAGGTAACAACACATCTGCCACACTTATCCTCAACACGGGGGCCCCTCAGGGGTGCGTGCTCAGTCCCCTCCTGTACTCTCTGTTCACCCATGACTGCATGGCCAGGCACGACTCCAACACCATCATTAAGTTTGCCGACGACACAACAGTGGTAGGCCTGATCACCGACAACGATGAGACGGCCTATAGGGAGGAGGTCAGAGATCTGGCCGTGTGGTGCCAGGACAACAACCTCTCCCTTAACGTGACCAAGACAAAGGAGATGATTGTGGACTACAGGAAAAAAAAGAGGACTGAGCACGCCCCCATTCTCATCGACGGGGCTGTAGTGGAACAGGTTGAGAGCTTCAAGTTCCTTGGTGTCCACATCACCAACGAACTATCATGGTCCAAACACACCAAGACAGTTGTGAAGAGGGCACGACAAAGCCTATTCCCCCTCAGGAGACTGAAAAGATTTGGCATGGGTCCTCAGATCCTCTAAAAATTCTACAGCTGCACCATCGAGAGCATCCTGACTAGTTGCATCACCGCCTGGTATGGCAACTGCTTGGCCTCCGACCGCAAGGCACTACAGAGGGTAGTGCGTACGGCCCAGTACATCACTGGGGCAAAGCATCCTGCCATCCAGGACGTCTATACCAGGCGGTGTCAGAGGAAGGCCCTCAAAATTGCCCTTTCCTCCAACCGACACTCACCCCTCTGTGTCAGCGTTGAACCCTCCATGTCTTCCTCTTAGCTAACAATAACTCTGGAAAATGCATAACGTTGTAGTAAGTGGGTGTTGCTAACCAAATAATAATGCATCTCTTTACAATGTGCACACGTTTTCTTCCCAGCTACTTACAATCAAGCAAGTGAGAATCCTGCTCCAGATATGTTGACGCAATAGGCCTATCTGAATTACTAGTAAAAAGTTGGCTACTGGAAAAGCGACCAAGTTCAAATGAATCGATTTTGGCTGTTCTTATCATTTTGTGAACAACATCCTTTATGACATCATCATTGTGATGCAAGGTGTTGCCATGGCAGATGAAAAAGCACAACACAGACTTTAAAAAGCCAACTTCAGGCTCTTTCTGTACCTTACTATTGAGCCTTATTCAACCCCTCATGTAGCTCTACTCCATATTGGGCCTGGTTCTCACAAACCACACTGATCACTTCCATCATATCATTGGAAACACTGTGTTTTGGGTAGAAAATGACTCTATATCCATGCAGGACCTAACTTGTACAGTTTCATCTATTTTAAAATCCAAGGAGGTAAAAACGCCAGTCTTCTCTTTGAGTTCCCCATTGCCATGGTTACCCACCGCAGCTTTCATGTGTAATCAAATGCTGGCAGAATTTAGTTTATTTATTTTTTATTTTTTGTACCTATGCAGCACAGTCATACCTAATATATACAATGAATCCATATAACCTAATTTTTTATTAAAATAAAATGCTGTAACTCATATCAAATGGTTGACCATTCAAACGACATGTGTTTTGCCTAATTAAAAGTCAATATGTTTTAGATATCATAACTAGCAGCCAGGCTTACTTAGGTTGTTTGTTAGATCTCAGCCTACCTCTAATGTCAATATTTTTCATCATCATCATCATCATCATCATCAATGAAATACATAGGCTACCTTACTACAGTAAAACAAGTCTTCCATAGTCTATGTCACCTCAGTAACAAAGTTCCAAAAAAGAAATGAGGGTTCAAGAAAACATCTCTCTTCAATGGCCTCAGCTATTAGCCATATGATCAACAAGGTCAAATGCAGCACTAAAATCAAGAAGCAGCTCATCCACAAGTCTATCTTGGTCAAGTGACCTGAGCCATTGATCGATTAAATCAACCAGAGATGTTGCAGTCGAGTGATCCTTACGGTATCTTTACGTACGCATGCTCATAGAGGAATAAAATTAGCTGGATGTGTAATTATATAGGACTAAAAAATGTAATTGAAGAGTAGGTGTCATTGATGTTTAGCATTTTAGTTTAATAAATTATTAAATAAGGAAATCAATATCAGCTGACTATAGAACAGTATTTGTAGACCTGCCAACAGCTCCCATTGTTTAAAAATATGTTTGAACATTTTCTTATCCATGTCTTTCCAGTTGATATAACCAAACAGAGAACCATTGTTGCTCAAGAGCGTCACATATTCCTCCATTCATTCTCTATAATATTCCCCTCCATCATATTCCTCTATCATATTCCCTTTATCATATTCCCTCTATTATATTCCCTCTATTATATTCCTCTCCATCATACTCCACTCCATCATAATACTCGCTATCATATTCCCTCTATCATATTCCTCTTTATTTATACAGGGAATCCCAATTGAGACCAGTGTCTCTTTTTCAATGGTGCCCAGTGTTATATCAATGAACAATCCAAACAGCTTAAATAGATAAAAGTACATACAGAGCAGAAAATGTATAGAGCAAAATTATTAGACTTGAATACATATATTTCACAATGAACAGGTCTTACATTTACATTACATTTTAGTCATTTAGCAGACGCTCTTATCCAAAGCGACTTAGAGTTAGTGGGCCCCCGTGGGAAACGAACCCACAACCCTGGCGTTGCAAGCGCCATGCTGTACCAACTGAGCTACAGGAGGGCCTGTCTTGTATTTAACCAGTTGAGCTGACAACCATTTTGCACTGTTTCACTAGGGCTATAGTCATCAATCTAGCAAGAGGGCAATATGTTATTAATTAAAAAAAATATATATATATTTCACCTATATTTAACCAGGTAAGCCAGTTGAGAACAGGTTCTCATTTACAACTGCGACCTGGCCAAGATAAAGCAAAGTAGTGCAATAAAAACAACACAGAGTTACATATGGGGTAAAAAAAAAAACATTAATGTAGTGGTGTCCCTCCCCCAAGGAAGCTATGACCTTTATCTTTCACCTGGAATTGTTCATTTATGTCTGAGAAAAAAACACTTTTCAAACCTTTTGATCTAGTACACAAGAAAAGTATAGTACAACCTTCTTTACCACTTTGCCAAACATTTCATGACATTAGTGATAGTTAAAATCTGTAAAATTTGTGAATGTCTAAATTAACATTTGGGCCATTTAACCAGTGTGCATCTCTCCTATAGACAAGGAGAGAAGGGCTATGTAAAGGTCTCGATTTTGCCGTTCTGAACAAATGTTTAACTTCCACACAAAATTACTTCTTGACTTATATTAGGTTTAAGGACGTGTTTAGGTCGCATTCTTTATCGTAGAGCTATGAAAGTTATGTATTTAGCTCTGTCTGCTCGAGACAAATTCAGTGATTGCTTTGCCATGTCTGTGCCGTGAAGCAGTCAAGCTGGATAAATGTTTTTCCTGGGACGCCCCTTTGATGTAGCGTTGCAGTTAACGTGATATAAATGGATGTAATGATGCAGCCGACCACCAGAGGGAGGCAATTACAAGTTTGTTCGACAGAGGACGTTTACGTGGTTCTAGGAAGGTCTGGATGGATGTCTTCTGAAATATAAAACGGTGGGAAATCAATCAAATAAGTCATGTAAACATTTACATATTTTTTAAAGAAATTTTAGCGCCCAATTTCGGGGACTGTCAGCCTAAGAGATTTTAAGTCTTAAAGTGATCTAATGAAACAAATCCTCTCTGTCACGTTCCTCTTAATATATTCCCTCTATCATATTCCCCTCTATCCTAATCCCTCTATCATATTCCTCTCTATCATATTCCTCTCCACCCACTCCTCCTCCTTCCTCCTCTCCCTCATCTCAGTGCAGCCCCTCTCCATCCACTAGAGCAGGAAGTCTCTGGGCTCAGTGAGGTCCAGCTCAGACTGAAGAGAGGCCGTTTTAACTCTCTTCTCCTTTAGCTGTTCCTCCAGCCTGGCAAGTACTATCTCCTTGTCAACCAAGCAACCTGATCTGGACTTTGAGATGATCTGACGTCTCTTTTGATTGAGACGTTTCTCTTTGCTGCTCATCTCTTGAGTATTCCAGCACACTAATGTCCTTCTTGAAGTAGCATAAATCTGAGGCTACCTCTTTTTTCAGATCCTCATGTGCTTCTCTTATAGGTTTGAATGTGTGTCCTCTGTTGTCTCACCCATCTCTGCAGATCATAGAGATCAGCTTACTGTCCGTCTCACAGAACAGCTTCAGAGCCTCTCCATGTTCACGACATTCATCTCTCTACTGTTTCCTCTCTCGGCTGTAGCTCTCTGTCTTTTAGCATCTTCCTCCAGTTTCAGCTGGTAGGCCACGTTCCTGATCAGTCTGTTGATCTGGAAGATTCTGTCTCTGACCAGAGCCCTGCCCTCTTGACAGAGTTGGTGTCCAGCATTCAGGCTGTCTTGGAGGCATCTCTTGCAGAAGGTGTGCTGATAGCTTAGAGACACAGGCTCAGTGTAGATATCTGTGCAGATGGAACAGCACAGGTGGTCTGCCAGGTCAGAGGAAGCTGTGGCCATAATGACTGTGCTCGTGCTCAGTGTGTGAGAGACAAAGAGGCAGTGTCCGTATACCCATATTAGAGTACTAAATAGTATATAAAAACTTTTAATTTTTTAGTATGTGAAATTTAGAAACTATGCCGCGTTGACATGCTAGTCGGACCTAGGAAACTCTGAAATGTCCGAGTTGTTGATTCGTTGAATGCGGCAAGTGTATAACTACAACCAGTAAGCAAGTCTGAAATGTCCGGGTTTCCAAGTTCCGACTAGCACGTGAACGCGGCAATAGTACTCAGAATGCGTCATCTAATGCACGATTGTATTGACTCCCGTCATTCCTTCATTTCGGTACAGCGCGTCAATTTATCTGACTATCAGCTGTTGCCAAACAAGTGAGTCAGAAAATAAGAGTGAATTATACTAGATCAAAGGTGAAATCAGTATGCAGTTTAAGTAAGTATTACGCTAGAATGGATATTCAGACACAGCCAGTAACAGGTATGTCTTGGAAAATACATGTATGTTCTTGAAGTACACAGTCAAATTAACATTAGCTTTAATGCCCTCATGAAGAACACTGACAGACTTCTTGTAAAGGTAGAGGCATGTGACTATCATAAAGCAAGACAGACTAAAGTTCAGTGTCAGTAACAACTTTCAGTGTGGGTGTGGGGAAAAAGCTAAAACACAAGTGAATAAAGGATGGGTTTTATTATCCATACAGTATAAATAGGAAATGTCTAACAAACAAATTATTCCAACTAATTCTTTGGATTGGAGATGACTGCTTTAGAATGTTGATATGCATGCACACATTGAGGTCAGCAAGCAGCAAATAAGTGTCCAGCATACTCTATTGGTTTTTACAAGTAACTACACATATCACACCACAACAGCTAACATGGTGTCTCACTCCCTCTCCTCCTCTCCTCCTCTCCCTCTTGTCTCCTCTGTTCTTCCTCTATTCCTCCTCCTCTCCTCCTCGCCCTCTCAGCGGCTCCAGCTGGATAGAGTGACGGCGAGGTGACCTCCTGCCTCTCTCACTGGAGGGCGGGAGAGGGGGAACAAAGGAGGAGGAGGAGGAGGTGGAGAGAAAGAGAGTAGGAATGGAAGAGGAGGTGGAGAGGGGTAGAGGAGGCAGAAAGCCTGGTCTAAGTATTGCTTTAAAGGGAAGAGAGGGGGAGGAGGAGAGAGCGCGAGAGATGGGGGGAGTGGGAGAAAGAGGGGAGGAGGGGGAGGAGGGGGAGGAGGGGGAGGGCAGCTGTGTCCGACACACCATACTTACACCTGCAACAGGTAGGCCAGGGGGCGGGACCTGTCGGTGAGACTCATAACATGATAAGGGGGGCAGGTGAAGAAGGGGTGGAGCTGGAGTCAAGGAGGGGAGGGTGTTCCTACGAGCCCCCTGCCAGCGAGACGGGGAGCAGGGAGGAAGTCTGTCCACGGAGCATTTCTGGGTCATTGGGTCGCCTCCAATGAGATTAGATCCCCCTCTACAATGTAAAGCAGTTTGAGTACTGGGGGGTTCTCTGTAGAAATCCAAGGTGAAACCTCCAAGGGCTAGCCTTCTCTCAGGGGAGAGTCTGCTCTGGGCTGCCTGCGAAAGGTGCTCCTCTGTGGGAAAGAGGAGAGAACAAGAGCCCCCAGAAGATATCTCCTTATGGTAGTGATGGACAGATCAACTCTCCTTGTCATCTTCCACCTCTTCCTCTTCCTCTTGCTCGGCCTTCTCCCTCCTTTCCTTCTTACAGTCGTGATGGAGAGAACCCTTTTCTCCCTTTCCTCCTTCCTCTCCTCCCTCTTTCTGTTCCTCTACCTTCCTCTCCCTCCTTCCCTCTTGGTAGACCTTGTTTAGTCAAGCCAGATTGTGGATAGCTAGCCATGGTTCAGACCACTGTCGCTGTCTGGATGAGATCACGTTTGGAGGAAACCTGGCACCATCCCTACGGTGAAGCATGGTGGTGGCAGCATCATGCTGTGGGGAGGATTTTCAGGGACAGGGACTGGGAACACGCCCCATTCACTTCGACAGGGCTGTAGTGGAGCGGGTTGAGAGTTTCAAGTTCCTTGGTGTCCACATCACCAACAAACTATGATGGTCCAAACACACCAAGACAGTCGTGAAGAGGGCACGACAACGCCTTTTCCACCTCAGGAGACTGAAAAGATTTGACATTGGTCCCAAGATCCTCAAAAAGTTCTACAGCTGCACCATCGAGAGCATCCTGACCGGTTGCATCACCGCCTGGTATGGCAACTGCTCGGCATCCGACCGTAAGGCGCTACAGAGGGTAGTGCATACAGCCCAGTACATCACTGGGACCAAGCTTCCTGCCATCCAGGACCTATATACTAGGCGGTGTCAGAGGGAGGCCCAAAAAATTGTCAAAGACTCCAGTCACCCAAGTCATAGACTGTTCTCTCTGCTACCGCACAGCAAGCGGTACCAGAGTGCCAAGTCTAGGTCCAAAAGGCTCCTTAACAGCTTCTACCCCCAAGCCATAAGACTGCTGAACAATTAATCAAATGGCCACCCAGACTATTTACATTGACACCTCCCCCCTTTGTTTTTACACTGCTGCTACTCGCTGTTTATTATCTATGCATAGTTACTTTACCCCTACCTACATGTACAAATTACCTCAACTAACCTGTACCCCCACACATTGAATCGGTACCGGTACCCCTTGTATATAGCCTCGTTATTATTTTATTGTGTTACTTTTTATTTATTTTTTTACTTTAGTGTATTTAGTAAAAAATGTCTTTACTCTATTTCTTGAACTGCATTGTTGGTTAAGGGCTTGTAAGTAAGCATTTCACGGTAAGGTCTACACCTGTTGTATTCGGCACATGACAAATACAATTTGATTTGATTTGATTTGGAGACTAGTCAGGATCAATGGAAAGATGAACAGAGCAATTTACAGAGAAATCCTTGATGAAAACCTGCTCCAGAGCGCTCAGGACCTCAGACTGGGGCTAAGGTTCACCTTCCAACAGGACAACGACCCTAAGCACACAGCCAAGACAACGCAGGAGTGGCTTCGGGACAAGTCTTTGAATGTCCTTGAGTGGCCCAGCCAGAAACCAGACTTGAACCCGGTCTAACATCTCTGGAGAGACCTGAAAATAGCTGTGCAGCGACACGCCCTATCCAACCTGACAGAGCTTGAGAGGATCTGCAGAGAAGAATGGGAGAAACTCCTCAAATACAGGTGTGCCAAGCTTGTAGCGTCATACCCAAGAAGACTCGAGGCTGTAATCGCTGCCAAAGGTGCTTCGACAAAGTACTGAGTAAAGGGTCTGAATACTTATGTAAATGTAATATTTCCATTTGTTATTTTTAATACATTTATAAAAAAAGTCTAAAAACCTGTTCTCACTTTGTCATTATGGGGTATTGTGTGTAGATTGATGAGGGAAAAAACAATTTAATCAATTTTAGAATAAGACAAAGTGTGGAAAAAGTCAAGGGGTCTGAATACTTTACAAATGCACTCAATTAGATTTTGTTCAAAATAATTTATAGGGCAGCCAATAATTGTGACACGCATGTTTTTGAATAAGATAATGATTTCTTGATGACGATTATTTTTCTATTTGAAAAATTTTTACTCAATTAAAGGGTAGATTCATATGATCTTTTGAGTGTAAGATCAAGCTGATAGACCACAATGACATGTTTTCACAGCCTGTTTTGTTCACATTTCCTTCTGGTGCCAATAATTCAGGAGGGTACTGTACACTTCCACTCATCACTTAGAAACTGTGATGGAAGAAGTCTTCATTGTTACCCTTATCTCTCTCCCTTTGATTACCCTCATGTCAGTCATACATTATATTACAAAATATTAAGCTTCAAAGGCAAAACATATGATTAGACAAATAATAATATTTATTTGAATCATACAGTATGTTACTAAATTGAAATTAAAATGAAATGTTTTTGTAATTATTACATTTTACGAAATGTAAAAACAAAACATTAAAAAAATAACAAAATAACAAAAGCAAGGTAAAAAGAAAAGGACACAGAAACAGATCCAGATTCCTATTGCCTTTACGAGTCGTCTTTTACCATATCCAGTTAATCACATATAGCGGTTGGTCTTTCAGTACATTATATGAAAAAAAAAAATGTAATCATTTCCTTGACAGTCGGCCATTCGAGTGCATTATGTAATTCTATGGAGAACATCTCATAACCACATTGCAGAACCTTTCTTGCTGCCTTATTTTGTGCTATTTGCAGTCTCTTTAGGTCACCAACACCTGCATTACTCCAGACAACAGTAGTTAATTTGACTATGGATGAGAGCTTGTGAGATTTGTTTTAGAATTTTCTCTACCTATCCCATAGGTATAAACACTGGTAATGGCTCTACCTTTCCCTCTGATAGGCTTTGTTTGCCATATTACACCTAATTTATATGTACACCTATCCAATCCTTTCAACATGTAGGAGTGCTTAGTGTCGATTTAGGATTCAACATTTAAACTGTGCAACACTCCCAAAATTTGTGAAAAGTAAACATTTTGTGTTTATAATGTTTTGTACGGTATGCCTTGACAAAAAACAAACAGAGTAAACATATATTTTTTTATTCTTTGTTTTTCATTGCATGCAAAAATACAGTATCTCCCTTCTCACTCTTTCTTACCCAGTCTACTCATCCATCTTCAAGCTTTCATCCCTTCCCTGCTCTTCTATCACCCTCTCAGTTCCACCTACAGCTGGCTCCCTCTTTTTCCTCTTTTCCAGTCTCTTCCTCTCCTCTTTCCTCCTCTTTTCTCTCTTCTTCTCCTCTTTTTGTGAATCTTTCGCTCCATCTCCAGGAGCTCAGCTTGAGCTTTCTCTCTCTTTTTCAGCTCCTCCGACCACTTCTTCTCTTTCTTAATCCTGTCTTTCATCATGGCATTGTGTATCTTAATCAGCCCCTCTAACCTCTTTTTCTCTGCATTTTCCTTCTCTTTTCTTTCCTTCTCTCTCTTTTTCTGTTCTAACGTGTCCCTCTTTTTCTCAGCCTTCATGGCTTTCTTTTGCTCTTTCTCTCTCGCCTTCATCTCCTTTCTCTCTTTCTCGTCACCGTTCAACATCTTATTCAGTTTCTTATTTTTCTCTTTTTCCTCTGTCTTTAAAAACGTGACTTTCTGCTTGAGGTTCATGGCCAGAAAGCCCACTCTTCCCAGGATGGTCTCTGCTCTCTCTGATGAAACCGTCCCATTGGAGCTCTTGGAATGGGCACGGTCCGCCTCACGCTTCAAACCCTCCCTCGGGCTCACCTCCTCCTTGACGCTCCTCTCTTCACTGTCAATGTCAATGCCTGTCCAATACTCCTAACAGGAAGACATTGACTCTAGATGTAATATTGTTCCAATGTGGCACATTCAATACACATTTGAGTGATCAACATACATTGATGGCCTCATGGGGCACACAATTTGGAGGACAGTAATTGAGGTAACTTGTTTATTTGTATCCCAAACCGATTTTATAATAGCCATGGATGTTCTTCCTGGGTCCACACCAAACGTAATACAAATGTTTACCCTAGTAAGGGGTGATGTTTTATACTATGAGCATAGAGTAGCAGGGTTGGGGTCAATTCCATTTCAATTCCAGTCAATTCAGGAAGTACTTTAAAATTCTAATTCTCTTCAATGCTTTTAATTGAAATGGAACAGACCCCCAACCCTGTAGAGTAGTAATGTAAAATAGGACACCTACCTTTGCCTCTTCCAGGGTCCAGGGCCTGGGTTCCTCATCCTCTGATCTAAATATGGAGGCTCTCACTCTAACAGGCGTCTTAGTGGCCATGCAGAGCAGAGGGGTTGGCGGCTCATCATTGCAGGTTGCCAGAGTTAAGTTATCATCTGGGACCAGCTGGTGAGCATGAGGGCAGCGATCCACCTCTTCACTAGTGCCCTTCCCTTTCTGCTCTGGCTGCTTGTGGTCCTTGTCATGGATGCATGCCAGGCTTGGAGGAAGTGCTAGGACAGGGCTTTTATCACTCATCAGTTCCTCTCTCTTGACAGTGGATGCAACTGCACTTGCCTCTGTTTTAACTGAGCACTCTGTGGTGTCCTCAACTGTCTCCTCTGGCTGCTTGTGGTCATTGTTGTTGTGAATGCATTGCAGACCTGGAGGACTTTTATCATCCCAAGTGTAAATGGCAACAGTTGCCTCTGTGTCGACTGAGCACTTTGTAGTAAACTCAACTGTCTTCCATAGCTGTTTGTGGTCATTGTTGTGGGTGCAGGTCAGGATTAGAGGCAGTGTTGCAGGTGCAGGAGGACTTTTATCAGCCAAAAACTCCTCTGTGTGGACAGTGGACACGGAAACGGCTGCTTCCCTGCCAACTGGACACTTGTTGGTGTCCTCTACTGCCTCCCCTGGCAGATTGTGGACAGTGGACACGGAAACGGCCGCTTCCCTGGACACTTGAGTCTTGGTGGTGCTCTCTACTGCCTCCTCTTGCTGCTTGTGGTCATTGTCTAGAATGTGTGGCAACTTTGAAGGCAGCATTGGAGCCGGGCTTTTATCAGCCAACATGTCCTCTCCCTGGACAATGGATGTGCCTGCAGTGATTGCTGTGGCAACGGAGGACACTGTGGCATCCTCTTTTGTCTCCTTGGTCAGTTTGTGGTCAGAGTCTCGGATACATGGCGAGCTTGGAGGCAGTGCTGCAGGGTCAGGAGGGCTTTGATCAGCTGCCATGTCCTCTTTGAGGTGAGTTGACACATCATTGTTTGTTTCACTGGAAACTGGACACTTGGTGGTGCCCTCTACTGCCTCCCCTGGCAGTTTGTAGTCAATGTAAAAGACAAGTGGCAGACTTGGAGGCAGCATTGGAACAGGGCATTTAGCTGCTGATATGTACACTCCAAAATCAACAGTAACTGTGCCTGCAGTGGTCTCTGTAGCAACTGAGACCTCATAGGTATCCTCTAATGTCTGCTCTGGTGGAATGAAATCATCGTCAATGACTGTTGGCAGGCATGGAGGCAGCACTGAAGGAAGACTTCTAGCTGCCCATCGATTCTCTCCCTTGACAGTGGCTGTGGTAGCAGTGGCCTCTGTGGCAACGGGGCACTCTGTGGCTGAAACAGCAGGCTGGGAGGTTTCGAGGAAATTGGCTGCATGGAGTCTTCGTCAAAGAAGTGTGGCAGGTATCGATGCAGCATTGAGGAAATATTTGTATCTGTCCATAGGTCCTCTCGTTTACCTGTAGATACATCTGCAGTGGCCTCTGTGGCAACTGGGCATTCAGCAGACTGGCAGGTTTCAGGGACAAAGTATGAAAATACAATGAAATGCTGTGCATCCTGAGCGCGTATGGCCAATGGAGAGGGGGGATGCAACATGGTTGGTATATGCCTCTGATTGGTGAAAGCCAGTGGTGGGAGGGAGTCAATACAGGGAGCCATAAACTCAGTGAGAGGACAGTTGCTCACATCTCTCACATTCTGCGTGAGAAAAGAAACAGACATGATGAAATTGATCACATTCATTACATACATACATACTGTATGAGTCAGCACTATTTTCTTATACATCACATATACAGTGGGGGAAAAAATGTATTTAGTCAGCCACCAATTGTGCATGTTCTCCCACTTAAAAAGATGAGAGAGGCCTGTAATTTTCATCATAGGTACACGTCAACTATGACAGACAAATTGAGAAAAAAATATCCAGAAAATCACATTGTAGGATTTTTAATGAATTTATTTGCAAATTATGGTGGAAAATAACTATTTGGTCACCTACAAACAAGCAAGATTTCTGGCTCTCACAGACCTGTAACTTATTATTTAAGAGGCTCCTCTGTCCTCCACTCGTTACCTGTATTAATGGCACCTGTTTGAACTTGTTATCAGTATAAAAGACACCTGTCCACAACCTCAAATAGTCATACTCCAAACTCCACTATGGCCAAGACCAAAGAGCTGTCAAAGGACACCAGAAACAAAATTGTAGACCTGCACCAGGCTGGGAAGACTGAATCTGCAATAGGTAAGCAGCTTGGTTTGAAGAAATCAACTGTGGGAGCAATTATTAGGAAATGGAAGACATACAAGACCACTGATAATCTCCCTAGATCTGGGGCTCCACGCAAGATCTCACCCCGTGGGGTCAAAATGATCACAAGAACGGTGAGCAAAAATCCCAGAACCACACGGGGGGACCTAGTGAATGACCTGCAGAGAGCTGGGACCAAAGTAACAAAGCCTACCATCAGTAACACACTACGCCGCCAGGGACTCAAATCCTGCAGTGCCAGACGTGTCCCCCTGCTTAAGCCAGTACATGTCCAGGCCCATCTGAAGTTTGCTAGAGTGCATTTGGATGATCCAGAAGAGGATTGGGAGAATGTCATATGGTCAGATGAAACCAAAATATATCTTTTTGGTAAAAACTCAACTCTTCGTGTTTGGAGGACAAATAATGCTGAGTTGCATCCAAAGAACACCATACCTACTGTGAAGCATGGGGGTGGAAACATCATGCTTTGGGGCTGTTTTTAAGCAAAGGGACCAGGACGACTGATCCGTGTAAAGGAAAGAATGAATGGGGCCATGTATCGTGAGGTTTTTAGTGAAAACCTCCTTCCATCAGCAAGTGCATTGAAGATGAAACTTGGCTGGGTCTTTCAGCATGACAATGATCCCAAACACACCGCCCGGGCAACGAAGGAGTGGCTTCGTAAGAAGCATTTCAAGGTCCTGGAGTGGCCTAGCCAGTCTCCAGATCTCAACCCCATAGAAAATCTTTGGAGGGAGTTGAAAGGCCCAAAACATCACTGCTCTAGAGGAGATCTGCATGGAGGAATGGGCCAAAATAACAGCAACAGTGTGTGAAAACCTTGTGAAGACTTACAGAAAACGTTTGACCTGTGTCATTGCCAACAAAGGGTATATAACAAAGTATTGAGAAACTTTTCTTATTGACCAAATACTTATTTTACACCATAATTTGCAAATAAATTCATAAAAAATCCTACAATGTGATTGTCTAGATTTTTTTTCTCTCGTTTTGTCTGTCATAGTTGACGTGTACCTATGATGAAAATTACAGGCCTCTCTCATCTTTTTAAGTGGGAAAACTTGCACAATTGGTGACTGACTAAATACTTTTTTCCCCACTGTATATATATCTAGTTTCCTCTCAGATGCTCTGCACCAGTCTGTCCCAACCCTGGGTCCCCTAGCCAATGGGCCAGCTAAGTGTAAAAATACATGCCCCACACCCAGCATAACATTTGACATTTTAGCCATTTATCAGACGCTTTTATCCAGAACGACTTATAATTAGTTAGTGCATTCAACTTAAGGTAGCTAGGTGAGACAACCACATAATCCTGATATGAATGTCTATGATAGAACGGTTGTTGTTTTTTTATGACAAGACAACCATAAGAACTGAGGACATAAATACACTGAAACAGACAGACATGATACAACACATTTAGACAAGAACAGTTATAAGCATTGCCATGGTGTAGCCTAATACAAAAAGAAATAAGGACAAAACATTGTTAGCTTACATTCCATGGAATATGGAACATTTTGCCCTTACAATAACTTATATATGCTTTAATTAGTATTGTTCAATAGAACTCTAGTCGACGTTGTCAAAGTTGGTCTTGTTACCTCCTCAATCAGTCTTGGCATTTTCCTCGTCTTGAACCAGAATCGAAATCTTGTGATGTCACAATGGAGTCCTCATTGCCATGGTTACCCACAGCAGCTTTCATGTGTAATCAAATGCTGGCACAATTTTGTTTATTTATTTTAGATTTTTTGTACCTATGTAGCACAGTAATACCTAATATATACAATGAATCCATATAACCAAATGTTTTATTAAGATAAAATGCTGTAACTCATATCAAATGGTTGACCATTCAAACGACATGTGTTTTGCCTAATTAAAAGTCAATTTGTTTTAGATATCATAACTAGCAGCCAGGCTTACTTAGGTTGTTTGTTCGATTCATCATCATCATCAATGAAATACATAGGCTACCTTACTACAGTAAAACAAGTCTTCCATAGTCTATGTCACCTCAGTAACAAAGTTCCAAAAAAGAAATGAGGGTTCAAGAAAACATCTCTCTTCAATGGCCTCAGCTATTAGCCATATGATCAACAAGGTCAAATGCAGCACTAAAATCAAGAAGCAGCTCATCCACAAGTCTATCTTGGTCAAGTGACCTGAGCAATTGATCGATTAAATCAACCAGAGATGTTGCAGTCGAGTGATCCTTATGGTATCTTTACGTACGCATGCTCATAGAGGAATAAATTTAGCTGGATGTGTAATTATATAGGACTAAAAAATGTAATTGAAGAGTAGGTGTCATTGATGTTTAGCATTTTAGTTTAATAAATTATTAAATAAGGAAATCAATATCAGCTGACTATAGAACAGTATTTGTAGACCTGCCAACAGCTCCCATTGTTTAAAAATATGTTTGAACATTTTCTTATCCATGTCTTTCCAGTTGATATAACCAAACAGAGAACCATTGTTGCTCAAGAGCGTCACATATTCCTCCATTCATTCTCTATAATATTCCCCTCCATCATATTCCTCTGTCATATTCCCTTCATCATATTCCCTCTATTATATTCCCTCTATTATATTCCTCTCCATCATACTCCACTCCATCATAATACTCGCTATCATATTCCCTCTATCATATTCCTCTTTATTTATACAGGGAATCCCAATTGAGACCAGTGTCTCTTTTTCAATGGTGCCCAGTGTTGTATCAATGAACAATCCAAACAGCTTAAATAGATAAAAGTACATACAGAGCAGAAAATGTATTGAGCAAAATTATTAGACTTGAATACATATATTTCACAATGAACAGGTCTTACATTTACATTACATTTTAGTCATTTAGCAGACGCTCTTATCCAAAGCGACTTAGAGTTAGTGGGCCCACGTGGGAAACTAACCCACAACCCTGGCGTTGCAAGCGCCATGCTCTACCAACTGAGCTACAGGAGGGCCTGTCTTGTATTTAACCAGTTGCGCTGACAACCATTTTGCACTGTTTCACTAGGGCTTTAGTCATCAATCTAGCAAGAGGGCAATATGTTATTAATGTAGTGGTGTCCCTCCCCCAAGGAAGCTATGACCTTTATCTTTCACCTGGAATTGTTCATTTATGTCTGAGAAAAAAAACTTTTCAAACCATATGATCTAGTACACAAGAAAAGTATAATACAACCTTCTTTACTACTTTGCCAAACATTTCATGACATTAGTGGTAGTCAAAATCTGTAAAATTTGTGAATGTCTAAATTAACATTTGGGCCATTTAACCAGTGTGCATCCCTCCTATAGACAATGGGAGAAGGGCTATGTAAAGGTCTCGATTTTGTCGTTCTGAACAAATGTTTGACTTCCACACAAAATTACTTCTTGACTTATATTAGGTTTAAGGAAGTGTTTAGGTCGCATTCTTTATCGTAGAGCTATGAAAGTTATGTATTTAGCTCTGTCTGCTCGAGACAAATTCAGTGATTGCTTTGCCATGTCTGAGCCGTGAAGCAGTCAAGCTGGATAAATGTTTTTCCTGGGACGCCCCTTTGATGTAGTGTTGCATTAAAGTGATATAAATGGATGTAATGATGCAGCCGACCACCAGAGGGAGGGAATTACAAGTTTGTTCGACAGAGGACATTTACGTGGTTCTAGGAAGGTCTGGATGGATGTCTTCTGAAATATAAAATGGTGGGAAATCAATCAAATAAGTAATGTAAACATTTACATATTTTTTAAAGAAATTCTAGCGCCCAATTTCGGGGACTGTCAGCCTAAGAGATTTTAAGTCTTAAAGTGATCTAATGAAACAAATCCTCTCCGTCACGTTCCTCTTAATATATTCCCTCTATCATATTCCCCTCTATCCTAATCCCTCTATCATATTCCTCTCTATCATATTCCTCTCCACCCACTCCTCCTCCTTCCTCCTCTCCCTCATCTCAGTGCAGCCCCTCTCCATCCACTAGAGCAGGAAGTCTCTGGGCTCAGTGAGGTCCAGCTCAGACTGAAGAGAGGCCGTTTTAACTCTCTTCTCCTTTAGCTGTTCCTCCAGCCTGGCAAGTACTATCTCCTTGTCAACCAAGCAACCTGATCTGGACTTTGATATGATCTGACGTCTTTTTTGCTTGAGACATTTCTCTTTGCTGCTCATCTCTTGAGTATTCCAGCACACTAATGTCCTTCTTGAAGTAGCATAAATCTGAGGCTACCTCTTTTTTCAGATCCTCATGTGCTTCTCATATAGGTTTGAATGTGTGTCCTCTGTTGTCTCACCCATCTCTGCAGATCATAGAGATCAGCTTACTATCCGTGTCACAGAACAGCTTCAGAGCCTCTCCATGTTCACGACATTCATCTCTCTACTGTTTCCTCTCTCGGCTGTAGCTCTCTGTCTTTTAGCATCTTCCTCCAGTTTCAGCTGGTAGGCCACGTTCCTGATCAGTCTGTTGATCTGGAAGATTCTGTCTCTGACCAAAGCCCTGCCCACTTGACAGAGTTGGTGTCCAGCATTCAGGCTGTCTTGGAGGCATCTCTTGCAGAAGGTGTGCTGGTAGCTTAGAGACACAGGCTCAGTGTAGATGTCTGTGCAGATGGAACAGCACAGGTGGTCTGCCAGGTCAGAGGAAGCTGTGGCCATAATGACTGTGCTCATGCTCAGTGTGTGAGAGACAAAGAGGCAGTGTCCGAATACCCATATTAGAGTACTAAATAGTATATATATAAAAACATTTAGTTTTTTAGTATGTGAAATTTAGAAATTATGCCGCGTTCACATGCTAGTCGGACCTAGGAAACTCTGAAATGTCCGACTTGTTGATTCGTTGAATGTTTCACGTGTATAACTACAACCAGTAAGCAAGTCTGAAATGTCCGGGTTTCCAAGTTCCGACTAGCACGAGAACGCTGCAATAGTACTAAGAATGCGTCATCTAATGCGCGATTGCATTGACTCCCGTCATTCGTTCATTTCGTACAGCGCGTCAATTTAACTGACTATCAGCTGTTGATAAACAAGTGAGTCAGAAAAGAAGAGTGAATTATACTAGATCAAAGGCTACATTAGTATGCAATTTAAGTATGTATTACGCTAGAATGGATATTTAGACACAGCCAGTAACAGGTCTGTCTTGGAAAATACATGTATGTTCTTGAAGTACGCAGTCAAATTAACATTAGCTTTAAAGCCCTCATGAAGAATACTGACAGACTTCTTGTAAAGGTAGAGGCATGTGACTATCATAAAGCAAGACAGACTAAAGTTCAGTGTCAGTGACAACTTTCAGTGTGGGTGTAGGGAAAAAGCTAAAACACAAGTGAATAAAGGATGTGTTTTATTATCCATAAAGTATAAATAGGAAATGTCTAATGAACAAATTATTCCAACTAATTATTTGGATTGAAGATGACTGCTTTAGACTGTTGATGTACACATTGAGGTCAGCAAGCACCAAATAAGTGTTTAGAATGCTCTAGTGGTTATTACAAGTAACTACACATATCACACCACAACAGCTAACATAGTGTCTCACTCCCTCTCTTCCTCTCCTCCTCTCCCTCTTGTCTCCTCTGTTCTTCCTCTATTCCTCATCCTCTCCTCCTTGCCCTCTCAGTGGCTCCAGCTGGATAGAGTGACGGCGAGGTGACCTCCTGCCTCTCTCACTGGAGGGCGGGAGAGGGGGAACAAAGAGGATGAGGAGGAGGTGGAGAGAAAGAGAGTAGGAATAGAAGAGGAGGTGGAGAGGGGTAGAGGAGGCAGAAAGCCTGGTCTAAGTATTGCTTTAAAGGGAAGAGAGGGGGAGGAGGAGAGAGCGCGAGAGATGGGGGGAGTGGGAGAAAGAGGGGAGGAGGGGGAGGGCATCTGTGTCCGACACACCATCCTTACACCTGCAACAGGTAGGCCAGGGGCGGGACCTGTAGGTGACAATCATAATATGATAAGGGGGTCAGGTGAAGAAGGGGTGGAGCTGGAGTCAAGGAGGGGAGGGTGTTCCTACGAGCCCCCTGCCAGCGAGACGGGGAGCAGGGAGGAAGTCTGTCCACGGAGCATTTCTGGGTCATTGGGTCGCCTCCAATGAGATTAGATCCCCCTCTACAATGTAAAGCAGTTTGAGTACTGATGGGTTCTCTGTATAAATCCAAGGTGAAACCTCCAGGGGATAGCCTTCTCTCAGGGGAGAGTCTGCTCTGGGCTGCCTGCGAAAGGTGCTCCTCTGTGGGAAAGAGGAGATAACAAGAGCCCCCAGAAGAGATCTCCTTATGGTAGTGATGGAACTATCAACTCTCCTTGTCATCTTCCACCTCTTCCTCTTGCTCGGCCTTCTCCCTCCTTTCCTTCTTACAGTCGTGATGGAGAGAATCCTTTTCTCCCTTTCCTCCTTCCTCTCCTCCCTCTTTCTCTTCCTCTACCTTCCTCTTCCTCCTTCCCTCATGGTAGACCTTGTTTAGTCAAGCCAGATTGTGGATAGCTAGCCATGGCAATCGCGCATTAGATGACGCATTCTTAGTACTATTGCAGCGTTCACGTGCTAGTCGGAACTTGGAAACCCGGACATTTCAGACTTGCTTACTGGTTGTAGTTATACACTTGCCGCATTCAACGAATCAACAAGACGGACATTTCAGAGTTTCCTAGGTCCGACTAGCATGTGAACGCGGCATAATTTCTAAATTTCACATACTAAAAAACTAAATGTTTTTTAAGACTATTTAGTACTCTAATATGGGTATTCGGACACTGCCTCTTTGTTTCTCACACACTGAGCATGAGCACAGTCATTATGGCCACAGCTTCCTCTGACCTGGCAGACCACCTGTGCTGTTCCATCTGCACAGACATCTACACTGAGCCTGTGTCTCTAAGCTATCAGCAAACCTTCTGCAAGAGATGCCTCCAAGACAGCCTGAATGCTGGACACCAACTCTGTCAAGTGGGCAGGGCTCTGGTCAGAGACAGAATCTTCCAGATCAACAGACTGATCAGGAACGTGGCCTACCAGCTGAAACTGGAGGAAGATGCTAAAAGACAGAGAGCTACAGCCGAGAGAGGAAACAGTAGAGAGATGAATGTCGTGAACATGGAGAGGCTCTGAAGCTGTTCTGTGAGACGGACAGTAAGCTGATCTCTGTGATCTGCAGAGATGGGTGAGACGACAGAGGACACACATTCAAACCTATAAGAGAAGCACATGAGGATCTGAAAAAAGAGGTAGCCTCAGATTTATGCTACTTCAAGAAGGACATTAGTGTGATGGAATACTCAAGAGATGAGCAGCAAAGAGAAATGTCTCAAGCAAAAGAGACGTCAGATAATCTCAAAGTCCAGATCAGGTTGCTTGGTTGACAAGGAGATAGTACTTGCCAGGCTGGAGGAACAGCTAAAGGAGAAGAGAGTTAAAACGGCCTCTCTTCAGTCTGAGCTGGACATCACTGAGCCCAGAGACTTCCTGCTCTAGTGGATGTAGAGGGGCTGCACTGAGATGAGGGAGAGGAGGAAGGAGGAGGAGTGGGAGGAGAGGAAAATGATAGAGAGGAATATGATATAGGGATTAGAATAGAGGGGAATATGATAGAGGGAATGTATTGAGAGGAATGTGACAGAGAGGATTTGTTGCATTAAATCACTTTAAGACTTAAAACCTCTTAGGCTGACAGTCCCCGAAATCGGGCGCTAGAATTTCTTTAAAAAATATCTAAATGTTTACATGACTTATTTGATTGATTTCCCACCGTTTTATATTTCAGAAGGCAACCTTCCAGACCTTCCTAGAACCACGTAAACGTCCACTGTCGAATAAACTTGTATTTGCCTCCCTCTGGTGGTCGGCTGCATCATTACATCCATTTATATCACTTAACTCTAACGTTAAGTCAAAGGGGCGTTCCAGGAAAAAACATTTATCCAGCTTGACTGCTTCACGGCACAGACATGGCAAAGCAATCACTGAATTTGTCTCGAGCAGGCAGAGCTAAATACATAACTTTCATAGCTCTACTATAAAGAATGTGACCTACAAACTTCCTTAAACCTAAAATAAGTCAAGAAGTAATTTTGTGTGGAAGTCAAACATTTGTTCAGAATGACAAAATCGAGACCTTTACATTGCCCTTCTCCCATTGTCTATAGGCGGGATGCACACTGGTTAAATGGCCCAAATGTTAATTTAGACATTCACAAATTTTACAGATTTTGACTATCACTAATGTCATGAAATCTTTGGCAAAGTAGTAAAGAAGGTTGTATTATACTTTCCTTGTGTACTAGATCATATGGGTTGAAAAGTGTTTTTTTCTCAGACATAAATGAACAATTCCAGATGAAAGCTAAAGGTCATAGCTTCCTGGGGGGAGGGACACCACTACATTAATAAAATATTGCCCTCTTGCTAGATTGATGACTAAAGCCCTAGTGAAACAGTGCAAAATGGTTGTCAGCTCAACTGGTTAAATACAAGACCTGTTCATTGTGAAATATATGTGTTCAAGTCTAATAATTTGCTCTATATATTTTCTGCTCTGTATGTAATTTTATCTATTTAAGCTGTTTGGATTGTTCATTGATATAACACTGGGCACCATTGAAAAAAAGACACTGGTCTCAATTGGGATTGATAGAGGGAATATGATAGAGGAATATGATGGAGTGGAATATTATAGAGAATGAATGGAGGAATGTGTGATGCTCTTGAGCAACAAAGGTTGTCTGTTTGGTTATATCAACTGGAAAGACATGGATAAGAAAATATTCAAACATATTTTTAAACAATGGGCGCTGTTGGCAGGTCTACATTTACATTACATTTACATTTTAGTCATTTAGCAGACGCTCTTATCCAGAGCGACTTACAGGAGCAATCAGGGTCAAGTGCCTTGCTCAAGGGCACATTAACGTCATTTAGCAGACGCTCTTAGCCAGAGCGACTCACAAATTGGTGCGTTCACCCCTATAGCCAGTGGGATAACCACTTTACAATTGGGGGGGGGGGGGGGGGGGGGGGGGGGGGTGGGGGGGGGGGGGGGGGGGGGGGGTGTAGAAGGATTCCTTTATCCTATCCCAGGTATTCCTTAAAGAGGTGGGGTTTCAAATGTCTCCGGAAGGTGGTGAGTGACTCCGCTGTCCTGGCGTCGTGAGGGAGCTTGTTCCACCATTGGGGTGCCAGAGCAGCGAACAGTTTTGACTGGGCTGAGCGGGAACTATGCTTCCGCAGAGGAAGGGGGAGCCAGCAGGCCAGAGGTGGATGAGCGCAATGCCCTCGTTTGGGTGTAGGGACTGATCAGAGCCTGAAGGTACAGAGGTGCCGTTCCCCTCACTGCTCCATAGGCAGGCACCATGGTCTTGTAGCGGATGCGAGCTTCAACTGGAAGCCAGTGGAGTGTGCGGAGGAGGGGGGTGACGTGAGAGAACTTGGGAAGGTTGAACACCAGACGGGCTGCGGCATTCTGGATGAGTTGTAGGGGTTTAATGGCACAGGCAGGGAGGCCAGCCAACAGCGAGTTGCAGTAGTCCAGACGGGAGATGGCAAGTGCCTGGATTAGGACCTGTGCCGCTTCCTGTGTAAGGCAGGGTCGTACTCTCCGAATGTTGTAGAGCATGAACCTGCAGGAGCGGGTCACCGCCTTGATGTTGGCGGAGAACGACAGGGTGTTGTCCAGGGTCACGCCTAGGCTCTTCGCACTCTGGGAGGAGGACACAGCGGAGTTGTCAACCGTGATGGCGAGATCATGGAACGGGCAGTCCTTCCCCGGGAGGAAGAGCAGCTCCGTCTTGCCAGGGTTCAGCTTGAGGTGGTGATCCGTCATCCATACTGATATGTCTGCCAGACATGCAGAGATGCGATTCGCCACCTGGTTATCAGAAGGTGGAAAGGAGAAGATTAGTTGTGTATCGTCAGCGTAGCAATGATAGGAGAGACCATGTGAGGATATGACAGAGCCAAGTGACTTGGTGTATAGGGAGAAAAGGAGAGGGCCTAGAACTGAGCCTTGGGGGACACCAGTGGTGAGAGCACGTGGTGCGGAGACAGCTTCTCGCCACGCCACTTGGTAGGAGCGACCGGTCAGGTAGGACGTCTACAAATACTGTTCTATAGTCAGCTGATATTGATTTCCTTATTTAATAATTTATTAAACTAAAATGCTAAACATCAATGACACCTACTCTTCAATTACATTTTTTGGGCCTATATAATTACACATCCAGCTAAGTTTATCCCTCTATGAGCATGCGTACCGTAAAGATACCGTAAGGATCACTCGACTGCAACAGCTCTGGTTGATTTAATCGATCAATGGCTCAGGTCACTTGACCAAGATAAACTTGTGGATGAGCTGCTTCTTGATTTTAGTGCTGCATTTGACCTTGTTGATCATATGGCTAATAGCTGAGGCCATTGAAGAGAGATGTTTTCTTGAACCCTCATTTCTTTTTTGGAACTTTGTTACTGAGGTGACATAGACTATGGAAGACTTGTTTTACTGTAGTAAGGTAGCCTATGTATTTTATTGATAATGATGATGATGATGATGATGATGATGATGATGATGATGATGATGATGAATAATATTGACATTAGTGGTAGGCTGAGATCGAACAAACAATCTAAGTTGGCTGCTATTTATGATATCTAAAACATATTGACTTTTAATTAGGCAAAACACATGTCGTTTGAATGGTCAACCATTTGATATGAGTTACAGCATTTTATTTTTATAAAAAATGTGGTTATATGGATTCATTGTATATATTAGGTATGACTGTGCTGCATAGGTACAACCATGGCAATGGGGACTCCATTGTGACATCACAAGATTCCGATTCTGGAAGGTTACCTGTTGAACAGACAAACTGAACAGTGCAAAGAGACTGATTCAACTAACCACTGACAGATTATTAATGTCCTATTTCATTAGTGAGAGAACACACTGCTTACTTCAGAGGTAGGTTGTAATATAACTTATTGTGAATGTGTTTCAGTATTATAACTTACTTTCAAATGACTTGTGTATGAATGTGACATTTTAAGTAGACCTAACATGACTAGTGAAACTGTTGAAGAGAGATAGTTTGCTTGAGTCCTCTTTTTGTGAGAAAATGCTTCATCCTGACACCTGAGATGTCATGTTACAATTGTAGTGAGCCAGCCTAATGGCTAATGCATTCTATTGATGACAGAAAAAAAAAAAAGTGTTAATCACCAACATATGTTGTAATCAATTATCTCAATAAATTTGTACCAAAAGAGTAGGTTGTGTAAAAAAACAAGTATGCCTACCTAATTTGTAGTTGATTCATTTCTAATAAGAGAAAATGACTCTATATCCATGCAGGACCTAACTTGTACAGTTTCATCTATTTTAAAAACCAAGGAGGTAAAAACGCCAGTCTTCTCTTTGAGTGCCCCTGAGTGCACCTCAATTTAAAGAGGTCTATCAATTCAACCATTTGAAATGGATGTCCATTCAATTAAGAACATATTATTCTTATTAGAAATGAATCAACTACAAATTAGGTAGGCATACTTGTTTTTTTTACACAACCTACTCTTTTGGTACATATTTATTGAGATAATTGATTACAACATATGTTGGTGATTAACACATTTTTTTTTTCTGTCATCAATAGAATGCATTAGCCATTAGGCTGGCTCACTACAATTGTAACATGACATCTCAGGTGTCAGGATGAAGCATTTTCTCACAAAAAGAGGACTCAAGCAAACTATCTCTCTTCAACAGTTTCACTAGTCATGTTAGGTCTACTTAAAATGTCACATTCATACACAAGTCATTTGAAAGTAAGTTATAATACTGAAACACATTCACAATAAGTTATATTACAACCTACCTCTGAAGTAAGCAGTGTGTTCTCTCACTAATGAAATAGGACATTAATAATCTGTCAGTGGTTAGTTGAATCAGTCTCTTTGCACTGTTCAGTTTGTCTGTTCAACAGGTAACCTTCCAGAATCGGAATCTTGTGATGTCACAATGGAGTCCCCATTGCCATGGTTGTACCTATGCAGCACAGTCATACCTAATATATACAATGAATCCATATAACCACATTTTTTATAAAAATAAAATGCTGTAACTCATATCAAATGGTTGACCATTCAAACGACATGTGTTTTGCCTAATTAAAAGTCAATATGTTTTAGATATCATAAATAGCAGCCAGGCTATGTTTGTTCGATCTCAGCCTACCACTAATGTCAATATTATTCATCATCATCATCATCATCATCATCATCATCATCATCATCATCATTATCAATAAAATACATAGGCTACCTTACTACAGTAAAACAAGTCTTCCATAGTCTATGTCACCTCAGTAACAAAGTTCCAAAAAAGAAATGAGGGTTCAAGAAAACATCTCTCTTCAATGGCCTCAGCTATTAGCCATATGATCAACAAGGTCAAATGCAGCACTAAAATCAAGAAGCAGCTCATCCACAAGTTTATCTTGGTCAAGTGACCTGAGCCATTGATCGATTAAATCAACCAGAGCTGTTGCAGTCGAGTGATCCTTACGGTATCTTTACGGTACGCATGCTCATAGAGGGATAAACTTAGCTGGATGTGTAATTATATAGGCCCAAAAAATGTAATTGAAGAGTAGGTATCATTGATGTTTAGCATTTTAGTTTAATAAATTATTAAATAAGGAAATCAATATCAGCTGACTATAGAACAGTATTTGTAGACGTCCTACCTGACCGGTCGCTCCTACCAAGTGGCGTGGCGAGAAGCTGTCTCCGCACCACGTGCTCTCACCACTGGTGTCCCCCAAGGCTCAGTTCTAGGCCCTCTCCTTTTCTCCCTATACACCAAGTCACTTGGCTCTGTCATATCCTCACATGGTCTCTCCTATCATTGCTACGCTGACGATACACAACTAATCTTCTCCTTTCCACCTTCTGATAACCAGGTGGCGAATCGCATCTCTGCATGTCTGGCAGACATATCAGTATGGATGACGGATCACCACCTCAAGCTGAACCCTGGCAAGACGGAGCTGCTCTTCCTCCCGGGGAAGGACTGCCCGTTCCATGATCTCGCCATCACGGTTGACAACTCCGCTGTGTCCTCCTCCCAGAGTGCGAAGAGCCTAGGCGTGACCCTGGACAACACCCTGTCGTTCTCCGCCAACATCAAGGCGGTGACCCGCTCCTGCAGGTTCATGCTCTACAACATTCGGAGAGTACGACCCTGCCTTACACAGGAAGCGGCACAGGTCCTAATCCAGGCACTTGTCATCTCCCGTCTGGACTACTGCAACTCGCTGTTGGCTGGCCTCCCTGCCTGTGCCATTAAACCCCTACAACTCATCCAGAATGCCGCAGCCCGTCTGGTGTTCAACCTTCCCAAGTTCTCTCACGTCACCCCCCTCCTCCGCACACTCCACTGGCTTCCAGTTGAAGCTCGCATCCGCTACAAGACCATGGTGCCTGCCTATGGAGCAGTGAGGGGAACGGCACCTCTGTACCTTCAGGCTCTGATCAGTCCCTACACCCAAACGAGGGCATTGCGCTCATCCACCTCTGGCCTGCTGGCTCCCCTTCCTCTGCGGAAGCATAGTTCCCGCTCAGCCCAGTCAAAACTGTTCGCTGCTCTGGCACCCCAATGGTGGAACAAGCTCCCTCACGACGCCAGGACAGCGGAGTCACTCACCACCTTCCGGAGACATTTGAAACCCCACCTCTTTAAGGAATACCTGGGATAGGATAAAGGAATCCTTCTACCCCCCCCCCCCCCCAATTGTAAAGTGGTTATCCCACTGGCTATAGGGTGAACGCACCAATTTGTGAGTCGCTCTGGCTAAGAGCGTCTGCTAAATGACGTTAATGTGCCCTTGAGCAAGGCACTTGACCCTGATTGCTCCTGTAAGTCGCTCTGGATAAGAGCGTCTGCTAAATGACTAAAATGTAAATGTAATGTAAATGTAGACCTGCCAACAGCGACCATTGTTTAAAAATATGTTTGAATATTTTCTTATCCATGTCTTTCCAGTTGATATAACCAAACAGACAACCTTTGTTGCTCAAGAGCGTCACACATTCCTCCATTCATTCTCTATAATATTCCACTCCATCATATTCCTCTATCATATTCCCTCTATCAATCCCAATTGAGACCAGTGTCTTTTTTTCAATGGTGCCCAGTGTTATATCAATGAACAATCCAAACAGCTTAAATAGATAAAATTACATACAGAGCAGAAAATATATAGAGCAAATTATTAGACTTGAACACATATATTTCACAATGAACAGGTCTTGTATTTAACCAGTTGAGCTGACAACCATTTTGCACTGTTTCACTAGGGCTTTAGTCATCAATCTAGCAAGAGGGCAATATTTTATTAATGTAGTGGTGTCCCTCCCCCCAGGAAGCTATGACCTTTAGCTTTCATCTGGAATTGTTCATTTATGTCTGAGAAAAAAACACTTTTCAACCCATATGATCTAGTACACAAGGAAAGTATAATACAACCTTCTTTACTACTTTGCCAAAGATTTCATGACATTAGTGATAGTCAAAATCTGTAAAATTTGTGAATGTCTAAATTAACATTTGGGCCATTTAACCAGTGTGCATCCCGCCTATAGACAATGGGAGAAGGGCTATGTAAAGGTCTCGATTTTGTCATTCTGAACAAATGTTTGACTTCCACACAAAATTACTTCTTGACTTATTTTAGGTTTAAGGAAGTTTGTAGGTCACATTCTTTATAGTAGAGCTATGAAAGTTATGTATTTAGCTCTGCCTGCTCGAGACAAATTCAGTGATTGCTTTGCCATGTCTGTGCCGTGAAGCAGTCAAGCTGGATAAATGTTTTTTCCTGGAACGCCCCTTTGACTTAACGTTAGAGTTAAGTGATATAAATGGATGTAATGATGCAGCCGACCACCAGAGGGAGGCAAATACAAGTTTATTCGACAGTGGACGTTTACGTGGTTCTAGGAAGGTCTGGAAGGTTGCCTTCTGAAATATAAAACGGTGGGAAATCAATCAAATAAGTCATGTAAACATTTAGATATTTTTTAAAGAAATTCTAGCGCCCGATTTCGGGGACTGTCAGCCTAAGAGGTTTTAAGTCTTAAAGTGATTTAATGCAACAAATCCTCTCTGTCACATTCCTCTCAATACATTCCCTCTATCATATTCCCCTCTATTCTAATCCCTATATCATATTCCTCTCTATCATTTTCCTCTCCTCCCACTCCTCCTCCTTCCTCCTCTCCCTCATCTCAGTGCAGCCCCTCTACATCCACTAGAGCAGGAAGTCTCTGGGCTCAGTGATGTCCAGCTCAGACTGAAGAGAGGCCGTTTTAACTCTCTTCTCCTTTAGCTGTTCCTCCAGCCTGGCAAGTACTATCTCCTTGTCAACCAAGCAACCTGATCTGGACTTTGAGATTATCTGACGTCTCTTTTGCTTGAGACATTTCTCTTTGCTGCTCATCTCTTGAGTATTCCATCACACTAATGTCCTTCTTGAAGTAGCATAAATCTGAGGCTACCTCTTTTTTCAGATCCTCATGTGCTTCTCTTATAGGTTTGAATGTGTGTCCTCTGTCGTCTCACCCATCTCTGCAGATCACAGAGATCAGCTTACTGTCCGTCTCACAGAACAGCTTCAGAGCCTCTCCATGTTCACGACATTCATCTCTCTACTGTTTCCTCTCTCGGCTGTAGCTCTCTGTCTTTTAGCATCTTCCTCCAGTTTCAGCTGGTAGGCCACGTTCCTGATCAGTCTGTTGATCTGGAAGATTCTGTCTCTGACCAGAGCCCTGCCCACTTGACAGAGTTGGTGTCCAGCATTCAGGCTGTCTTGGAGGCATCTCTTGCAGAAGGTTTGCTGATAGCTTAGAGACACAGGCTCAGTGTAGATGTCTGTGCAGATGGAACAGCACAGGTGGTCTGCCAGGTCAGAGGAAGCTGTGGCCATAATGACTGTGCTCATGCTCAGTGTGTGAGAAACAAAGAGGCAGTGTCCGAATACCCATATTAGAGTACTAAATAGTCTTAAAAAACATTTAGTTTTTTAGTATGTGAAATTTAGAAATTATGCCGCGTTCACATGCTAGTCGGACCTAGGAAACTCTGAAATGTCCGTCTTGTTGATTCGTTGAATGCGGCAAGTGTATAACTACAACCAGTAAGCAAGTCTGAAATGTCCGGGTTTCCAAGTTCCGACTAGCACGTGAACGCTGCAATAGTACTAAGAATGCGTCATCTAATGCGCGATTGCATTGACTCCCGTCATTCTTTCATTTCGGTACAGCGCGTCAATTTATCTGACTATCAGCTGTTGCCAAACAAGTGAGTCAGAAAATAAGAGTGAATTATACTAGATCAAAGGCGAAATTAGTATGCAGTTTAAGTAAGTATTACGCTAGAATGGATATTCAGACACAGCCAGTAACAGGTCTGTCTTGGAAAATACATGTATGTTCTTGAAGTACGCAGTCAAATTAACATTAGCTTTAAAGCCCTCATGAAGAATACTGACAGACTTCTTGTAAAGGTAGAGGCATGTGACTATCATAAAGCAAGACAGACTAAAGTTCAGTGTCAGTGACAACTTTCAGTGTGGGTGTAGGGAAAAAGCTAAAACACAAGTGAATAAAGGATGGGTTTTATTATCCATACAGTATAAATTGGAAATGTCTAATAAACTAATTATTCCAACTAATTATTTGGATTGGAGATGACTGCTTTAGACTGTTGATGCACACATTGAGGTCAGCAATCACCAAATAAGTGTCCAGCTTGCTCTAGTGGTTATTACAAGTAACTACACATATCACACCACAACAGCTAACATACTGTCTCACTCCCTCTCCTCCTCTCCTCCTCTCCCTCTTGTCTCCTCTGTTCTTCCTCTATTCCTCCTCCTCTCCTCCTCGCCCTCTCAGCGGCTCCAGCTGGATAGAGTGACGGCGAGGTGACCTCCTGCCTCTCTCACTGGAGGGCGGGAGAGGGGGAACAAAGGAGGAGGAGGAGGAGGTGGAGAGAATGAGAGTAGGAATTGAAGAGGAGGTGGAGAGGGGTAGAGGAGGCAGAAAGCCTTGTCTAAGTATTGCTTTAAAGGGAAGAGAGGGGGAGGAGGAGAGAGCGCGAGAGATGGGGGGAAGTGGGAGAAAGAGGGGAGGAGGGGGAGTAGGGGGATGGCAGCTGTGTCCGACACACCATACTTACACCTGCAACAGGTAGGCCAGGGGGCGGGACCTGTAGGTGAGACTAATAACATGATAAGGGGGGCAGGTGAAGAAGGGGTGGAGCTGGAGTCAAGGAGGGGAGGGTGTTCCTACGAGCCCCCTGCCAGCGAGACGGGGAGCAGGGAGGAAGTCTGTCCACGGAGCATTTCTGGGTCATTGGGTCGCCTCCAATGAGATTAGATCCCCCTCTACAATGTAAAGCAATTTGAGTACTGGGGGGTTCTCTGTATAAATCCATGGTGAAACCTCCAGGGGCTAGCCTTCTCTCAGGGGATAGTCTGCTCTGGGCTGCCTGTGAAAGGTGCTCCTCTGTGGGAAAGAGGAGAGAACAAGAGCCCCCAGAAGAGATCTCCTTATGGTAGTGATGGACAGATCAACTCTCCTTGTCATCTTCCACCTCTTCCTCGGCCTTCTCCCTCCTTTCCTTCTTACAGTTGTGATGGAGAGAACCCTTTTCTCCCTTTCCTCCTTCCTCTCCTCCCGCTTTCTCTTCCTCTACCTACCTCTCCCTCCTTCCCTCTTGGTAAACCTTGTTTAGTCGAGCTAGATTGTGGATAGTTAGCCATGGTTCAGACCACTGTCGCTGTCTGGGAGCGGGGATACAGGACTGGTCCACTGGACTCAGCTCACATGGGGAGAACCTGCTGCTGCTGCCACTCCCCCTCTTACCTGGGATGAGATCACGTTTGGAGGAAACCTGGCACCATCCCTACCGTGAAGCATGGTGGTGGCAACATCATGCTGTGGGGAGGATTTTCAGGGACAGGGACTGGGAACACGCCCCATTCACTTCGACGGGGCTGTAGTGGAGCGGGTCGAGAGTTTCAAGTTCCTTGGTGTCCACATCACCAACAAACTATCATGGTCCAAACACACCAAGACAGTCGTGAAGAGGGCACAACAACGCCTTTTCCACCTCAGGAGACTGAAAAGATTTGACATTGGTCCCAAGATCCTCAAAAAGTTCTACAGCTGCACCATCGAGAGCATCCTGACCGATTGCATCACCGCCTGGTATGGCAACTGCTCGGCATCCGACCGTAAGGCGCTACAGAGGGTAGTGGTTACAGCCCAGTACATCACTGGGGCCAAACTTCCTGCCATCCAGGACCTATTTACTAGGCGGTGTCAGAGGGAGGCCCAACAAATTGTCAAAGACTCCAGTCACCCAAGTCATTGACTGTTCTCTCTGCTACCGCACAGCAAGCGGTACCAGAGTGCCAAGTCTAGGTCCAAAAGGCTCCTTAACAGCTTCTACCCCCAAGCCATAAGACTGCTGAACAATTAATCAAATGCCACCCAGACTATTTACATTGACACCTCCCCCCTTTGTTTTTACACTGCTGCTACTCACTGTTTATTATCTATGCATAGTTACTTTACCCCTACCTAAATGTACAAATTACCTCAACTAACCTGTACCCCCACACATTGACTCGGTACCGGTACCCCTTGTATATAGCCTCGTTATTATTTTATTGTGTTACTTTTTATTTTATTTTTAACTTTAGTGTATTTAGTAAATATTTTCTTAACTCTATTTCTTGAACTGCATTGTTGGTTAAGGGCTTGTAAGTAAGCATTTCACTGTAAGGTCTACACCTGTTGTATTCGGCACATGACAAATACAATTTGATTTGATTTGATTTGATTTGGAGACTAGTCAGGATCAAGGGAAAGATGAACAGAGCAATGTACAGAGAAATTCTTGATGAAAACCTGCTCCAGAGCGCTCAGGACCTCAGACTGGGGCTAAGGTTCACCTTCCAACAGGACAACGACCCTAAGCACACAGCCAAGACAATGCAGGAGTGGCTTCGGGACAAGTCTCTGAATGTCCTTGAGTGGCCCAGCCAGAAACCGGACTTGAAATCGATCTAACATCTCTGGAGAGACCTGAAAATAGCTGTGACACGCCAAATCCAACCTGACAGAGCTTGAGAGGATCTGCAGAGAAGAATGGGAGAAACTCCTCAAATACATGTTGCCAAGCTTGTAGCGTCATACCCAAGAAGACTCAAGGCTGTAATCGCTGCCAAAGGTGCTTCAACAAAGTATTGAGTAAAGGGTCTGAATACTTATGTAAATGTAATATTTCCATTTGTTATTTTTAATACATTTATAAAAGTCTAAAAACCTGTTCTCACTTTGTCATTATGGGTTATTGTGTGTAGATTGATGAGGAAAAAAACAATTTAATCAATTTTAGAATAAGACAAAGTGTGGAAAAAGTCAAGGGGTCTGAATACTTTACAAATGCACTCAATTAGATTTTGTTCAAAATAATTTATAGGGCAGCCAATTATTGTGACACACATGTTTTTGAATAACATAATGATTTCTTGATGACGATTATTTTTCTATTTGATTTTTTTTTTACTAAATTAAAGGAAATCCAAGATGGCGTAGTAGTGCAGTCCTGTTTTTGTTGTGTGTCTGTAAATAGCCTGTAAATACCCTGTTTTTTTGTTGTTGTATTTTTCGTACATATTTCCCTATCATACTTTTCATCCTTCTACTAAATATACTTTCCTGGAACCCGCCTCACTCAATGTGGAACGGATTCTATTATTGACTTACCTTTTATCTAGAATCTCCAGTTGAAACTAGCTAGCCAGCTAACTAGCTACTTGCTATTAGCCACAGTTAGCGGTATTTCACCCAGAACATTGGATTTTTCTGCCGGAATAATTTAATCACTGGACATTAATCACCGGATCGCAACTAGCTAGCCGCAACCGAATGGATATTGCTGTTTGGCTAATCACCACTGCCCCCGATGCAAGCACCAATTAGCCTCGAGCTAGCCTAGAGCCAGGCCCATATCCCAGCTATCTACCTCTCGGTCTACTGGAAGGAAGTAGCCAGCTAACTAGCTACTTGCTATCAGCTACCGTTATCGGTTTTTCACCATTGTCCGTGGCCTGCACCACCTACCAGCCAGCTCTAGCCTGGACTATTATTTGGCCAGTCTGCACTGTCTGCACAGCGCGTTATCGACCCAGAACATATCAGTTTTTTTGCCGGAATCACTGGACCTTTAAGTCTGGATTCATCGCTACCAGCTAGTTGCAACAAAATGGACGTTGTGGTTTGGCTAATCATCCTGAGCTAGGCCCATCTCCCGGTTATCTACCTCTCTGTCAACCGGACGGGACCACCTAGTGTTGACACGGAGCCCCGCCGATCCTACACGACTGGTCTGCTGACGAAATCGTCTGATGTGGTTACAACAGGCTTCCCGTTACGACGTCGACCACAAAGATTCCATCTGCTAGCCCCGACACGCTAGCCGTGGCCTCTTGCGCGCTAGTGCTTTAGCGGCCCCCGAACTATCCTATTGCTGTTCACCGGACCTTATGATAACTCAGCTATACAGCTGATGCCTGCTGGACTGTTCCTTTTTACGGTACCGCATCCTGTTTATGTTTAGCCTCAGCCCAAACTGTGTCATCATTACCAGCTGTTGTCTTAGCTCTCTCAAATTACACCTGTGATTGCTTTACGCCTCTCTCCCTTGTCAATATGGTTAGCTTATTGTTGTTTCGGTTATTTCTAATTGTACTATTTCACTGTATATCCCCCAGCCCAGCTAAACCTGCCTTAGATAGCTCCTTTGTCACACACCCCCTACACGCAGAGACCAACTCAATTGGTGCCTCCAGTGATGCTATCTCTTTCATTGTTACCCAACGCTTAGGTTTACCTCCACTTTACTCATATCCTTCCATATCCTTGTCTGTACATAATGCCCTGAAATTTTTCTACAACGCCCAGAAATCTGCCCCCTTTATTCTATGTACCCAACGCACTAGAAGACCAGTTCTTAAAGCCTTTAGCCGTATCCTTATTCTAGTCCTCCTCTGTTCCTCTGGTTATGTAGAGGCTAACCCAGGCCCTGCAAACCTCAGTATCACTCCTACTCCCCAGGCGTTATCATTTGTTGACTTCTGTAATCGTAAAAGCCTTGGATTCTTGCACGTTAATATCCGAAGCCTCCTTCCTAAGTTTGAGTTATTCACTGCGTTAGCACACTCCGCGAGCCAACCCTGATGTTCTAGCAGTGTCTGAATCCTGGCTTATAAGGCCACCAAAAATTCTGAAATTTCCATCCCCAACTATAACATTTTCCGTCTAGATAGAACTGCCAAAGGGGGTGGAGTTGCAATGTACTGCAGATCTCTATCATACTATCCAGGTCTGTGCCCAAACCGTTTGAGCTTCTACTTCTAAAAATCCACCTTTCCAGAAATAAGTCTCTCACTGTTGCCGCTTGCTACAGACCCCCCTCAGCCCCCAGCTGTGCCCTGGACACCATATGTGAATTGATTGCCCCCCCTTTATCCTCAGAGTTCGTACTGCTTGGTGACCTAAATTGGGATATGCTTAACACCCCGGCCATCCTACAATCCAAACTAGATGCCCTCAATCTCACACAAATTATCAACGAACTTCCAGGTACAACCCTAAATCCGTAAACATGGGTACCCTCATAGATATCATCCTGACTAACTTACCCTCTAAATACACCTCCACTGTCTTCAACCATTCAAAAAATACAGAACTAAGAACAGATATAGCCCCTGGTTCTCCTCAGACTTGACTGCCCTTGACCAGCACAAAAACATCCTATGGCGAACAGCATTAGCATCAAATAGCCCCCGCGATATGCAACTTTTCAGGGAAGTTAGTAACCAATATACACAAGCAGTCAGGAAAGCAAAGGCTAACTTTTTCAAACAGAAATTTGCATCCTGTAGCACTAACTCCAAAAAGTTTTGGGACACTGTAAAGTCCATGGAGAATAATAGCACTTCCTCCCAGCTGCCAACTGCACTGAGGCTAGGAAACACTATCACCACCGATAAATCTACATTAATCGAGAATTTCAACAAGCATTTTGCTACGGCTGGCCATGCTTTCCACCTGGCTACCACTACCCCGGCCACCAACTCTGCACCCTCCGCTGCAACTTGCCCATGCCCCCCCCCCCCGCTTCTCCTTCACACAAATTCAGACAGCTGATGTTCTGAAAGAGCTGCAAAATCTGGACCCCTACAAATCAGCTGGGCTAGACAATCTGGACCCTTTCTTTCTAAAACTAGCCGCCGAAATTGTCGCAACCCCTATTACTAGCCTGTTCAGCCTCTCTTTCATAACGTCTGAGATCCCCAGAGATTGGAAAGCTGCCGCGGTCATCCCCCTCTTCAAAGGGGGTGACACTCTAGATCCAAACTGTTACAGACATATATCCATCCTGCCCTCCCTTTCGAAAGTATTTGAAAGCCAAGTTAACAAACAGATCACCGACCATTTCGAATCCCACCGTACCTTCTCCGCTATGTAATCAGGTTTCCGAGCTGGTCATGGGTGCACTTCAGCCACGCTCAAGGTCCTAAACGATATTATAACCGCGATTGATAATAGACAGTACTGTGAGGCCGTCTTCATCGACCTGGCCAAGGCTTTCGACTCTGTCAACCACCGCATTCTTATTGGCAGACTAAATAGCCTTGGTTTCTCAAATGACTGCCACGCCTGGTTCACCAACTACTTCTCAGATAGAGTTCAATGTGTCAAATCGTAGGGCCTGTTGTCTGGACCTATGGCAGTCTCTATGGGGGTGCCACAGGGTTCAATTCTTGGGCCGACTCTTTTCTCCGTGTATATCAATGATGTCGCTCTTGCTGCTGGTGACTCTCAGATCCACCTCTACGCAGACGACACCATTTTGTATACATCTGGCCCTTCATTCGACACTGTGTTAACAAACCTCCAAACGAGCTTCAATGCCATACAACACTCCTTCAGTAGCCTCCAACTGCTCTTAAACACTAGTAAAACTAAATGCATGCTCTTCAATCGAACGCTGCTGGCACCCGCCCACCCGACTAGAATCACTACTCTCGACGGGTCTGACCTAGAGTATGTGGACAACTACAAATACCTAGGTGTCTGGTTAGACTGTAAACTCTCCTTCCAGACTCACATTAAGAATCTCCAATCCAAAGTTAAATCTAGAATCGGCTTCCTATTCCGCAACAAAGCCTAATTCAGGAGGGCACTGTACACTTCCACTCATCACTTAGAAACTGTGATGGAAGAAGTCTTCATTGTTACCCTTATCTCTCTCCCTTTGATAAACCTCATGTCAGTCATACATTATATTACAAAATATTAAGCTTCAAAGGCAAAAAATATGATTAGACAAATAATAATATTTATTTGAATGATACAGTATGTTACTAAATTGAAATTTAAATGAAATGTTTTTGTAATTATTACATGTTACGAAATGTAAAAACAAAACATAAAAAAATTAAAAATAATAACAAAAGCAAGGTAAAAAGAAAAGGACACAGAAACAGATCCAGATTCCTATTGCCTTCACGAGTCGTCTTTGACCATATCCAGTTAATCACATATAGCGGTTGGTCTTTCAGTACATTTTATGAAAAATGTTTTTTTGTGTGTTTTTTTTTATCATTTCCTTGACAGTCGGCCATTCGAGTGCATTATGTAATTCTATGGAGAACATCTCATAACCACATTGCAGAACCTTTCTTGCTGCCTTATTTTGTGCTATTTGCAGTCTCTTTAGGTCATTAACACCTGCATTACTCCAGACAACAGTAGTTCATTTGACTATGGATGAGAGCTTGTGAGATTTGTTTTAGAATTTTCTCTACCTATCCCATAGGTATAAACACTGGTAATGGCTCTACCTTTCCCTCTGATAGGCTTTGTTTGCCATATTACACCTAATGTATATGTACACCTATCCAATCCTTTCAACATGTAGGAGTGCTTAGTGTCGATTTAGGATTCAACATTTAAACTGTGCAACACTCCCCAAATTTGCGAAAAGTAAACATTTTGTGTTTATAATGTTTTGTACGGTATGCCTTGACAAAAAACAAACAGAGTAAACATTTATTTTTTTATTGTTTGTTTTTCATTGCATGCAAAAATACAGTATCTTCCTTCTCACTCTTTCTTACCCAGTCTACTCATCCATCTTCAAGCTTTCATCCCTTCCCTGCTCTTCTATCACCCTCTCAGTTCCACCTCCAGCTGGCTCCCTCTTTTTCCTCTTCTCCAGTCTCTTCCTCTCCTCTTTCCTCCTCTTTTCTCTCTTCTTCTCCTCCTTTTTTTGAATCTTTCGCTCCATCTCCAGGAGCTCAGCTTGAGCTTTCTCTCTCTTTTTCAGCTCCTCAGACCACTTCTTCTCTTTCTTAATCCTGTCTTTCATCTTGGCATTGTGTATCTTAATCAGCCCCTCTAACCTATTTTTCTCTGCCTTTTCCTTCTCTTTTCTTTCCTTCTCTCTCTTTTTCTGTTCTAACTTGTCCCTCTTTTTCTCAGCCTTCATAGCTTTCTTTTGCTCTTTCTCTCTCGCCTTCATCTCCTTTCTCTCTTTCTCGTCATTTTTCAACTTCTTATTCAGTTTATTATTTTTCTCTTTTTCCTCTGTCTTTAAAAATGTGACTTTCTGCTTGAGGTTCATGGCCAGAAAGCCCACTCTTCCCAGGATGGTATCTGCTCTCTCTGATGAAACCGTCCCATTGGAGCTCTTGGAATGGGCACGGTCCGCCTCACGCTTCAAACCCTCCCTCGGGTTCACCTCCTCCTTGACGCTCCTCTCTTCACTCTCAATGTCAATGCCTATCCAATAATCCTAACAGGAAGTCATTGACTCTAGATGTAATATTGTTCCAATGTGGCACATTCAATACACATTTGAGTGATCAACATACATTGATGGCCTCATGGGGCACACAATTTGGAGGACAGTAATTGAGGTAACTTGTGTATTTGTATCCCAAACCGATTTTATAATAGCCATAGATGTTCTTCCTGGGTCCACACCAAACGTAATACAAATGTTAACTCTAGTAAGGGGTGATGTTTTATACTATGAGCATAGAGTAGCAGGGTTGGGGTCAATTCCATTTAAATTCCAGTCAATTCAGGAAGTACTTAATTCAATGCTTTGAATTGAAATGGAACAGACCCCCAACCCTGTAGAGTAGTAGTGTAAAATAGGACACCTACCTTTGCCTCTTCCAGCGTCCAGGGCCTGGGTTCCTCATCCTTTGACCTGCATATGGAGGCTCTCACTCTAACAGGCGTCTTAGTGGCCATGCAGAGCAGAGGGGTTGCCAGAGTTAAGTTAGCATCTGGGACCAGCTAGTGAGCATGAGGGCAGCGATCCACCTCTTCACTAGTGCCCTTCCCTTTCTGCTCTGGCTGCTTGTGGTCCTTGTCATGGATGCATGCCAGGCTTGGAGGAAGTGCTAGGACAGGGCTTTTATCACTCATCAGTTCCTCTCTCTTGACAGTGGATGCAACTGCACTTGCCTCTGTGTTAACTGAGCACTCTGTGGTGTCCTCAACTGTCTCCTCTGGCTGCTTGTGGTCATTGTTGTTGTGAATGCATTGCAGACCTGGAGGACTTTTATCATCCCAGGTGTAAATGGCAACAGTTGCCTCTGTGTCGACTGAGCACTTTGTAGTACACTCAACTGTCTTCCATAGCTGTTTGTGGTCATTGTTGTGGGTGCAGGTCAGGATTAGAGGCAGTGTTGCAGGTGCAGGAGGACTTTTATCAGCCAAAAACTCCTCTGTGTGGACAGTGGACACGGAAACGGCTGCTTCCCTGGCAACTGGACACTTGTTGGTGTCCTCTACTGCCTCCCCTGGCAGATTGTGGACAGTGGATACGGAAACGGCCGCTTCCCTGGACAATTGACTCTTGGTGGTTTCCTCTACTCCTCCTCTGGCTGCTTGTGGTCATTGTCTAGAATGTGTGGCAGCTTTGAAGGCAGCATTGGAGCCGGGCTTTTATCACCCAACAGGTCCTCTCCCTGGACAATGGATGTGCCTGCAGTGATCGCTGTGGTAACGGAGGACTCGGTGGCATCCTCTTTTGTCTCCTCGGTCAGTTTGTGGTCAGAGTCTCGTATACATGGCGAGCTTGGAGGCAGTGCTGCAGGGTCAGGAGGGCTTTGATCAGCTGCCATGTCCTCTTTGAGGTGAGTGGACACATCATTGTTTGTTTCACTGATAACTGGAACCTTGGTGGTGCCCTCTACTGCCTCCCCTGGCATTTTATAGTCAACTTCAAAGACAAGTGGCAGACTTGGAGGCAGCATTGGGACAGGGCATTTAGCTGCTGATCTGTACACTCCAAAATCAACAGTAGCTGTGCCTGCAGTGGTCTCAGAAGCAACTGAGACCTCATAGGTATCCTCTACTGTCTGCTCTGGTGGCATGAAGTCATTGTCAAAGACTGTTGGCAGGCATGGAGGCAGCACTGAAGGAAGACTTCTAGCTGCCCATCGATTCTCTCCCTTGACAGTGGCTGTGGTAGCAGTGGCCTCTGTGGCAACTGGGCACTCTGTGGCTGAAACAGCAGGCTGGGAGGTTTCGAGGAAATTGAATGAATTGCCAATGAACCGCTGAGCCAGTGGTGGGAGGGAGTAAGGATAGAATCTGTCCTCTTCCTTGACATTAGATATTGCCACTGGAGCAACTGAGACCTCAGTGGTGCCCTCTACTGTCTGATGTGGCTGCATGGAGTCTTCATCAAAGAAGTGTGGCAGGTATCGATGCAGCATTGAGGAAAGATGTATATCTGTCCATAGGTCCTCTCGTTTACCTGTAGATACATCTGCAGTGGACTCTGCGGCAACTGGGCACTCTGAGGCTGAAACAGCAGGCTGGGAGGTTTCGAGGAAATTGAATGAATTGCCAATGAACCGCTGAGCCAGTGGTGGGAGGGAGTAAGGATATAATCTGTCCTCTTTCTTGACAATAGATATTGCCACTGGAGCAACTGAGACCTCAGTGGTGCCCTCTACTGTCTGATGTGGCTGCATGGAGTCTTCATCAAAGAAGTGTGGCAGGTATCGATGCAGCATTGCGGAAAGATGTGTATCCGTCCATAGGTCCTCTCGTTTACCTGTAGATACATCTGCAATGGCCTCTGTGGCAACTGGGCATTCAGCAGACTGGCAGGTTTCAGGGACAAAGTATGAAAATACAATGAACCGCTGTGCATCCTGAGCGCGTATGGCCAATGGAGAGGGGGGATGCAACATGGTTGGTATAGGCCTCTGATTGGTGAAAGCCAGTGGTGGGAGGGAGTCAATACAGGGAGCCATAAACTCAGTGAGAGGACAGTTGCTCACATCGCTCACATTCTGCGTGAGAAAAGAAACAGACATGATGATCACATTCAGTACATACATACATACTGTATGAGTCAGCACTATTTACTTATACATCACATATATATATCTAGTGTCCTCTCAGATGCTCTGCACCAGTCTGTCCCAACCCTGGGTCCCCTAGCCAATGGGCCAGCTAAGTGTAAAAATACATGCCCCACAGCCAGCATAACATTTGACATTTTAGCCATTTATCAGACGCTTTTATCCAGAACGACTTATAGTTAGTTAGTGCATTCAACTTAAGGTAGCTAGGTGAGACAACCACATAATCCTGATATGAGCGTCTATGATAGAACGGTTGTTTATTTTTTATGACAAGACAACCATAAGAACTGAGGACATAAATACACTGAAACAGACAGACATGATACAACACATTTAGACAAGAACAGTTATAAGCATTTCCATGGTGTAGCCTAATACAAAAAGAAATAAGGACAAAACATTGTTAGCTTACATTCCATGGCATATGGAACATTTTTCCCTTACAATAACTTATATTTGCTTTAATTTATATTGTTAAATAGAACTCTAGTCGACTTTGTCAAAGTTGGTCTTGTTACCTCCTCAATCAGTCTTGGCATTTTCCTCGTCTTGAACCAAATCCTCCTCATCTTCTTCTCCTGATCCTTCTGGATCTGCAAAACCAGAGCCAACCTGGCTCCCAGCTCCATCACGTAGTCTGTCTGGATCGCCCTTTCCTCCAACCGACACTCACCCCTCCTCTGTGTCAGCGTTGAACCCTCCATGTCTTCCTCTTAGATAACAATAACTCTGGAAAATACATAACATTGTAGTAAGTGGGTGTTGCTAAACAAATAATAATGCATCTCTTTACAATGTTTTCTTCCCAGCTACTTACAATTAAGCAAGTGAGAATCCTGATCCAGATATGTTTACGCAATAGGCCTATCTGAATTACTAGTAAAAAGTTGGCTACTGGAAAAGCGACCAAGATCAAATGAATCGATTTTGGCTGTTCTCATCATTTCGTGAACAATATCCTTTATGACATCATCATTGTGATGCAAGGCGTTGCCATTGGAGAAGAAAAAGCACAACACAGACTTTAAAAAACAAACTTCAGGCTCTTTCTGTACCTTACTATTGAGCCATATTCAACCCCTTGTCACACCCTGGCTCTGGGACTCTATATGTTGAGCCAGGGTGTGTTCATTCTGTGGTGTTCATTCTAGTTTGTTGTATTCTATGTTTGCCTGAGTGACTCCCAATCAGAGGCAACGAGTGTCAGCTGTTGGCTGGTTGTCTCTGATTGGGAGCCATATTTAAACTGTCTGTTTTCCCTTTGTGTTTGTGGGTTTTTGTTCCGTGTCGGTATTTGTTACTGTTGGACGTTACGTGTCGTTTATTGTTTTGTTCGTGCTTTATTAAATAAAGTCTAAACATGTTCGTTCAACACGCTGCGCATTGGTCTACTTCTCTCCCTGACGATCGTGACACCCCTCATGTAGCTCTACTCCATATTGGGCCTGGTTCTCACAAACCACACTAATCACTTCCATCATGTCATTAAAAACACTGTGTTTTGGGTAGAAAATGACTCTATATCCATGCAGGACCTAACTTGTACAGTTTCAACTATTTTAAAAACCAAGGAGGTAAAAACGCCAGTCTTCTCTTTGAGTGCCCCTGTGTGCACCTCAATTTAGAGTGCACCTCAATTTAAAGAGGTCTATCAATTCAACCATTTGAAATGGATGTCCATTCAATTAACAACATATTATTCTTATTAGAAATGAATCAACTACAAATTAGGTAGGCATACTTGTTTTTTTACACAACCTACTCTTTTGGTAAATATTTATTGAGATAATTGATTACAACATATGTTGGTGATTAATACAGAGAGGTTTTTTTTTTCTGTCATCAATAGAATGCATTAGCCATTAGGCTGGCTCACTACAATTGTAACATGACATCTCAGGTGTCAGGATGAAGCATTTTCTCACAAAAAGAGAACTCAAGCAAACTATCTCTCTTCAACAGTTTCACTAGTCATGTTAGGTCTACTTAAAATGTCACATTCATACACAAGTAATTTGAAAGTAAGTTATAATACTGAAACACATTCACAATAAGTTATATTACAACCTACCTCTGAAGTAAGCAGTGTGTTCTCTCACTAATGAAATAGGACATTAATAATCTGTCAGTGGTTAGTTGAATCAGTCTCTTTGCACTGTTCAGTTTGTCTGTGCAACAGGTAACCTTCCAGAATCGGAATCTTGTGATGTCACAATGGAGTCCCCATTGCCATGGTTGTACCTATGCAGCACAGTCATACCTAATATATACAATGAATCCATATAACCTAATTTTTTATTAAAATAAAATGCTGTAACTCATATCAAATGGTTGACCATTCAAACGACATGTGTTTTGCCTACCACTAATGTCAATATTATTCATCATCATCATCATCATCATCATCATCATCATCATCATCATCATCATCATCATCATCATCATCATCATCATCATCATCATCATTATCAATAAAATACATAGGCTACCTTACTACAGTAAAACAAGTCTTCCATAGTCTATGTCACCTCAGTAACAAAGTTCCAAAAAAGAAATGAGGGTTCAAGAAAACATCTCTCTTCAATGGCCTCAGCTATTAGCTATATGATCAACAAGGTCAAATGCAGCACTAAAATCAAGAAGCAGCTCATCCACAAGTTTATCTTGGTCAAGTGACCTGAGCCATTGATCGATTAAATCAACCAGAGCTGTTGCAGTCGAGTGATCCTTACGGTATCTTTACGGTACGCATGCTCATAGAGGGATAAACTTAGCTGGATGTGTAATTATATAGGCCCAAAAAATGTAATTGAAGAGTAGGTGTCATTGATGTTTAGCATTTTAGTTTAATAAATTATTAAATAAGGAAATCAATATCAGCTAACTATAGAACAGTATTTGTAGACTTGCCAACAGCGCCCATTGTTTAAAAATATGTTTGAACATTTTCTTATCCATGTCTTTCCAGTTGATATAACCAAACAGACAACCTTTGTTGCTCAAGAGCGTCACACATTCCTCCATTCATTCTCTATAAAATTCCCCTCCATCACATTCCTCTATCATATTCCCTCTATCATATTCCCTCTATTATATTCCCTCTATTATATTCCTCTCCATCATATTCCACTACATCATAATACTCGTTATCATATTACCTCTATCATGTTCCTCTTTATTTATACAGGGAATCCCAATTGAGACCAGTGTCTCTTTTTCAATGGTGCCCTTTGTTATATCAATTAACAATCCAAACAGCTTAAACAGATACAATTACATACAGAGCAGAAAATATATAGAGCAAAATTATTAGACTTGAACACATACATTTCACAATGAACAGGTCTTGTATTTAACCAGTTGAGCTGACAACCATTTTGCACTGTTTCACTAGGGCTTTAGTCATCAATCTAGCAAGAGGGCAATATTTTATTAATGTAGTGGTGTCCCTCCCCCCAGGAAGCTATGACCTTTAGATTTCACCTGGAATTGTTCATTTATGTCTGAGAAAAAAAAAAAAACTTTTCAAACCATATGATCTAGTACACAAGAAAAGTATAATACAACCTTCTTTACTACTTTGCCAAACATTTCATGACATTAGTGATAGTCAAAATCTGTAAAATGTGTGAATGTCTAAATTAACATTTGGGCCATTTAACCAGTGTGCATCCCGCCTATAGACAATGGGAGAAGGGCTATGTAAAGGTCTCAATTTTGTCGTTCTGAACAAATGTTTGACTTCAACACAAAATTACTTCTTGACATATTTTAGGTTTAAGGAAGTGTGTAGGTCGCATTCTTTATAGTAGAGCTATGACAGTTATGTATTTAGCTCTGCCTGCTCGAGACAAATTCAGTGATTGCTTTGACATGTCTGTGCCGTGAAGCAGTCAAGCTGGATAAATGTTTTTCCTGGAACGCCCCTTTGACTTAACGTTGCAGTTAAGTGATATAAATGGATGTAATGATGCAGCCGACCACCAGAGGGAGGCAAATACAAGTTTATTCGACAGAGGACGTTTACGTGGTTCTAGGAAGGTCTGGATGGATGTCTTCTGAAATATAAAACGGTGGGAAATCAATCAATAAAGTCATGTAAACATTTACATATTTTTTAAAGAAATTCTAGCGCCCGATTTCGGGGACTGTCAGCCTAAGAGGTTTTACGTCTTAAAGTGATCTAATGAAACAAATCCTCTCTGTCACATTCCTCTCAATATATTCCCTCTATCATATTCCCCTCTATCCTAATCCCTCTATCATATTCCTCTCTATCATATTCCTCTCCACCCACTCCTCCTCCTTCCTCCTCTCCCTCATCTCAGTGCAGCCCCTCTCCATCCACTAGAGCAGGAAGTCTCTGGGCTCAGTGATGTCCAGCTCAGACTGAAGAGAGGCCGTTTTAACTCTCTTCTCCTTTAGCTGTTCCTCCAGCCTGGCAAGTACTATCTCCTTGTCAACCAAGCAACCTGATCTGGACTTTGAGATGATCTGACGTCTCTTTTGCTTGAGACATTTCTCTTTGCTGCTCATCTCTTGAGTATTCCAGCACACTAATGTCCTTCTTGAAGTAGCATAAATCTGAGGCTACCTCTTTTTTCAGATCCTCATGTACTTCTCTTATAGGTTTGAATGTGTGTCCTCTGTCGTCTCACCCATCTCTGCAGATCACAGAGATCAGCTTACTGTCCGTCTCACAGAACAGCTTCAGAGCCTCTCCATGTTCACGACATTCATCTCTCTACTGTTTCCTCTCTCGGCTGTAGCTCTCTGTCTTTTAGCATCTTCCTCCAGTTTCAGCTGGTAGGCCACGTTCCTGATCAGTCTGTTGATCTGGAAGATTCTGTCTCTGACCAGAGCCCTGCCCACTTGACAGAGTTGGTGTCCAGCATTCAGGCTGTCTTGGAGGCATTTCTTGCAGAAGGTGTGCTGATTGCTTAGAGACACAGGCTCAGTGTAGATGTCTGTGCAGATGGAACAGCACAGGTGGTCTGCCAGGTCAGAGGAAGCTGTGGCCATAATGACTGTGCTCATGCTCAGTGTGTTAGAGACAAAGAGGCAGTGTCCGAATACCCATATTAGAGTACAAAATAGTATATAAAAACATTTAGTTTTTTAGTATGTGAAATTTAGAAATTATGCCGCGTTCACATGCTAGTCGGACCTAGGAAACTCTGAAATGTCCGACTTGTTGATTCGTTGAATGCGGCACGTGTATAACTACAACCAGTAAGCAAGTCTGAAATGTCCGGGTTTCCAAGTTCCGACTAGCACGTGAACGCTGCAATAGTACTAAGAATGCATCATCTAATGCGCGATTGCATTGACTCCCGTCATTCGTTCATTTCGGTACAGCGCGTCAATTTATCTGACTATCAGCTGTTGCCAAACAAGTGAGTCAGAAAATAAGAGTGAATTATACTAGATCAAAGGTGAAATTAGTATGCAGTTTAAGTAAGTATTACGCTAGAATGGATATTCAGACACAGCCAGTAACAGGTCTGTCTTGGAAAATACATGTATGTTCTTGAAGTACGCAGTCAAAATAATATTAGCTTTAAAGCCCTCATGAACAATACTGACAGACTTCATGTAAAGGTAGAGGCATGTGACTATCATAAAGCAAGACAGACTAAAGTTCAGTGTCAGTGACAACTTTCAGTGTGGTTGTAGGGAAAAAGCTAAAACACAAGTGAATAAAGGATGGGTTTTATTATCCATACAGTATAAATAGGACATGTCTAATAAACTAATTATTCCAACTAATTCTTTGGATTGGAGATGACTGCTTTAGACTGTTGATGCACACATTGAGGTCAGCAATCACCAAATGAGTGTCCAGCTTGCTCTAGTGGTTATTACAAGTAACTACACATATCACACCACAACAGCTAACATAGTGTCTCACTCCCTCTCCTCCTCTCCTCCTCTCCCCCTTGTCTCCTCTGTTCTTCCTCTATTCCTCCTCCTCTCCTCCTCGCCCTCTCAGCGGCTCCAGCTGGATAGAGTGACGGCGAGGTGACCTCCTGCCTCTCTCACTGGAGGGCGGGAGAGGGGGAACAAAGTAGGAGGAGGAGGAGGAGGTGGAGAGAAAGAGAGTAGGAATGGAAGAGGAGGTGGAGAGGGGTAGAGGAGGCAGAAAGCCTGGTCTAAGTATTGCTTTAAAGGGAAGAGAGGGGGAGGAGGAGAGAGCGCGAGAGATGGGGTGGAGTGGGAGAAAGAGGGGAGGAGGGGGAGGGCAGCTGTGTCCGACACACCATACTTACACCTGCAACAGGTAGGCCAGGGGGCGGGACCTGTAGGTGAGACTAATAACATGATAAGGGGGGCAGGTGAAGAAGGGGTGGAGCTGGAGTCAAGGAGGGGAGGGTGTTCCTACGAGCCCCCTGCCAGCGAGACGGGGAGCAGGGAGGAAGTCTGTCCACGGAGCATTTCTGGGTCATTGGGTCGCCTCCAATGAGATTAGATCCCCCTCTACAATGTAAAGCAATTTGAGTACTGGGGGGTTCTCTGTATAAATCCAAGGTGAAACCTCCAGGGGCTAGCCTTCTCTCAGGGGATAGTCTGCTCTGGGCTGCCTGTGAAAGGTGCTCCACTGTGGGAAAGAGGAGAGAACAAGAGCTCCCAGAAGAGATCTCCTTATGGTAGTGATGGACAGATCAACTCTCCTTGTCATCTTCTACCTCTTCCTCGGCCTTCTCCCTCCTTTCCTTCTTACAGTCGTGATGGAGAGAACCCTTTTCTCCCTTTCCTCCTTCCTCTCCTCCCTCTTTCTCTTCCTCTACCTACCTCTCCATCCTTCCCTCTTGGTAAACCTTGTTTAGTCGAGCCAGATTGTGGATAGCTAGCCATGGTTCAGACCACTGTCGCTGTCTGGGAGGGGGGATACAGGACTGGTCCACTGGACTCAGCTCACATGGGGAGAACCTGCTGCTGCCACTCCCCCTCTTACCTGGGATGAGATCACGTTTGGAGGAAACCTGGCATCATGCTGTGGGGAGGATTTTCGGGGACAGGGACTGGGAACACGCCCCATTCACATCGACGGGGCTGTAGTGGAGCGGGTTGAGAGTTTGAAGTTCCTTGGTGTCCACATCACCAACAAACTATCATGGTCCAAACACACCAAGACAGTCGTGAAGAGGGCACGACAATGCCTTTTCCACCTCAGGAGACTGAAAAGATTTGGCATTGGTCCCAAGATCCTCAAAAAGCTCTACATCTGCACCATCGAGAGCATCCTGACCAGTTGCTCGGCATCCGACCGTAAGGCGCTACAGAGGGTAGTGTGTACAGCCCAATACATCACTGGGGCCAAGCTTCCGACCATCCAGGACCTATATACTAGGCGGTGTCAAAAAATTGTCAAAGACTCCAGTCACCCAAGTCATAGACTGTTCTCTCTGCTACCGCACAGCAAGCGGTACCAGAGGGCCAAGAGTAGGTCCAAAAGGCTCCTTAACAGCTTCTACCCCCAAGCCATAAGACTGCTGAACAATTAATCAAATGGCCACCCGGACTATTTACATTGACACCTCCCCCCTTTGTTTTTACACTGCTGCTACTCGCTGTTTATTATCTAATCATAGTTACTTTACCCCTACCTACATGTTGTCAGAATGCGACGGTGAAATGAGGTAGGCGAAGTCAAACGCAGGACACAGAGCTTACTGGAAACATACTTTACTCGAAAGTAACCAGAGTAGAAAAAACAATCTCCACATATGGAGGAATAAACAACCCGCACACGAACACTGCCGATGATGAAAACAATAACACACAACACACAATGAACGACAGAGGGATAAATAGGGAATACAATACAACATAATGGGGAACAGGTGTACACAATCAGGACAAAACAAGTCAAACACCGAAACATAGATCGGTGGCAGCTAGTACTCCGGGGTCGACAAACGCCGAAGCCTGCCCGAGCAAGGAGGAGGAGCAGCCTCGGCTGATTCCATGATAGTACCCCCCCCTTGACGCGCGGCTCCAGCCATGCGCCGACCCCGGCCTCGGGGACGGCCAGGAGGACGCGGAGCAGGGCGAGTCGGATGACTCCGGTGGAAGTCATTCAACATGGAGGGATCTAGAATGTCCCTCCTGGGGACCCAGCACCGTTCCTCCGGACCGTACCCCTCCCACTCCACGAGATACTGCAGGCCCCCCGTCGACGCCTCAAATCCAAGATGGAACGGACTGAGTACGCCGGAGCCCCCTCGATGTCCAACGGGGGCGGAGGAGCCTCTCGTACCTCACTCTCCTGTTGTGGACACATGGAACAAGGGGTTAATGCGGTAATTAATGGGCAGTTGTAACCTATAACATACCTCGTTCAATTTCCTCAGGACTTTAAAGGGCCCCACAAACCGCCGACCCAGCTTCCGGCAGGGCAGGCGAAGGTGCAGGTTTCGGGTCGCGAGCCAGACCCGGTCTCCCGGTGCATACACCGGAGCCTCACTGCGGTGAAGATCGGCGCTCGCCTTTTGCCGCCTGATGGCCCGCTGCAGATGGACATGCGCAGCGTTCCAAGTTTCTTCCGAGCGCCGAAACCACTCGTCCACCGCAGGGGCTTCGGTCTGGCTCTGATGCCAAGGAGCCAGAACCGGCTGATAACCTAACACACACTGGAAAGGCGTAAGGTTAGTGGACGAATGGCGCAGGGTGTTTTGGGCTATCTCTGCCCAGGGAATATATCCCGACCACTCCTCTTGCCGGTCCTGGCAATATGACCTCAGAAACCTACCCACATCCTGGTTAACTCTCTCCACCTGCCCATTACTCTCGGGGTGAAAACCTGATGTAAGGCTAATCGAGACCCCCAGACGTTCCATAAATGCCCTTCAGACTCTAGAGGTGAACTGTGGACCCCGATCAGACACTATATCCTCAGGCATCCCATAGTGCCGGAAGACGTGTGTAAACAGGGCCTCGGCAGTTTGTAGGGCAGTAGGGAGACCTGGCAGGGGAATGAGATGGCAGGCTTTAGAAAACCGATCCACAATGACCAAGATCGTAGTGTTTCCCTGTGAGGGATGAAGGTCCGTGACAAAATCCACCGACAGGTGAGACCACGGCCGTTGTGGAACGGGTAGGGGTTGTAACTTCCCCTTAGGCAGGTGTCTAGGTGCCTTACACTGGGCGCACACCGAGCAGGATGAAACATAAACCCTCACGTCCTTAGCTAAGGTTGGCCACCAGTACTTCTCACTAAGGCAGTGCACTGTCCGACCAATACCCGGATGACCAGAGGAGGGTGACATGTGAGCCCAGTATATCAAACGGTCGCGAACCTCGAGTGGCACGTACCTCCGACCCTCCGGACACCTTGGAGGAGTAGGGTCGGAACGTAACGCCCGCTCGATTTCCGCATCCACCTCCCACACCACCGGTGCCACTAAGCAAGACTCCGGGAGTATGGGAGTGGGCTCAATGGACCTCTCCTCTGTGTCATATAGTCGGGACAGGGCGTCTGCCTTAGCGTTCTGGGACCCTGGTCTATAGGTGAGCTTAAATACAAAGCGGGAAAGAAACATTGACCACCTTGCCTGGCGAGGATTCAGCCTCCTCGCTGCCTGGATGTACTCCAGGTTACGATGGTCAGTCAGAATGAGAAAAGGTTGTTTAGCCCCCTCAAGCCAATGTCTCCACACCTTCAGTGCTTGAACCACAGCCAGCAGCTCCCTATCCCCCACATCATAATTGTGCTCCGCCGGACTGAGCTTCTTAGAATAGAAAGCACAGGGGCAGAGTTTAGGTGGCGTACCCGAGCGCTGAGACAGCACAGCGCCGATCCCAGCCTCGGAAGCATCCACCTCCACCTGAAATGCCAAAGAGGGATCCGGATGCGCCAGCACCGGAGCCGAGGTAAACAAGTCCTTCAGACGTTTAAACGCCCTGTCCGCCTCAGCTGACCACTGCAGGCGCACCGGACCCCCCTTTAGCAGAGAGATAATGGGAGCTGCTACCTGTCCAAAGCCCCGGATAAACCTCCGGTAGTAATTGGCAAAACCCAAGAAGCACTGCACCTCCTTTACCGTGGTGGGAGTCTGCCAATTACGCACGGCAGAAACGCGGTCAATCTCCATCTCTACCCCTGATGCGGACAACCAATGTCCCAGGAAGGAGATGGACTCCTGAAAGAACAGACATTTCTCCGCCTTCGCATACAGGTCATGCTCCAACAGTCTACCAAGCACTCAACGCACCAGGGACACATGCTCGGCTCGTGTAGCGGAGTATATTAGAATGTCATCAATATATACCACAACACCCTGTCCATGCAAGTCCCGGAAAATCTCGTCCACAAATGATTGGAAGACTGAAGGAGCATTCATTAACCCGTATGGCATGACGAGGTACTCATAGTGACCCGAGGTGGTACTGAATGCTGTCTTCCACTCATCTCCCTCCCTAATGCGCACCAGGTTGTACGCGCTCCTGAGATCCAATTTTGTGAAGAATCACGCCCCGTGTAATGACTCCGTCATACTAGCAATCAGAGGGAGAGGATAGCTGTATTTGATGGTGATCTGATTTAGACCATGGTAATCAATACACGGGCGTAAACCCCCATCCTTCTTCTTCACAAAAAAGAAACTTGAGGACGCAGGGGAAGTAGACGGCAGTATTTACCCCTGTCTCAAAGATTCTGTTATGTAGGTCTCCATAGCGGCCGTCTCCTCCTGAGACAGAGGATACACGTGGCTACGTGGAAGCGCAGCGCCTACCTGGAGGTCTATCGCACAATCCACCGTCGTTGGAGAGTCTGCTCTGGGCTGCCTGCGAAAGGTGCTCCTCTGTGGAAAAGAGGAGAGAACAAGAGCCCCCAGAAGAGATCTCCTTATGGTAGTGATGGACAGATCAACTCTCCTTGTCATCTTCCACCTCTTCCTCTTCCTCTTGCTCGGTCTTCTCCCTCCTTTCCTTCTTACATCGTGATGGTGTTACGGTTCGGCACTGTTGTTCCTGTCCCCGCTTGTTTTCCTTTTCCCTTTTTCCCTGTGTGTGTGTTGTCTGTGTCTGTCTCCTCCCGCTGTGCAGCCCAGTCAGAGGATCTAGATCAGGGGGCGTGGCCATTCTCTCTCCTGCTCAGTTACATCCAGCTGCAGCTCATTGTCACCAATCAACCAGCAGTTATCTACCCGGGCTGGCCACCTCTCCAGCGCCAGTTCGTTCCTACACCACCTGTGATCCCGTCTGTTCCTGCTGCCTGCCTGCCTGCCATTCCCACGCCGCAACCTGCTCATCTGTTGTCTGATATCCTCGTCATCCAGCTCTCAGTACTACTGGCTCTCCACCCCACTCAGCTCCTACCCCGGTCTGAAGCTACTCCACCCTGAACTGTTTCTCTCTGCCAAAACACGCTGAATAAACAACATCCTAATTCACCCTCTTTGTCTGTGTGTCCGTCTCTGCACCTGAGTCCCCACCAAGCCTAACAGTGTCTCTGTATGTAGGACTACCCATCTGTTGGTCAAGTGGCTAATCAGTTAGAGAAGAACAACATTCAGCCAATCTTTGCTGTGACGAAGAAAATGGAGAAGGTATACAGGGAACTCAGTAAAATGATCCCCAAGTCTGAGGTGGGAGTGTTGTCAGCTGACTCCCATAATGTCGTTGAATTGATTTGGGCAGAAGCGGCTTGTTCTACTCAGCAGATTGCCAGCCTGTCGTTTGATGATTTTTCCTCTCAATTGGAAGTTGTGTTTGATCACCCGGACCATGCCGGGACCGCCACAAAGAGACTGTTGAAGCTACGACAGGGCACGGGTAGCGTGGCTGAATACGCCATTGATTTTTGGACCTTGGCAGCCGATTCCAAGTGGAATGACGAAGCTCTTCAGGGAGCGTTTGTTAACGGTTTGAGTGACACGATTAAGGATGAACTAGCTGTTCGTGATAAGCCTGCTAACCTTCATTCTCTCGTTTCCCTTGCTACACGAATAGACAACAGGCTACGGGAGAGGAGACAGGAGAGGGGCGGTCGGGTCCGCACCGCAGGCGGGGCCCCCTCGCTTTCTGCAACCCGAGCAACATCACCACTCGGACACCGCCCACACACCTCAGCGGTTCCCTCCACGGAACTAGAAGAGCCCATGCAGCTGGGCCGTGCTCGTCTGTCCCCTGCCGAAAAGAAACGGTGCATGCGGGCTGGTGAGTGCGTGTACTGTGGGGACCGCACTCATTTCCTGGTTAACTGTCCGGTTCGCCAAAAAGACAAAGCTCGCAGGTAAAAGTGGGCGTACTTGCGAGCGCTACACCTGACTCAATGCCCACAGCACCCCGTCTAGTTATCCCAGCTACAGTCCAGTTCAGGAATCTGTCTCTCCCATTAGCTGCTCTCATTGACTCTGGTGCTGAGGATAGTTTCCTTGACGTTAACCTGGTCACTCAGGCTGAGATCCCTGTTAAGCCCCTGCCTAAGCCTATAACAGTAACCGCTATAGACGGCCATCAGTTTGCCAACATCACCCACCAAACTGTCCCCGTTTCTCTCATGCTGTCCGGCAATCACAAATAAACCATCCAGTTTAAAGTAGTCTCCTCCTCGGCCTCCCCTCTTATCCTCGGGTTCCCTTGGCTTAGCCTTCACAACCCCCATATTGACTGGCAGAACCACAAAATACACAGTTGGAGCACTCACTGCCATTCTGCTTGCCTTGGGTCGGCTATTCCGCGCTCTGTAGGTTCCCCTGCTTCCCCTGTCAAACCCCCAGACCTCTCTTCAGTCCCTGAAGAGTACCTGGACCTGGCCGAGGTATTCAGTAAGTCCAAAGCACTTTCACTACCACCTCATAGGCCATACGATTGCGCTATTGAGTTACTGCCTGGAGCCCCTTTGCCGTCCAGTCGGCTTTTCAATCTGTCCCGTACTGAGAGAGAAGCTATGGAAACCTACATAGGCGACTCCCTAGTCTCTGGCATCATTCGTTCCTCATCTTCCGCTGTTGGTGCTGGGTTCTTTTTTGTAGAGAAGAAGGACAAAACATTACGCCCCTGCATTGACTACAGAGGACTAAATAACATCACAGTCAGAAATACGTACCCCCTGCCTCTCATCAACTCAGCATTTGAACCCCTTCATGGTGCCACCGTGTTTACCAAACTCGACCTGCGTAACGCTTACCACCTCGTTAGGATCAGGCAGGGAGACGAATGGAAAACTGCGTTCAATACCCCTCTCGGACACTTTGAATACCTAGTCATGCCATTCGGTCTCACTAACGCCCCAGCAGTGTTTCAGGCCATGGTTAACGATGTGTTGAGGGATTTTCTACACCGTTTTGTGTTTGTCTATTTGGATGACATTCTAATATTCTCTAAGTCACAGGATGAACACGTCTCCCACGTCCGTCTGGTTCTCCAACGCCTCATGGAAAATAAACTGTATGTGAAAGCAGAAAAATGTGAGTTCCACCGGCAGTCCGTCCCCTTTTTGGGTTTTATTATCGAGCGGGGACAAGTGTCACCAGACCCTGACAAGATCAGAGCGGTTGCGGAGTGGCCCACACCCACGTCTCGGAAGCAGCTACAACGCTTCCTGGGCTTCGCCAACTTCTACCGCCGCTTCATCAGGGGTTTCAGCCGAGTGGTTGCCCCCCTGACCAAGCTCACCTCCCCTAAGGTGCCATTCCTGTGGACGCCTGAGGCCGAGTCAGCCGTGAGTACACTGAAGGAACTGTTCTCCACCTCACCTGTTCTTATTCATCCAGACACCAGTTTGCAGTTTATTGTGGAAGTGGACGCCTCTGATTCGGGGGTGGGGGCTGTCCTGTCACAACGTTCTCCCACGGACCAGAAGCTCCATCCTGTGGCCTTTTTCTCCAGGAGATTGACCCCTGCTGAGAAGAACTACGACGTGGGTAACCGGGAGTTGCTTGCTGTCAAGTTGGCGTTGGAGGAGTGGAGGCACTGGCTAGACGGAGCAGAGCAACCCTTCATAGTCTGGACAGACCACAAGAACCTGGCTTACATCCAGTCATCCAAGAGGCTAAACTCCCGTCAGGCCAGATGGGCTCTGTTCTTCAGCAGGTTCAAGTTTATTTTAACATATCGTCCTGGCACACGTAATGTCAAGCCTGATGCTCTCTCTCGCCAGTTTACAGACAATGAAGACTCCAGCAATCCTGAACCTGTTCTGCCCGCTTCCTGTTTGGTGGCGGCTGTTCACTGGGAAATCGAGTCCCTCGTCCGATCGGCACAAGAGTCTGAACCTGGACCGGCCGATGGCCCCCCCGACCTTCTCTATGTTCCCGCAGCCGTGCGGCCGCAAGTGCTCAACTGGATCCACACCTCACGCTTCTCCTGCCACCCTGGTATGAACCGTACACTGTCACTACTGAAGAGGCATTTTTGGTGGCCATCCGTCGAGGCTGACGTCCGGGAATACGTGGCGGCCTGTTCCATCTGTGCCCAAAATAAGGCTTCCCACCGGGCTCCTTCGGGCCTGCTGCGGCCTCTCCCAGTCCCGAGTCGTCCTTGGTCTCACGTGGCCTTGGACTTCGTCACTGGACTTCCTATGTCTGAAGGTAATGACACCATACTCACCATCGTGGACAGATTCTCTAAATCTGCCCATTTTGTTGCATTACCAAAATTACCGTCTGCCAGTGAGACAGCCGACCTCTTTGTCCTACATGTATTCCGTCCCCATGGAATACCTGTGGACATAGTGTCCGATAGAGGCCCACAGTTCATTTCTCGGGTATGGAAGGTGTTTTGTTCTGCTCTGGGTGCCTCTGTCAGTCTCTCATCAGGTTTCCATCCCCAGTCCAATGGCCAGACTGAGAGGACCAATCAGGACCTGGAGGCTGCTCTACGCTGTGTGACATCCCAGAACCCGTCCACCTGGGCCAAACACCTCCCGTGGGTCGAATATGCCCACAATTCCCTCACCTCATCTGCCACCGGCCTCTCACCATTTGAGGCGGCTTTGGGGTACCAACCGCCATTGTTCCCATCTCAGGAAAAGGAGTTAGCCGTCCCGTCAGTTTAGGATAACCTTCGTCGCTGCCACAAGGTGTGGGTGGACACCCGTGAGGCCCTTCTACGGACAGCAGAGCGTAACAAGAGAGTGGCGGACAGGCACAGGATAGTCGCTCCCCAGTTCCAGCCTGGTCAGCGAGTCTGGCTCTCCTCCAGCAACATCCCTCTGCGCACTGACTCCCGTAAGCTGTCGCCCCGGTATTTGGGTCCTTTCGAGATCGACTCCATCATCAACCCTTCGGCTGTTCGGTTGAAGCTTCCCCAGGCCATGAGAGTCCATCCTACATTTCACGTGTCCCAGCTGAAGCTGGTCTCCTCCAGCCCTTTGTGTCCGCCTGTGGAACCCCCTCCGCCACCGCGTATTATTGACGACCATCCAGCCTACACGGTGCAGAGACTGCTGGACGTCCGGAGGCGTGGTAGAGGGCTTCAGTACCTGGTGGACTGGGAGGGATACGGTCCCGAGGAGAGGTCCTGGATTCCCCGGCGGTTTATACTGGACCCGCAGCTGGTGGCTGACTTCCATAGGGACCACCCTGACAAGCCGGGTGGGTCGCCGGGTGGCGCCCGTTGAGGGGGGGGTACTGTTACAGTTCGGCACTGTTGTTCCTGTCCCCGCTTGTTTTCCTTTTCCCTTTTTCCCTGTGTGTGTGTTGTCTGTGTCTGTCTCCTCCCGCTGTGCAGCCCAGTCAGAGGATCTAGATCAGGGGGCGTGGCCATTCTCTCTCCTGCTCAGTTACATCCAGCTGCAGCTCATTGTCACCAATCAACCAGCAGTTATCTACCCGGGCTGGCCACCTCTCCAGCGCCAGTTCGTTCCTACACCACCTGTGATCCCGTCTGTTCCTGCTGCCTGCCTGCCTGCCATTCCCATGCCGCAACCTGCTCATCTGTTGTCTGATATCCTCGTCATCCAGCTCTCAGTACTACTGGCTCTCCAACCCACTCAGCTCCTACCCCGGTCTGAAGCTACTCCACCCTGAACTGTTTCTCTCTGCCAAAACACGCTGAATAAACAACATCCTAATTCACCCTCTTTGTCCGTGTCTCCGTCTCTGCACCTGAGTCCCCACCAAGCCTAACAGATGGAGAGAACCCTTTTCTCTCTTTCCTCCTTCCTCTCCTCCCTCTTTCTCTTCCTCTACCTTCCTCTCCCTCCTTCCCTCTTGGTAGACCTTGTTTAGTCAAGCCAGATTTTGGATAGCTAGCCATGGTTCAGACCACTGTCGCTTTCTGGGAGGGGGGATACAGGACTGGTCCACTGGACTCAGCTCACATGGGGAGAACCTGCTGCTGCTGCCACTCCCCCTCTTACCTGGGATGAGATCACGTTTGGAGGAAACCTGGCACCATCCCTACGGTGAAGCATGGTGGTGGCAGCATCATGCTGTGGGAAGGATTTTCAGGGACAGGGACTGAGAACACGCCCCATTCACTTCGACGGGGCTGTAGTGGAGCGGGTCGAGAGTTTCAAGTTCCTTGGTGTCCACATCACCAACAAACTATCATGGTCCAAAACACAACAAGACAGTCGTGAAGAGGGCACGACAACGCCTTTTCCACCTCAGGAGACTGAAAAGATTTGGCATTGGTCCCAAGATCCTCAAAAAGTTATTCAGCTGCACCATCGAGAGCATCCTGACCGGTTGCATCACCGCCTGGTATGGCAACTGCTCGGCATCCGACCGTAAGGCGCTACAGAGGGTAGTGCGTACGGCCTAGTACATCACTGGGGCCAAGCTTCCTGCCATCCAGGACCTATATACTAGGCGGTGTCAGAAGGGAGGCCCAAAAAATTGTCAAAGACTCCAGTCACCCAAGTCATAGACTGTTCTCTCTGCTACCGCACAGCAAGCGGTACTGAGTGCCAAGTCTAGGTCCAAAAGGCTCCTTAACAGCTTCTACCCCCAAGCCATAAGACTGCTGAACAATTAATCAAAAGGCCACCCAGACTATTTACATTGACACCTCCCCCCTTTGTTTTTACACTGCTGCTACTCGCTGTTTATTATCTATGCATAGTTACTTTACCCCTACCTAAATGTACAAATTACCTCAACTAACCTGTACCCCCACACATTGACTCGGTGCCGGTACCCCTTGTATATAGCCTCGTTATTATTTTATTGTGTTAATATATATTTTATTTTTTTACTTTAGTGTATTTAGTAAATATTTTCTTAACCCTATTTCTTGAACTGCATTGTTGGTTAAGGGCTTGTAAGTAAGCATTTCACGGTAAGGTCTACACCTGTTGTATTCGGCACATGACAAATACAATTTGATTTGATTTGATTTGGAGACTAGTCAGGATCAATGGAAGCAACAGAGCAATTTACAGAGAAATCATTGATGAAAACCTGCTCCAGAGCGCTCAGGACCTCAGACTGGGGCTAAGGTTCACCTTCCAACAGGACAACGACCCTAAGCACACAGCCAAGACAACGCAGGAGTGGCTTCGGGACAAGTCTCTGAATGTCCTTGAGTGGCCCAGCCAGAAACCGGACTTATAGTTGTGCAGTGACACACCCTATCCAACCTGACAGAGCTTGAGAGGATCTGCAGAGAAGAATGGGAGAAACTCCTCAAATACAGGTTTGCCAAGCTTGTAGCGTCATACCCAAGAAGACTCGAGGCTGTAATCGCTGCCAAAGGTGCTTCAACAAAGTACTGAGTAAAGGGTCTGAATACTTATGTAAATGTGATATTTCCATTTGTTATTTTTAATACATTTATAAAAAAGTCTAAAAACCTGTTCTCATTTTGTCATTATGCGGTATTGTGTGTAGATTGATGAGGAAAAAAAAACAATTTAATACATTTTAGAATAAGACAAAGTGTGGAAAAAGTTAAGGGGTCTGAATACTTTACAAATGCACTCAATTACATTTTGTTCAAAATAATTTATAGGGCAGCCAATAATTGTGACACGCATGTTTTTTAATAACATAATGATATCTTGATGACGATTATTTTTCTATTTCAACAATTTTTACTCAATTAAAGGGTATTTTCATATGATCTTTTGAGTAAGATCAAGCTGATAGACCACAATGACATGTTTTCACAGCCTTTTTTGTTCACATTTCCGTCTGGTGCTGTCACGATCGTTGGAGGAAGTGGACCAATGCGCAGCGTGATGAGTGAACATACTTTAATTTGATTCACCACACGAAACAAAACAACAAAACGAGACGTGAAGTCCTAAGTAACAGACACAAACCATACACGGAACAAGATCCCACAAAACACTGTGGAAAACAGGCTGCCTAAGTATGGTCCCCAATCAGAGACAACAAGCAACAGCTTACACTCATTGCCTCTGATTGAGAACCACCCCGGCCAACACAGAAACACATGAGCTAGATAACGAACCTATAACCCAAACACATAGAAACTACACACCCTGGCTCAACATAACAGAGTACCAGAGCCAGGGCGTGACAGTACCCCCCCCCCCACCCCAAAGGCGCGGACTGCGACCGCGCCAAACATAAACCGAACAGGGGAGGGCCGGGTGGGCATTCCTCCTCGGAGGCAGTTCCGGCTCCGGGCTTGACCACCACCCTCCAACAATCCCCCAATAGCGCCCCTGGTCCGGTCTGGCCCCGCTGGCTGGAGCTGGACTGGACATCGGTGGAGCGGATTGCTTAGGCTCCGACGTGGAGCAGCTGACCGACCAGGCACCGGTGACCCAGGCACGGGCTGTGCCGGACTGACGACGCACACCACAGGCTTGGTGCGGGGAGCAGGAACGGGCCGGACCGGACAGACGACGCGCACCACAGGCTTGGTGCGGGAAGCAGGAACGGGCCGGACCGGGCTGACGACGCGCACCACAGGCTTGGTGCGGGAGGCAGGGACGGGCCGAACCGGGCTGACGAAGCGCACTATAGGCTTGGTGCGGGGAGCAGGAACAGGCCGGGCCGGGCTGGCGACGCGCACCATTGGCTTGGTGCGGGGAGCAGGAACAGGCCGGGCCGGGCTGGCGACGCGCACCATTGGCTTGGTGCGTGGAGCAGGAACAGGCGGGGCCGGGCTGACGACGCGCACCATTGGCTTGGTGCGGGGAGCAGAAACAGGCCGGGCCGGGCTGGCAACGCGCACCATTGGCTCCTGGACACGCTGCTTGGTCCAGGAGCTGCTTGGTCCAGTTTTGGTGGGATCTTCTGTCACGAACGTTTTGTTGTTTTCTTCGTGTGGTGAATCTACATTAAAAGTATGTTCACTCATCACGTTGCGCATTGGTCCACTTCCTCCAACGATCGTGACAGAAGATCCCACCAAAACTGGACCAAGCAGCGTGTCCAGGAGCCAACGCCAGAGGTAACTCTAGCGGCTATCCACTTCGACTGGGCCAAGCAGCGTGTCCAGGACCCAACGCCAGAGGTAACTCTAGCGGATATCCACTTCTACTGGGTCAAGCAGCGTGTCCAGGAGCCAACGCCAGAGGTAACTCTAGCGGATATCCACCTCGACTGGGTCAAGCCGCGTGAGGAGGAGAGAGGTTGGACTTGGGAGCAGAGGCTGGAGAGTCTGGCGAAAGCCATGGAGGCCATATCCACGGGGGAGAGACAAACCACCCAAAAAATTAGGGGGGGGGGCTCACACGGTGGACGACGGGGCTGCTGGAGGCAGATAAGGGGCGAGTTAGTGGACGAGGAGAGAAGGCCACCGGGTTACGGGAGCCATTGGCGAGTAGAGGGAAGGAAAATGTAGAGGCACGGCGAGAGGTACTGAGGTGTGTTGCCAGTCCGGTCCGGCCCGTTCCTGAACCCCGGGTAAGGCCAGTGGTGTGTGTTCCCAGCCCGGTCCGTCCTGTTCCTGCCCCTCGCACCAAGCCAATGGTGCGCGTCACCAGCCCGGACCGTTCTGTTCCTGCTCCCCGCACCAAGCCTATGGTGTGCGTCGCCAGCCCGGCCCGGCCTTTTCCTGCTCCCCGCACCAAGCCAATGGTGCGTGTCGCCAGCCCGGCCCGGCCTGTTCCTGCTCCCCGCACCAAGCCTGTAGTGCACTTCGTCAGCCCGGTTGGGACTCTGTTATGTTGAGCCAGGGTGTGTTGTTTCTATGTGTTTTGTGTTCTAGGTTGATTATCTAGCTCATGTGTTTCTGTGTTGGCCGGGGTGGTTCTCAATCAGAGGCAACGAGTATCAGCTGTTGCTTGTTGTCTCTGATTGGGAACAATACTTAGGCAGCCTTTTTTCCACAGTGTTTTGTGGGATCTTGTTCCGTGTATGGTTAGTGTCTGTTACCAAGGACGTCACGTATCGTTTTGTTGTTTTGTTTCGTGTGGAAATAAATAAGTATGTTCGCAAATCACGCTGCGCATTGGTCCACTTCCTCCAACGATCGTGACAGGTGCCAATAATTCAGGAGGGCACTGTACACTTCTACTCATCACTTAGAAACTGTAATGGAATAAGTCTTCATTGTTACCCGTATCTCTCTCCCTTTGATTACCCTCATGTCAGTCATACATTATATTACAAAATATTAAGCTTCAAAGGCAAAAAATATGATTAGACGAATAATATTTATTTGAATGATACAGTATGTTACTGTTACCGCAGCCATTGCTAGCTAGCCAACACTACCAGCTAGCAGTACTGTAGCAACTAAATACAATATCCTTTTAGCCAGCTACATTCATTCGCAGCGACGCCGTTTTTCAAACAAAGTCAACACCGCAGCCATTGCTAGCAAGCCAACGCTACCAGCTAGCAGAACTGTAGCAACTAAATACAATATAATTTTAGCCAGCTACATTCGTTCGCAGCGACGCCATTTTTCAAACAAAGTCAACACCACAGCCATTGCTAGCTAGCCAACACTACCAGCTAGCAGTACTGTAGCAGCTAAATACAATATAATTTTAGTCAATGAGAATTTTGCAACGTAAAGCTTCCCTTTCTGAACATTCGAGATGTGTAGTCCACTTGTGTAGCTAGCATGACTGACTTTGTGCTAGCTAGCCAACGTTTAATTATTGCTCTCTCCTCTGCTCTTGTCCTTCTAGACCTGTATGCTGCCTTTGATACTGTGAACCATCAGATCCTCCTCTCCACCCTCTCCGAGCTGGGCATCTCCGGCGCGGCTCACTCTTGGATTGCGTCCTACCTGACCGGTCGCTCCTACCAAGTGGCGTGGCGAGAAGCTGTCTCCGCACCACGTGCTCTCACCACTGGTGTCGCCCAGGGCTCAGTTCTAGGCCCTCTCCTATTCTCGCTATACACCAAGTCACTTGGCTCTGTCATATCCTCACATGGCCTCTCCTATCATTGCTACGCTGACGATACACAACTAATCTTCTCCTTTCCCCCTTCTGATAACCAGGTGACGAATCGCATCTCTGCATGTCTGGCAGACATATCAGTATGGATGACGGATCACCACCTCAAGCTGAACCTTGGCAAGACGGAGCTGCTCTTCCTCCCGGGGAAGGACTGCCCGTTCCATGATCTCGCCATCACGGTTGACAACTCCGTTGTGTCCTCCTCCCAGAGTGCGAAGAGCCTTGGCGTGACCCTGGACAAAACCCTGTCGTTCTCCGCTAACATCAAGGCGGTGACCCGATCCTGTAGGTTCATGCTCTACAACATTCGGAGAGTACGACCCTGCCTTACACAGGAAGCGGCACAGGTCCTAATCCAGGCACTTGTCATCTCCCGTCTGGATTACTGCAACTCGCTGTTTGCTGGGCTCCCTGCCTGTGCCATTAAACCCCTACAACTCATCCAGAATGCCGCAGCCCGTCTGGTGTTCAACCTTCCCAAGTTCTCTCACGTCACCCCGCTCCTCCGCACACTCCACTGGCTTCCAGTTGAAGCTCGCATCTGTTACAAGACCATGGTGCTTGCCTATGGAGCTGTGAGGGGAACGGCACCTCCGTACCTTCAGGCTCTGATCAGTCCCTACACCCAAACGAGGGCATTGCGTTCATCCACCTCTGGCCTGCTGGCTCCCCTTCCTCTGCGGAAGCATAGTTCCCGCTCAGCCCAGTCAAAACTGTCGCTGCTCTGGCACCCCAATGGTGGAACAAGCTCCCTCACGACGCCAGGACAGCGGAGTCACTCACCACCTTCCGGAGACATTTGAAACCCCACCTCTTTAAGGAATACCTGGGATAGGATAAAGTTATCATTCTACCCCCCCCCCACAAAAAAAACTAATACAAAAAAATACTTAAAAAAATAAAATAAAATAAAATAATAAAAAATTATAAAGTGGTTATGCCACTGGCTATAAGGTGAATGCACCAATTTGTAAGTCGCTCTGGATAAGAGCATCTGCTAAATGACGTAAATGTAAATGTACATTTAAATTTAAATTTAAATGAAATGTTTTTGTAATTATTACATTTTACGAAATGTAAAAACAAAACATTAAAAAAATAACAAAATAACAAAAGCAAGGTAAAAAGAAAAGGACACAGAAACAGATCCAGATTCCTATTGCCTTTACGAGTCGTCTTTGACCATATCCAGATAATCACATATAGCGGTTGGTCTTTCAGTATATTTTATGAAAAATGTTTTTTTGTGTGTTTTTTTTAATCATTTCCTTGACAGTCGGCCATTCGAGTGCATTATGTAATTCTATGGAGAACATCTCATAACCACATTGCAGAACCTTTCTTGGTGCCTTATTTTTTGCTATTTGAAGTCTCTTTAGGTCACCAACACCTGCATTACTCCAGACAACAGTAGTTCATTTGACTATGGATGAGAGCTTGTGAGATTTGTTTTAGAATTTTCTTTACCTATCCCATAGGTATAAACACTGGTAATGGCTCTACCTTTTCCTCTGATAGGCTTTGTTTGCCATAGTACACCTAATTTATATGTACACCTATCCAATCCTTTCAACATGTAGGAGTGCTTAGTGTCGATTTAGGATTCAACATTTAAACTGTGAAACACTCCCCAAATTTGCGAAAAGTAAACATTTTGTGTTTATAATGTTTTGTACGGTATGCCTTGACAAAAAACAAACAGAGTAAACATTTATTTTTTTATTCTTTGTTTTTCATTGCATGCAAAAATACAATATCTCCCTTCTCTCTTTCTTACCCAGTCTACTCATCCATCTTCAAGCTTTCATCCCTTCCCTGCTCTTCTATCACCCTCTCAGTTCCACCTCCAGCTGGCTCCCTCTTTTTCCTCTTCTCCAGTCTCTTCCTCTCCTCTTTCCTCCTCTTTTCTCTCTTCTTCTCCTCCTGTTTTTGAATCTTTCGCTCCATCTCCAGGAGCTCAGCTTTCTCTCTCTTTTTCAGCTCCTCAGACCACTTCTTCTCTTTCTTAATCCTGTCTTTCATCATGGCATTTTGTATCTTAATCAGCCCCTCTAACCTCTTTTTCTCTGCCTTTTCCTTCTCTTTTCTTTCCTTCTCTCTCTTTTTCTGTACTAACTTGTCCCTCTTTTTCTCAGCCTTCATGGCTTTCTTTTGCTCTTTCTCTCTCGCCTTCATCTCCTTTTTCTCTTTCTCGTCACCGTTCATCTTCTTATTCAGTTTCTTATTTTTCTCTTTTTCCTCCATCTTTAAAAACGTGACTTTCTGCTTGAGGTTCATGGCCAGAAAGCCCACTCTTCCCAGGATGGTCTCTGCTCTCTCTGATGAAACCGTCCCATTGGAGCTCTTGGAATGGGCACGGTCCGCCTCACGCTTCAAACCCTCCCTCGGGCTCACCTACTCCTTGACGCTCCTCTCTTCACTCTCAATGTCAATGCCTGTCCAATAATCCTAACAGGAAGACATTGACTCTAGATGTAATATTGTTCCAATGTGGCACATTCAATACACATTTGAGTGATCAACATACATTGATGGCCTCATGGGGCACACAATTTGGAGGACAGTAATTGAGGTAACTTGTTTATTTGTATCCCAAACCGATTTTATAATAGCCATAGATGTTCTTCCTGGGTCCACACCAAATGTAATACAAATGTTAACCCTAGTAAGGGGTGATGTTTTATACTATGAGCATAGAGTAGCAGGGTTGGGGTCAAATCCATTTCAATTCCAGTCAATTCAGGAAGTACTTATTTCAATGCTTTGAATTGAAATGGACAGACCCCCAACCCTGTAGAGTAGTAGTGTAAAATAGGACATCTACCTTTGCCTTTTCCAGTGTCCAGGGCCTGGGTTCATCATCCTCTGACCTGCATATGGAGGCTCTCACTCTAACAGGCGTCTTAGTGGCCAAGCAGAGCAGAGGGGTTGCCAGAGTTAAGTTAGCATCTGGGACCAGCTAGTGAGCATGAGGGCAGCGATCCACCTCTTCACTAGTGCCCTTCCCTTTCTGCTCTGGCTGCTTGTGGTCCTTGTCATGGATGCATGCCAGGCTTGGAGGAAGTGCTAGGACAGGGCTTTTATCACTCATCAGTTCCTCTCTCTTGACAGTGGATGCAACTGCACTTGCCTCTGTGTTAACTGAGCACTCTGTGGTGTCCTCAACTGTCTCCTCTGGCTGCTTGTGGTCATTGTTGTTGTGAATGCATTGCAGACCTGGAGGACTTTTATCATCCCAGGTGTAAATGGCAACAGTTGCCTCTGTGTCGACTGAGCACTTTGTAGTGCACTCAACTGTCTTCCATAGCTGTTTGTGGTCATTGTTGTGGGTGCAGGTCAGGATTAGAGGCAGTGTTGCAGGTGCAGGAGGACTTTTATCAGCCAAAAACTCCTCTGTGTGGACAGTGGACACGGAAACGGCTGCTTCCCTGGCAACTGGACACTTGTTGGTGTCCTCTACTGCCTCCTCTGGCTGCTTGTGGTCATTGTCTAGAATGTGTGGCAACTTTGAAGGCAGCATTGGAGCCGGGCTTTTATCACCCAACAGGTCCTCTCCCTGGACAATGGATGTGCCTGCCGTGATCGCTGTGGTAACGGAGGACTCGGTGGCATCCTCTTTTGTCTCCTCGGTCAGTTTGTGGTCAGAGTCTCGGATACATGGCGAGCTTGGAGGCAGTGCTGCAGGGTCAGGAGGGCTTTGATCAGCTGCCATGTCCTCTTTGAGGTGAGTGGACACATCATTGTTTGTTTCACTGATAACTGGACACTTGGTGGTGCCCTCTACTGCCTCCCCTGGCAGTTTATAGTAAACTTCAAAGACAAGTGGCAGACTTGGAGGCAGCATTGGGACAGGGCATTTAGCTGCTGATCTGTACACTCCAAAATAAACAGTAGCTGTGCCTGCAGTGGTCTCTGTAGCAACTGAGACCTCATAGGTATCCTCTACTGTCTGCTCTGGTGGCATGAAGTCATCGTCAAAGACTGTTGGCAGGCTTAGGCAGCACTGAAGGAAGACTTCTAGCTGCCCATCGATTCTCTCCCTTGACAGTGGCTGTGGTAGCAGTGGCCTCTGTGGCAACTGGGCACTCTGTGGCTGAAACAGCAGGCTGGGAGGTTTCGATGAAATTGAATGAATTGCCAATGAACCGCTGAGCCAGTGGTGGGAGGGAGTAAGGATATAATCTGTCCTCTTTCTTGACAATAGATATTGCCACTGGAGCAACTGAGACCTCAGTGGTGCCCTCTACTGTCTGATGTGGCTGCATGGAGTCTTCGTCAAAGAAGTGTGGCAGGTATCGATGCAGCATTGAGAAAATATGTATATCTGTCCATAGGTCCTCTCGTTTACCTGTAGATACATCTGCAGTGGCCTCTGTGGCAACTGGGCACTCTGTGGCTGAAACAGCAGGCTGGGAGGTTTCGAGGAAATTGAATGAATTGCCAATGAACCGCTGAGCAGGGGTGGGAGGGAGTAAGGATAGAATCTGTCCTCTTCCTCAACATTAGATATTGCACTGGAGCAACTGAGACCTCAGTGGTGCCCTCTACTGCCTGATGTGGCTGCATGGAGTCTTCGTCAAAGAAGTGTGGCAGGTATCGATGCAGCATTGAGGAAAGATGTGTATCTGTCCATAGGTCCTCTCGTGTACCTGTAGCTACATCTGCAGTGGCCTCTGTGGCAACTGGGCATTCAGCAGACTGGCAGGTTTCAGGGACAAAGTATGAAAATACAATGAACCGCTGTGCATCCTGAGCGCGTATGGCCAATGGAGAGGGGGGATGCAACATGGTTGGTATAGGCCTCTGATTGGTGAAAGCCAGTGGTGGGAGGGAGTCAATACAGGGAGCCATAAACTCAGTGAGAGGACAGTTGCTCACATCTCTCACATTCTGCGTGAGAAAAGAAACAGACATGATGAAAGTGATCACATTCAGTACATACATACATAGTGTGTGAGTCAGCACTATTTTCTTATACATCACATATACAGTGGGAGAAAAAAAGCATTTAGTCAGCCACCAATTGTGCAAGTTCTCCCACTTAAAAAGATGAGAGAGGCCTGTAATTTTCATCATAGGTACACGTCAACTATGACAGACAAATTGAGAATTTTTTTTCCTGAAAATCACATTGTAGGATTTTTTATGAATTTATTTGCAAATTATGGTGGAAAATAACTATTTGGTCACCTACAAACAAGCAAGATTTCTGGCAATCACAGACCTGTAACTTATTATTTAAGAGGCTCCTCTGTCCTCCACTCGTTACCTGTATTAATGGCACCTGTTTGAACTTGTTATCAGTATAAAAGATTCCTGTCCATAACCTCAAATAGTCATACTCCAAACTCCACTATGGCCAAGACCAAAGAGCTGTCAAAGGACACCAGAAACAAAATTGTAGACCTGCACCAGGCTGGGAAGACTGAATCTGCAATAGGTAAGCAGCTTGGTTTGAAGATATCAACTGTGGGAGCAATTATTAGGAAATGGAAGACATACAAGACCACTGATAATCTCCCTCGATCTGGGGCTCCACGCAAGATCTCACCCCGTGGGGTCAAAATGATCACAAGAACAGTGAGCAAAAATCCCAGAACCACACGGGGGGACCTAGTGAATGACCTGCAGAGAGCTGGGACCAAAGTAACAAAGCCTACCATCAGTGACACACTATGCCGCCAGGGACTCAAATCCTGCAGTGCCAGACGTGTCCCCCTGCTTAAGCCAGTACATGTCCAGGCCCATCTGAAGTTTGCTAGAGTGCATTTGGATGATCCACAAGAGGATTGGGAGAATGTCATATGGTCAGATGAAACCAAAATATAACTTTTTGGTAAAAACTCAACTCTTCGTGTTTGGAGGACAAATAATGCTGAGTTGCATCCAAAGAACACCATACCTACTGTGAAGCATGGGGGTGGAAACATCATGCTTTGGGGCTGTTTTTAAGCAAAGGGACCAGGACGACTGATCCGTGTAAAGGAAAGAATGAATGGGGTCATGTATAGTGAGATTTTGAGTGAAAACCTCCTTCTGTCACGAATTCCGCCGAGACTGCTCCTCCTCCTTGTTCGGGCAGGCTTCGGCGTTCGTCGTCCCCGGAGTACTAGCTTCTACCGTTTGATGTTCTCTATGTTTGTTTGGTTTTGTCTGTTTGGTGCACCTGTGTCTTATCACTTATTGCTTATGTCACCTATAAGTTTCCTTTGGTTTTGTATGTGGTTGTGTGTTGTTGTCCGTTGTTGTCCGTTGGGGTTTTGGATTTTGCTCTGGTGTATTTAAGTGTATTTACGCACTGTTTGCGTATCGATCGCCTCCGTTGTTTGAGGCCTGTTCTTTTGTATTGTCATTTTTCTGACTAGTAAAGTCTGTTGGACTAAGCTTCTGTGTCCTGCGCCTGACTCCAACACCACATCCACTGAAAACACTGACAGAACAACACACCATCAATGGAGTCAGCAGGAGCAGCGGCGGCGACCGAGTCTCTGGAGGATCGGGTCAGCTGCCAGGACGCCAGGATCCAGCAACTCGGCTCCGCCATGCAGGAGGTCTTAAACACCCTGCGCCGATGGGAAAGTTGGATCCGTGCCCACACCTCCTCCTACATTACCACCACCATCGGCCAGTCCCACCAGACCGGTTCCGGAATCCAGTGGGATTCGGCTCTCGCTCCCGAGGGCGTATGATGGCACAGCAGCCGGGTGTCAGGGGTTCCTCCTTCAGGTGGAACTCTACCTGGCCACCATACACCCGGCGCCCTCGGGATACGAGAGTGTGTCCGCCCTCATCTCCTGTCTCTCCGGCAAGGCGTTGGAGTGGGCCAACGCCAAATGGAGGGGAATAGACTCCGCCACCATCAGCTACGCGGAGTTCTCCCGCCGCTTCAGGGCTGTATTCGATCACCCTCCTGAGGGTAAAGCGGCGGGGGAGCGTCTGTTCCACCTCCGACAGGGGAAGAGGAGCGCACAGGATTTCGCCCTGGATTTCCGGACTCTAGCGGCGGATGCGGGGTGGAATGAGAGGGCCCTCATCGACCACTATAGGTGTAGCCTGCGAGAGGACGTTCGTCGAGAGGTGGCCTGCAGGGACACCAATCTGTCCTTTGACCAGCTAGTGGACATGTCCATCCGCCTGGATACCCTGCTGGCCACCCGCGGACGTCCCGAGATGGGGCCGTCCATTCCATTCCCCAGCACCTCTGAGCCGAGCCCAATGGAGCTCGGGGGTGCTGGCGCTAGAGGGAGAAGGAGAGAGAATCCGAGGGGGGCCGTCTCCTGCACCAGCTGTGGCCGTGGAGGACACACTGCGGCTAGGTGCTGGGGAGGGTCTCCAGGGAATCGGGACAACAGGTCGCGCACTGGAGAGTCATTTCAGGTGAGTAGGCGCCCCACTCACCCAAAGCTCTCTGTTGTTCACTTTTGTATACCTGTAGTATTTCCCCAGGTTGCATCTCATTCCCAGCATAAGGCGCTAGTCGATTCAGGCGCAGCTGGGAATTTTATTGATCGGAGATTTTGTTCTAGGTTAGGGATTCCCCACCCTTTCCTGTCCATGCCCTAGATAGCCGCCTGTTGGGGTCTGGGTTGATTAGGGAAGTCACAGCGCCACTAAGATGAAGACGCAGGGGGGTCATGAGGAGATTATTCAGTTCTACCTAATTGACTCTCCTGCGTTTCCCGTGGTGCTGGGGCTTCCTTGGTTAGTCACCCATGACCCCACCATTTCGTGGCAACAGAGGGCTCTCAAGGAATGGTCTGGCCAGTGTGTTGGGCGATGTCTAGGTGTTTCCGTGGGGGCGACCACGGTGGAGAGTCCGAACCAAGTGCCCGCAATGCACATTCCCCCTGAGTATGAGGATTTGGCACTCGTGTTCAGCAAGACGAGGGCGACATGATTGCCACCTCACAGGCAGGGAGATTGTGCGATAAACCTCCAGACAGGTGCGGCACTTCCGCGGAGCCATGTGTATCCTCTGTCTCAAGAGGAGACGGCGGCTATGGAGACATACATAGCTGAGTCCCTGAAACAGGGATACATACGGCCCTTCACTTCCCCTGCGTCCTCAAGTTTCTTTTTTGTGAAGAAGAAAGATGGAGGTTTGTGCCCGTGTATTGATTATCGTAGTCTCAATCAGATCACTGTGAAATAAAGTTACCCTCTTCCTCTGATTGCGAGTATGACTGAATCATTACGCGGGGCGCGGTTCTCCACAAAACTGGATCTCAGGAGCGCTTATAACTTGGTGCGCATTAGGGAGGGGGATGAATGGAAGACAGCATTTAGTACCACCTCAGGTCATTATGAGTATCTTGTCATGCCATACGGGTTAATGCGCCACTCCTGAGTGGCGCAGTGGTCTAAGGCACTGCATCGCAGTGCTAACTGTGCCACTAGAGATCCTGGTTCGAATCCAGGCTCTGTCGCAGCCGGCCGCGACCGGGAGACTCATGGGCGGCGCACAATTGGCCCAGCGTCGTCCAGGGTAGGGGAGGGAATGGCCGGCAGGGATGTAGCTCAGTTGATAGAGCATGGCGTTTGCAACGCCAGGGTTGTGGGTTCGATTCCCACGGGGGGCCAGTATAAAAAAATATGTATTCACTAACTGTAAGTCGCTCTGGATAAGAGCGTCTGCTAAATGACTAAAATGTAAAATGTAATGTAAATGTTAATGAATGCTCCTTCAGTCTTCCAATCATTTGTGGACGAGATCTTCCGGGACCTGCATGGGCAGGGAGTGGTAGTGTACATTGACGACATCTTAGTGTACTCTGCTACACGTGCCGAGCATGTAGCCCTGGTACGCCGAGTGTTGGGTAGACTGTTGGAGCATGACTTTTATGTCAAGGCAGAGAAATGTCTGTTTTTCCAGGAGTCCATCTCCTTCTTGGGTCATCGGTTGTCCGCGTCAGGGGTGAAGATGGAGATTGACCGTGTGTCAGCCATGCGTAACTGGCAAACCCCAACCACTGTGAAAGAGGTGCAGCAGTTTTGGGGTTTTGCCAATTACTACCGGAGGTTTATCCGGGGTTTTGGACAGGTAGCAGCTCCCATTACTTCCCTGCTGAAGGGGGGCCCGGTGCGTTTGCAGTGGTCAGCTGAGGCGGACAGGGCGTTTTGTAAACTGAAGGACCTGTTCACCTCGGCTCCGGTGCTGGCGCACCCGGACCCCGCTTTAGCGTTCCAGGTAGAGGTGGACGCGTCAGAGGCCGGTATTGGGGCAGTACTGTCGCAACACTCAGGCACGCCACCTAAGCTCCGTCCCTGCGCTTTTTCTTCTAAGAAGCTCAGCCCGGCGGAGCGTAATTTTGACGTAGGGGACAGGGAGCTGTTAGCCGTGGTTCAAGCCCTAAAGGTGTGGAGGCATTAGCTTGAGGGGGCTCAACACCCTTTTCTCATTCTGACCGACCATCGTAACCTGGAGTACATACGGGCAGCTAGGAGATTAAACCCTCGTCAGGCTAGGTGGAACATGTTCCTGACCCGGTTTGTTTTTAAGATCACGTACATCCCAGGGTCCCAGAACGGTAAGGCACACGCCCTGTCCCGGCGGTATGACACAGAGGAGAGGTCCATTGAGCCCACTCCCATACTGCCGGAGTCTTGTCTGGTGGCACCGGTGGTATGGGAGGTCGATGCGGAAATTGAGCGGGCGTTACGCACCGACCCTACTCCCCCAGAGTGTCCAGTGGGTCGGACGTACGTGCCGCTCGAGGTCCGTGATCGGCTCATTTATTGGGCTCATAAGTCACCCTCCTCTGGACATCCAGGTATTGGCCGGACAGTGCACTGCCTTAGTGTTAAATACTGGTGGCCAACATTGGCTAAGGACGTGAGGGTTTATGTCTCCTCCTGCTCGGTGTGCGCTCAGTGTAAGGCGCCTAGACACCTGCCCAGGGGGAAGTTACAACCCCTGCCCGTTCCACAACGGCCGTGGTCTCACCTCTCGGTGGACTTTGTCACGGACCTTCCCCCCTCCCAGGGGAATACCACTATTCTGGTCGTTGTGGATCGGTTCTCTAAGGCCTGTCGTCTCATTCCTATGCCGGGTCTCCCTACTGCCCTACAGACCGCTGAGGCTTTGTTCACCCACGTCTTCCGGCACTACGGGGTTCCCGAGGATATAGTGTCTGATCGGGGTCCCCAGTTCACCTCTAGAGTCTGGAGGACGTTCATGGAACGCTTGGGGGTCTCGGTTAGCCTTACCTCGGGTTACCACCCGGAGAGTAATGGGCAGGTGGAGAGAGTAAACCAGGATGAGGGTAGGTTTCTGAGATCCTATTGCCAGGGCCGGCCGGAGGAGTGGTTGGGGTATATCCCCTGGGCAGAGATGGCTCAGAACTCTCTCCGCCACTCCTCTACTAACCTGACCCCTTTTCAGTGTGTGTTAGGTTATCAGCCGGTTCTGGCACCATGGCATCAGAGCCAGATCGAGGCTCCTGCGGTGGATGAGTGGTTTCGGCGCTCGGAGGAGACGTGGAACGCTGCCCACGTCCATCTGCAGCGGGGCATCCGCAGGCAGAAGGCGAGCGCCGACCTCCACCGCAGTGAGGGTCCAGTCTACGCCCCTGGAGATCGAGTCTGGCTCTCGACTCGAAATCTGCCCCTTCGCCTGCCCTGCCGGAAGCTTGGCCGGCGGTTTGTGGGGCCATTTAAAGTCCTGAATGAGGTGTGTTACAGGTTGCAACTGCCCAATGACTATCACATTAACCCCTCATTCCATGTGTCTCTCCTCAGGCCGGTGGTAGCTGGTCCACTCCAGGAGAGTGAGATAAGGGAGACCCCTCCGCCCCCACTGGACATCGAGGGGGCTCCGGCGTACTCAGTCCGGTCCATCGTGGATTTGAGATGTCGGATGGGGGGTCTACAATATCTCGTGGAGTGGGAGGGGTACGGTCCGGAGGAACGGTGCTGGGTGCCTCAGGGGGACATTTTAGATCCATCCCTCCTGACTGAGTTCCATCGTAGTCATCCTACGCGCCCTGCTCCACGTCCTCCTGGCTGTCCCCGAGGCCGGGGTCGGCGCACGGCTGGAGCCGCGCGTCAAGGGGGGGTACTGTCATGAATTCCGCCGAGACTGCTCCTCCTCCTTGTTCGGGCAGGCTTCGGCGTTCGTCGTCCCCGGAGTACTAACTGCTACCATTTGATGTTCTCTATGTTTGTTTGGTTTTGTCTGTTTGGTGCACCTGTGTCTTATCACTTATTGATTATGTCACCTATAAGTTTCCTTTGGTTTTGTTTGTAGTTGTGTGTTGTTGTCCGCCTGTCCATTCGGGTTTTGGATTTTGCTCTGGTGTATTTAAGTGTATTGACGCACTGTTCGCACATCGCTTATATTTCGTGTTTTACGCACTGTTTGCGTATCGCTCGCCTCCGTTGTTTGAGGCCCGTTCTTTTGTATTGTCATTTTTCTGACTAGTAAAGTCTGTTGGACTAAGCTTCTGTGTCCTGCGCCTGACTCCAACACCACATCCACTTCAAACACTGACACCTTCCATCAGCAAGGGCATTGAAGATTAAACTTGGCTGGGTCTTTCAGCATGACAATGATCCCAAACACACCGCCCGGGCAACGAAGGAGTGGCTTCGTAAGAAGCATTTCAAGGTCCTGGAGTGGCCTAGCCAGTCTCCAGATCTCAATACCCCATTGGAAAATCTTTGGAGGGAGTTGAAAGCCCCAAAACATCACTGCTCTAGAGGAGATCTGCATGCAGGAATGGGCCAAAATACCAGCAACAGTGTGTGAAAACCTTGTGAAGACTTACAGAAAATGTTTGACCTGTGTCATTGCCAACAAAGGGTATATAACAAAGTATTGAGAAACTTTTGTTATTGACCAAATACTTATTTTCCACCATAATTTGCAAATAAATTCATTAAAAATCCTACAATGTGATTTTCTGGAGGAAAAACAATCTCATTTTGTCTGTCATAGTTGACGTGTACCTATGATGAAAATTACAGGCCTCTCTCATCTTTTTAAGTGGGAGAACTTGCACAATTGGTGGCTGACTAAATACTTTTTTTCCCCACTGTATATATATCTAGTGTCCTCTCATATGCTCTGCACCAGTCTGTCCCAACCCTGGGTCCCCTAACCAATGGGCCAGCTAAGAGTAAAAATACATGCCCCACAGCCAGCATAACATTTGACATTTGATCCATTTGTCAGACGCTTTTATACAGAACGACTTATAGTTAGTTAGTGCATTCAACTTAAGGTAGCTAGGTGAGACAACCACATAATCCTGATATGAACGTCTATGATAGAACGGTTGTTTATTTTTTATGACAAGACAACCATAAGAACTGAGGACATAAATACACTGAAACAGGCAGACACGATACAACACATTTAGACAAGAACAGTTATAAGCATTGCCATGGTGTAGCCTAATACAAAAAGAAATAAGGACAAAACATTGTTAGCTTACATTCCATGGCATATGGAACATTTTGCCCTTACAATAACTTATATATGCTTTAATTAATATTGTTCAATAGAACTCTAGTCGACGTTGTCAAAGTTGGTCTTGTTACCTCCTCAATCAGTCTTGGCATTTTCCTCGTCTTGAACCAAATCCTCTTCATCTTCTTCTCCTGATCCTTCTGGATCTGCAAAACCAGAGCCAACCTGGCTCCCAGCTCCATCACGTAGTCTGTCTGGATCGCCCTTTCCTCCAACCGACACTCACCCCTCCTCTGTGTCAGCGTTGAACCCTCAATGTCTTCCTCTTAGCTAACAATAACTCTGGAAAATACATAACGTTGTAGTAAGTGGGTGTTGCTAACCAAATAATAATGCATCTCTTTACAATGTGCACACGTTTTCTTCCCAGCTAATACAATTAAGCAAGTGGAATCCTACTCCAGATATGTTTACGCAATAGGCTTATCTGAATTACTAGTAAAAAGTTGGCTACTGGAAAAGCGACCAAGTTCAAATGAATCGATTTTGGCTGTTCTTATCATTATGTGAACAATATCCTTTATGACGTCATTATTGTGATGCAAGGCGTTGCCATTGGAGATGAAAAAGCACAACACAGACTTTAAAAAGCAAACTTCAGGTTCTTTCTGTACCTTACTATTGAGCCTTATTCAACCCCTCATGTAGCTCTACTCCATATTGGGCCTGGTTCTCACAAACCACACTAATCAGTTCCATCATATCATTGAAAACACTGTGTTTTGGGTAGAAAATGACTCTATATCCATGCAGGACCTTACTTGTACAGTTTCATCTATTTTAAAAACCAAGGAGGTAAAAACGCCAGTCTTCTCTTTGAGTGCCCCTGAGTGTACCTCAATTTAAAGAGGTCTATCAATTCAACCATTTGAAATGGATGTCCATTCAAAAAGAACATATTATTCTTATTAGAAATGAATCAGCTACAAATTAGGTAGGCATACTTGTTTTTTTACACAACCTACTCTTTTGGTACATATTTATTGAGATAATTGATTACAACATATGTTGGTGATTAACACAGAGAGGTATTTTTTTCTGTCATCAATAGAATGCATTAGCCATTAGGCTGGCTCACTACAATTGTAACATGACATCTCAGGTGTCAGGATGAAGCATTTTCTCACAAAAAGAGGACTCAAGCAAACTATCTCTCTTCAACAGTTTCACTAGTCATGTTAGGTCTACTTAAAATGTCACATTCATACACAAGTAATTTGAAAATAAGTTATACTACTGAAACACATTCACAATTAGTTATATTACAACCTACCTCTGAAGTAAACAGTGTGTTCTCTCACTAATGAAATAGGACATTAATAATCGGTCAGTGGTTAGTTGAATTAGTCTCTTTGCACTGTTCAGTTTGTCTGTGCAACATGTGTTTTGCCTAATTAAAAGTCAATATGTTTTAGATATCATAAATAGCAGCCAGGCTTACTTAGGTTGTTTGTTCGATCTCAGCCTATGACTAATGTTAATATTCATCATCATCATCATCATGAATAAAATACATAGGCTACCTTACTACAGTAAAACAAGTATTCCACAGTCTATGTCACCTCAGTAACAAAGTTCCAAAAAAGAAATGAGGGTTCAAGAAAACATCTCTCTTCAATGGCCTCAGCTATTAGCCATATGATCAACAAGGTCAAATGCAGCACTAAAATCAAGAAGCAGCTCATCCACAAGTTTATCTTGGTCAAGTGACCTGAGCCATTGATCGATTAAATCAACCAGAGCTGTTGCAGTCGAGTGATCCTTACGGTATCTTTACAGTACGCATGCTCATAGAGGGATAAAATTAGCTGGATGTGTAATTATATAGGCCCAAAAAATTTAATTGAAGAGTAGGTGTCATTGATGTTTAGCATTTTAGTTTAATAAATTATTAAATAAGGAAATCAAATTCAGCTGACTATAGAACAGTATTTGTAGACCTGCCAACAGCGCCCATTGATTAAAAATATGTATGAACATTTTCTTATCCATGTCTTTCCAGTTGATATAACCAAACAGACAACCATTGTTGCTCAAGAGCGTCACACATGCCTCCATTCATTCTCTATAATATTCCCCTCCATCATATTCCTCTATCATATTCCCTCTATCATATTCCCTCTATTATATTCCCTCTATTATATTCCTCTCCATCATATTCCACTCCATCATAATACTCGCTATCATATTCCCTCTATCATATTCCTCTTTATTTATACAGGGAATCCCAATTGAGACCAGTGTCTCTTTTTCAAGGGTGCCCAGTGTTATATCAATGAACAATCCAAACAGCTTAAATAGATACAATTACATACAGAGCAGAAAATATATAGAGCAAAATTATTAGACTTGAACACATATATTTCTCAATGAACAGGTCTTACATTTACATTACATTTTAGTCATTTAGCAGACGCTCTTATCCAAAGCGACTTACAGTTAGTGGGCCCCCGTGGGAAACGAACCCACAACCCTGGCGTTGCAAGCGCCATGCTCTACCACCTGAGCTACAGGAGGGCCTGTCTTGTATTTAACCAGTTGAGCTGACAACCATTTTGCACTGTTTCACTAGGACTATAGTCATCAATCTAGCAAGAGGGCAATATGTTATTAATGTAGTGGTGTCCCTCCCCCCAGGAAGCTATGACCTTTAGCTTTCACCTGGAATTGTTCATTTATGTCTGAAAAAAAAAACACTTTTCAAACCATTTGATCTGGTACACAAGAAAAGTATAGTACAACCTTCTTTACTACTTTGCCAAACATTTCATGACATTAGTGATATTCAAAATCTGTTAAATTTGTGAATGTCTAAATTAACATTTGGGCCATTTAACCAGTGGGCATCTCTCCTATAGACAAGGGGAGAAGGGCTATGTAAAGGTCTCGATTTTGCCGTTCTGAACAAATGTTTGACTTCCACACAAAATTACTTCTTGACTTATTTTAGGTTTAAGGAAGTGTGTAGGTCGCATTCTTTATCGTAGAGCTATGAAAGTTATGTATTTAGCTCTGCCTGCACGAGACAAATTCAGTGATTGCTTTGCCATGTCTGTGCCGTGAAGCAGTCAAGCTGGATAAATGTTTTTCCTGGGACGCCCCTTTGATGTAGCGTTGCAGTGAAGTGATATAAATGGATGTAATGATGCAGCAGACCACCAGAGGGAGGCAATTACAAGTTTATTCGACAGAGGACGTTTACGTGTTTCTAGGAAGGTCTGGATGGATGTCTTCGGTGGGAAATCAATCAAATAAGTCATGTAAACAATTACATATTTTTTACAGAAATTCTATCGCCCAATTTCGGGGACTGTCAGACTAAGAGGTTTTAAGTCTTAAAGTGATTTAATGAAACAAATCCTCTCTGTCACGTTCCTCTTAATATATTCCCTCTATCATATTCCCCTCTATCCTAATCCCTCTATCATATTCCTCTCTATCATATTCCTCTCCACCCACTCCTCCTCCTTCCTCCTCTCCCTCATCTCAGTGCAGCCCCTCTCCATCCACTAGAGCAGGAAGTCTCTGGGCTCAGTGATGTCCAGCTCAGACTGAAGAGAGGCCGTTTTAACTCTCTTCTCCTTTAGCTGTTCCTCCAGCCTGGCAATTACTATCTCCTTGTCAACCAAGCAACCTGATCTGGACTTTGAGATGATCTGACGTCTCTTTTGCTTGAGACATTTCTCTTTGCTGCTCATCTCTTTAGTATTCCATCACACTAATGTCCTTCTTGAAGTAGCATAAATCTGAGGCTACCTCTTTTTTCAGATCCTCATGTGCTTCTCTTATAGGTTTGAATGTGTGTCCTCTGTTGTCTCACCCATCTCTGCAGATCATAGAGATCAGCTTACTGTCCGTCTCACAGAACAGCTTCAGAGCCTCTCCATGTTCACGACATTCATCTCTCTACTGTTTCCTCTCTCGGCTGTAGCTCTCTCTTTTAGCATCTTCCTCCAGTTTCAGCTGGTAGGCCACGTTCCTGATCAGTCTGTTGATCTGGAAGATTCTGTCTCTGACCAGAGCCCTGCCCTCTTGACAGAGTTGGTGTCCAACTTTCAGGCTGTCTTGGAGGCATCTCTTGCAGAAGGTGTGCTGATAGCTTAGAGACACAGGCTCAGTGTAGATGTCTGTGCAGATGGAACAGCACAGGTGGTCTGCCAGGTCAGAGGAAGCTGTGGCCATAATGACTGTGCTCGTGCTCAGTTTGTGAGAGACAAAGAGGCAGTGTCCGAATACCCATATTAGAGTACTAAATAGTATATAAAAACGTTAAATTTTTTAGTATGTGAAATTTAGAAAGTATGCCGCGTTCACATGCTAGTCGGACCAAGGAAACTCTGAAATGTCCGACTTGTTGATTCGTTGAATGCGGCAAGTGTATAACTACAACCAGTAAGCAAGTCTGAAATGTCCAGGTTTCCAAGTTCCGACTAGCATGTGAACGCGGCAATAGTACTCAGAATGCGTCATCTAATGCACGATTGCATTGACTCCCGTCATTGGTTCATTTCGGTACAGCGCGTCAATTTATCTGACTATCAGCTGTTGCCAAACAAGTGAGTCAGAAAATAAGAGTGAATTATACTAGATCAAAGGCAAAATTAGTATGCAGTTTAAGTAAGTATTACGCTAGAATGGATATTCAGACACAGCCAGTAACAGGTCTTTCTTGGAAAATACATGTATGTTCTTGAAGTACACAGTCAAATTAAAATTAGCTTTAAAGCCCTCATGAAGAATACTGACAGACTTCTTGTAAAGGTAGAGGCATGTGACTATCATAAAGCAAGACAGACTAAAGTTTAGTGTCAGTAACAACTTTCAGTGTGGGTGTGGGGAAAAAGCTAAAACACAAGTGAATAAAGGATGGGTTTTATTATCCATACAGTATAAATAGGAAATGTCTAATAAACTAATTATTCCAACTAATTCTTTGGATTGGAGATGACTGCTTTAGACTGTTGATGCACACATTGAGGTCAGCAAGCAGCAAATAAGTGTCCAGCATACTATAGTGGTTTTTACAAGTAACTACACATATCACACCACAACAGCTAACATGGTGTCTCACTCCCTCTCCTCCTCTCCTCCTCTCCTCCTCTCCCTCTTGTCTCCTCTGTTCTTCCTCTATTCCTCCTCCTCTCCTCCTCGCCCTCTCAGCGGCTCCAGCTGGATAGAGTGACGGCGAGGTGACCTCCTGCCTCTCTCACTAGAGGGCGGGAGAGGGGGAACAAAGAGGATGAGGAGGAGGTGGAGAGAAAGAGAGTAGGAATGGAAGAGGACGTGGAGAGGGGTAGAGGAGGCAGAAAGCCTGGTCTAAGTATTGCTTTAAAGGGAAGAGAGGGGGAGGAGGAGAGAGCGCGAGAGATGGGGGGGGAGTGGGAGAAAGAGGGGAGGAGGGGGAGGAAGGGGAGGGCAGCTGTGTCCGACACACCATCCTTACACCTGCAACAGGTAGGCCAGGGGGCGGGACCTGTAGGTGAGACTCATAACATGATAAGGGGGGCAGGTGAAGAAGGGGTGGAGCTGGAGTCAAGGAGGGGAGGGTGTTCCTACGAGCCCCCTGCCAGCGAGACGGGGAGCAGGGAGGAAGTCTGTCCACGGAGCATTTCTGGGTCATTGGGTCGCCTCCAATGAGATTAGATCCCCCTCTACAATGTAAAGCAGTTTGAGCACTGGGGGGTTCTCTGTATAAATCCAAGGTGAAACCTTCATGGGCTAGCCTTCTCTCAGGTGAGTCTGCTCTGGGCTGCATGCGAAAGGTGCTCCTCTGTGGGAAAGAGGAGAGAACAAGAGCCCCCAGAAGAGATCTCCTTATGGTAGTGATGGACAGATCAACTCTCCTTGTCATCTTCCACCTCTTCCTCTTCCTCTTCCTCTTGCTCGGCCTTCTCCCTCCTTTCCTTCTTACAGTCGTGATGGAGAGAACCCTTTTCTCCCTTTCCTCCTTCCTCTCCTCCCTCTTTCTCTTCCTCTACCTTCCTCTCCCTCCTTCCCTCTTGGTAGACCTTGTTTAGTCAAGCCAGATTGTGGATAGCTAGCCATGGTTCAGACCACTGTCACTGTCTGGGAGGGGGGATACAGGACTGGTCCACTGGACTTAGCTCACATGGGGAGAACCTGGTGCTGCTGCCATTCCCCCTCTTACCTGGGATGAGATCACGTTTGGAGGAAACCTGGCACCATCCCTACGGTGAAGCATGGTGGTGGCAGCATCATGCTGTGGGGAGGATTTTCAGGGACAGGGACTGGGAACACGCCCCATTCACATCGACGGGGCTGTAGTGGAGTGGGTCGAGAGTTTCAAGTTCCTTGGTGTCCACATCACCAACAAACTATCATGGTCCAAACACACCAAGACAGTCGTGAAGAGGGCACGACAACGCCTTTTCCACCTCAGGAGACTGAAAAGATTTGACATTGGTCCCAAGATCCTCAAAAAGTTCTACAGCTGCTCCACAAGAGCTTCTGACCGGTTGCTTCACCGCCTGGTATGGCAACTGCTCGGCATCCGACCGTAAGGCGCTACAGAGGGTAGTGCGTACGGCCAAGTACATCACTGGGGCCAAGCTTCCTGCCATCCAGGACCTATATACTAGGCGGTGTCAGAGGGAGGCCCAAAAAATTGTCAAAGACTCCAGTCACCCAAGTCATAGACTGTTCTCTCTGCTACCGCACAGCAAGCGGTACCAGAGTGCCAAGTCTAGGTCCAAAAGGCTCCTTAACAGCTTCTACCCCCAAGCCATAAGACTGCTGAACAATTAATCAAATGGCCACCCGGACTATTTACATTGACACCTCCAACCCTTTGTTTTTACACTGCTGCTACTCTCTGTTTATTATCTATGCATAGTTACTTTACCCCTACCTAAATGTACAAATTACCTCAACTAACCTGTACCCACACACATTGACTCGGTACCGGTACCCCTTGTATATAGCCTCGTTATTATTTTATTGTGTTACTTTTTTTTTTTTTTACTTTAGTGTATTTAGTAAAAATGTTCTTAACTCTATTTCTTGAACTGCATTGTTGGTTAAGGGCTTGTAAGTAAGCATTTCACGGTAAGGTCTACACCTGTTGTATTCGGCACATGACAAATACAAGAAACCGGACTTGAACCCGATCTAACATCTCTGGAGAGACCTGAAAATAGCTGTACAGCGACACGCCCTATCCAACCTGACAGAGCTTGAGAGGATCTGCAGAGAAGAATGGGAGAAACTCCTCAAATACAGGTGTGCCAAGCTTGTAGCGTCATACCCAAGAAGACTCGAGGCAGTAATCGCTGCCAAAGGTGCTTCAACAAAGTACTGAGTAAAGGGTCTGAATACTTATGTAAATGTAATATTTCCATTTATTATTTTTAATACATTTATAAAAAAGTCTAAAAACCTGTTCTCACTTTGTCATTATGGGGTATTGTGTGTAGATTGATCATGAAAAAAACAATTTAATCAATTTTAGAATAAGACAAAGTGTGGAAAAAGTCAAGGGGTCTGAATATATTTACAAATGCACTCAATTAGATTTTGTTCAAAATAATTTATAGGGCAGCCAATAATTGTGACACGCATGTTTTTGAATAACATAATGATTTCTTGATGACAATTATTTTTCTATTTGAAAATTTTTTACTCAATTAAAGGGTAGATTCATATGATGTTTTGAGTGTAAGATCAAGCTGATAGACCACAATGACATGTTTTCACAGCCTTTTTTGTTCACATTTCCTTCTGGTGCCAATAATTCAGGAGGGCACTGTACACTTCCACTCATCACTTAGAAACTGTGATGGAAGAAGTCTTCATTGTTACCCTTATCTCTCTCCCTTTGATTACCCTCATGTCAGTCATACATTATATTACAAAATATTAAGCTTCAAAGGCAAAAAATATGATTAGACAAATAATAATATTTATTTGAATGATACAGTATGTTACTAAATTGAGATTTAAATGAAATGTTTTTGTAATTATTACATTTTACGAAATGTAAAAACAAAACATTAAAAAAATAACAAAATAACAAAAGCAAGGTAAAAAGAAAAGGACACAGAAACAGATCCAGATTCCTATTGCCTTTACGAGTCGTCTTTGACCATATCCAGTTGATCACATATAGCGGTTGGTCTTTCAGTACATTTTATGAAGAAAAAAAATGTGTGTGTTTTTTTAATCATTTCCTTGACAGTCGGCCATTCGAGTGCATCATATAATTCTATGGAGAACATCTCATAACCACATTGCAGACCCTTTCTTGCTGCCTTATTTTGTGCTATTTGCAGTCTCTTTAGGTCACCAACACCTGCATTACTCCAGACAACAGTAGTTAATTTGACTATGGATGAGAGCTTGTGAGATTTGTTTTAGAATTTTCTCTACCAATCCCATAGGTATAAACACTGGTAATGGCTCTACCTTTCCCTCTGATAGGCTTTGTTTGCCATATTACACCTAATTTATATGTACACCTATCAAATCCTTTCAACATGTAGGAGTGCTTAGTGTTGATTTAGGATTCAACATTTAAACTGTGCAACACTCCCCAAATTTGCGAAAAGTAAACATTTTGTGTTTATAATGTTTTGTACGGTATGCCTTGACAAAAAACAAACAGAGTAAACATTTATTTTTTATTCTTTGTTTTTCATTGCATGCAAAAATACAGTATCTCCCTTCTCACTCTTTCTTACCCAGTCTACTCATCCATCTTCAAGCTTTCATCCCTTCCCTGCTCTTCTATCACCCTCTCAGTTCCACCTCCAGCTGGCTCCCTCTTTTTCCTCTTCTCTAGTCTCTTCCTCTCCTCTTTCCTCCTCTTTTCTCTCTTCTTCTCCTCCTTTTTTTGAATATTTCGCTCCATCTCCAGGAGCTCAGCTTGAGCTTTCTCTCTCTTTTTCAGCTCCTCAGACCACTTCTTCTCTTTCTTAATCCTATCTTTCATCATGGCGTTGTGTATCTTAATCAGCCCCTCTAACCTCTTTTTCTCTGCCTTTTCCTTCTCTTTTCTTTCCTTCTCTCTCTTTTTCTGTTCTAACTTGTCCCTCTTTTTCTCAGCCTTCATGGCTTTCTTTTGCTCTTTCTCTCTCGCCTTCATATCCTTTCTCTCTTTCTCGTCATCTTTCAACGTCTTATTCAGTTCCTTATTTTTCTCTTTTTCCTCCATCTTTAAAAACGTGACTTTCTGCTTGAGGTTCATGGCCAGAAAGCCCACTCTTCCCAGGATGGTATCTGCTCTCTCTGATGAAACCGTCCCATTGGAGCTCTTGGAATGGGCACGGTCCGCCTCACTCTTCAAACCCTCCCTAGGGCTCACCTCCTCCTTGACGCTCCTCTCTTCACTCTCAATGTCAATGCCTGTCCAATAATCCTAACAGGAAGACATTGACTCTAGATGTAATATTGTTCCAATTTGGCACATTCAATACACATTTGAGTGATCAACATACATTGATGGCCTCATGGGGCACACAATTTGGAGGACAGTAATTGAGGTAACTTGTTTATTTGTATCCCAAACCGATTTTATAATAGCCATAGATGTTCTTCCTGGGTCCACACCAAACGTAATACAAATGTTAACCCTAGTAAGGGGTGATGTTTTATACTATGAGCATAGAGTAGCATGGTTGGGGTCAATTCCATTTCAATTCCAGTCAATTCAGGAAGTACTTAATTCAATGCTTTGAATTGAAATGGAACAGACCCCCAACCCTGTAGAGTAGTAGTGTAAAATAGGACACCTACCTTTGCCTCTTCCAGCGTCCAGGGCCTGGGTTCCTCATCCTCTGACCTGCATATGGAGGCTCTCACTCTAACAGGCGTCTTAGTGGCCAAGCAGAGCAGAGGTGTTGCCAGAGTTAAGTTAGCATCTGGGACCAGCTGGTGAGCATGAGGGCAGCGATCCACCTCTTCACTAGTGCCCTTCCCTTTCTGCTCTGGCTGCTTGTGGTCCTTGTCATGGATGCATGCCAGGCTTGGAGGAATTGCTAGGACAGGGCTTTTATCACTCATCAGTTCCTCTCTCTTGACAGTGGATGCAACTGCACTTGCCTATGTGTTAACTGAGCACTCTGTGGTGTCCTCAACTGTCTCCTCTGGCTGCTTGTGGTCATTGTTGTTGTGAATGCATTGCAGACCTGGAGGACTTTTATCATCCCATTTGTAAACGGCAACAGTTGCCTCTGTGTCGACTGAGCACTTTGTAGTGCACTCAACTGTCTTCCATAGCTGTTTGTGGTCATTGTTGTGGGTGCAGGTCAGGATTAGAGGCAGTGTTGCAGGTGCAGGAGGACTTTTATCAGCCAAAAACTCCTCTGTGTGTACAGTGGACACGGAAACGGCTGCTTCCCTGGCAAATGGACACTTGTTGGTGTCCTCTACAGCTTCCCCTGGCAGATTGTGGACAGTGGATACGGAAACGGCCGCTTCCCTGGACACTTGACTCTTGGTGGTGTCCTCTACTGCCTCCTCTGGCTGCTTGTGTTCATTGTCTAGAATGTGTGGAAACTTTGAAGGCAGCATTGGAGCCGGGCTTTTATCACCCAACAGGTCCTCTCCCTGGACAATGGATGTGCCTGCAGTGATTGCTGTGGTAACGGAGAACTCGCTGGCATCCTCTGTTGTCTCCTCGGTCAGTTTGTGGTCAGAGTCTCGGATACATGGCGAGCTTGGAGGCAGTGCTGCAGGGTCAGGAGGGCTTTGATCAGCTGCCATGTCCTCTTTGAGGTGAGTGGACACATCATTGTTTGTTTCACTGATAACTGGACACTTGGTGGTGCCCTCTACTGCCTCCCCTGGCAGTTTATAGTCAACTTCAAAGACAAGTGGCAGACTTGGAGGCAGCATTGGGACAGGGCATTTAGCTGCTGATCTGTATACTCCAAAATCAACAGTAGCTGTGCCTGCAGTGGTCTCTGTAGCAACTGAGACCTCATAGGTATCCTCTACTGTCTGCTCTGGTGACATGAAGTCATCGTCAAAGACTGTTGGCAGGCATGGAGGCAGCACTGAAGGAAGACTTCTAGCTGCCCATCGATTCTCTCCCATGACAGTGGCTGTGGTAAAAGTGGCCTCTATGGCAACTGGGCACTCTGCGGCTGACACAGTAGGCTGGGAGGTTTAGAGGAAATTGAATGAATTGCCAATGAACCGCTGAGCCAGTGGTGGGAGGGAGTAAGGATAGAATCTGTCCTCTTTCTTGACATTAGATATTGCCACAGGAGCAACTGAGACCTCAGTGGTGCCCTCTACTGTCTGATGTGGCTGCATGGAGTCTTCATCAAAGAAGTGTGGCAGGTATCGATGCAGCACTGAGGAAAGATGTATATCTGTCCATAGGTCCTCTCGTTTACCTGTAGATACATCTGCAGTGGCCAATGTGGCAACTGGGCATTCAGCAGACTGGCAGGTTTCAGGGACAAAGTATGAAAATACAATGAACCGCTGTGCATCCTGAGCGCGTATGGCCAATGGAGAGGGGGGATGCAACATGGTTGGTATAGGCCTCTGATTGGTGAAAGCCAGTGGTGGGAGGGAGTCAATACAGGGAGCCATAAACTCAGTGAGAGGACAGTTGCTCACATCTCTCACATTCTGCGTGAGAAAAGAAACAGACATGATGAAAGTGATCACATTCAGTACATACATACATACTGTATGAGTCAACACTATTTACTTATACATCACACACACACATATATATATATATATATATATATATATATATATATATATATATATATATATATATATATATATAGTGTCCTCTCAGATGCTCTGCACCAGTCTGTCCCAACCCTGGGTCCCCTAGCCAATGGGCCAGCTAAGTGTAAAAATACATGCCCCACACCCAGCATAACATTTGACATTTTAGCCATTTATCAGACGCTTTTATCCAGAACGATTTATAGTTAGTTAGTTCATTCAACTTAAGGTAGCTAGGTGAGACAACCACATAATCCTGATATGAGCGTCTATGATAGAACGGTTGTTTATTTTTTATAACAAGACAACCATAAGAGCTGAGGACATAAATACACTTAGACAAGAACAGTTATGAGCATTGCCATGGTGTAGCCTAATACAAAAAGAAATAAGGACAAAACATTGTTAGCTTACATTCCATGGCATATGGAACATTTTGCCCTTACAATAACTTATATTTGCTTTAATTAATATTGTTAAATAGAACTCTAGTCGACTTTGTCAAAGTTGGTCTTGTTACCTCCTCAATCAGTCTTGGCATTTTCCTCGTCTTGAACAAAATCCTCTTCATCTTCTTCTCCTGATCCTTCTGGATCTGCAAAACCAGAGCCAACCTGGCTCCCAGCTCCATCACGTAGTCTGTCTGGATCGCCCTTTCCTCCAACCGACACTCACCCCTCCTCTGTGTCAGCGTTGAACCCTCCATGTCTTCCTCTTAGCTAACAATAACTCTGGAAAATACATAACGTTGTAGTAAGTGGGTGTTGCTAACCAAATAATAATGCATCTCTTTACAATGTGAACACATTTTCTTCCCAGCTACTTACAATTAAGCAAGTGATAATCCTAGTCCAGATATGTTTACGCAATAGGCCTATCTGAATTACTAGTAAAAAGTTGGCTACTGGAAAAGCGACCAAGTTCAAATGAATCGATTTTGGCTGTTCTTATCATTTCGTGAACAATATCCTTCATGACATCATCATTGTGATGTAAGGCGTTGCCATGGCAGATGAAAAAGCACAACACAGTCTTTAAAAAGCAAACTTCAGGCTCTTTCTGTACCTTACTATTGAGCCTTATTCAACCCCTCATGTAGCTCTACTCCATATTGGGCCTGGTTCTCACAAACCACACTAATCACTTCCATCATATCATTGGAAACACTGTGTTTTGGGTAGAAAATGACTCTATATCCATGCAGGACCTAACTTGTACAGTTTCATCTATTTTAAAAACCAAGGAGGTAAAAACGCCAGTCTTCTCTTTGAGTGCCCCTGAGTGCACCTCAATTTAAAGAGGTCTATCAATTCAACCATTTGAAATGGATGTCCATTCAATTAAGAACATATTATTCTTATTAGAAATGAATCAGCTACAAATTAGGTAGGCGTACTTGTTTTTTTACACAACCTACTCTTTTGGTACATATTTATTGAGATAATTGATTACAACATATGTTGGTGATTAACACAGAGAGATTTTTTTTCTTCTGTCATCAATAGAATGCATTAGCCATTAGGCTGGCTCACTACAATTGTAACATGACATCTCAGGTGTCAGGATGAAGCATTTTCTCACAAAAAGAGGACTCATGCAAACTATCTCTCTTCAACAGTTTCACTAGTCATGTTAGGTCTACTTAAAATGTCACATTCATACACAAGTAATTTGAAAATAAGTTATACTACTGAAACACATTCACAATAAGTTATATTACAACCTACCTCTGAAGTAAGCAGTGTGTTCTCTCACTAATGAAATAAGACATTAATAATCTGTCAGTGGTTAGTTGAATCAGTCTCTTTGCACTGTTCAGTTTGTCTGTTCAACAGGTAACCTTCCAGAATCGGAATCTTGTGATGTCACAATGGAGTCCCCATTGCCATGGTTACCCACCGCAGCTTTCATGTGTAATCAAATGCTGGCAGAATTTAGTTTATTTATTTTTATTTTTTGTACCTATGCAGCACAGTCATACCTAATATATACAATGAATCCATATAACCTAATTTTTAATTAAAATAAAATGCTGTAACTCATATCAAATGGTTGACCATTCAAACGACATGTGTTTTGCCTAATTAAAAGTCAATATGTTTTAGATATCATAACTAGCAGCCAGGCTTACTTAGGTTGTTTGTTAGATCTCAGCCTACCACTAATGTCAATATTTTTCATCATCATCATCATCAATGAAATACATAGGCTACCTTACTACAGTAAAACAAGTCTTCCATAGTCTATGTCACCTCAGTAACAAAGTTCCAAAAAAGAAATGAGGGTTCAAGAAAACATCTCTCTTCAATGGCCTCAGCTATTGGCCATATGATCAACAAGGTCAAATGCAGCACTAAAATCAAGAAGCAGCTCATCCACACGTTTATCTTGGTCAAGTGACCTGAGCCATTGATCGATTAAATCAACCAGAGCTGTTGCAGTCGAGTGATCCTTACGGTATCTTTACGGTACGCATGCTCATAGAGGGATAAAATTAGCTGGATGTGTAATTATATATGCCCAAAAAATTTAATTGAAGAGTATGTGTCATTGATGTTGAGCATTTAAGTTTAATAAATTATTAAATAAGGAAATCAATATCAGCTGACTATAGAACAGTACTGTTTAAAATTATGTTTGAACAGTTTCTTATCCATGTCTTTCCAGTTGATATAACCAAACAGACAACCTTTGTTGCTCAAGAGCGTCACACATTGCTCCATTCATTCTCTATCATATTCCCCTCCATTATATTCCTCTATCATATTCCGTCCATCATATTCCCTCTATCATATTCCCTCTATTATATTCCTCTCCATCATATTCCACTCCATCATAATACTCATCATAATAATCAATACATCATAATACATAATACTAGCTATAGTACTCATAATTCGTCATCTAATGCGCGATTGCATTGACTCCCGTCATTCGTTCATTTCGGTACAGCGCGTTAATTTATCTGACTATCAGCTGTTGTCAAACAAGTGAGTCAGAAAATAAGAGTGCCATATTACACCTAATTTATATGTACACCTTGACAAAAAACAAAACAGAGTAAACATTTATTTTTTTATTCTTAGTTTTTCATTGCATGCAAAAATACAGTATCTCCCTTCTCACTCTTTCTTACCCAGTCTACTCATCCATCTTCAAGCTTTCATCCCTTCCCTGCTCTTCTATCACCCTCTCAGTTCCACCTCCAGCTGGCTCCCTCTTTTTCCTCTTCTCTAGTCTCTTCCTCTCATCTTTCCTCCTCTTTTCTCTCTTCTTCTCCTCCTTTTTTTGAATATTTCGCTCCATCTCCAGGAGCTCAGCTTGAGCTTTCTCTCTCTTTTTCAGCTCCTCAGACCACTTCTTCTTTTTCTTAATCCTGTCTTTCATCATGGCATTGTGTATCTTAATCAGCCCCTCTAACCTATTTTTCTCTGCCTTTTCCTTCTCTTTTCTTTCATTCTCTCTCTTTTTATGTTCTAACTTGTCCCTCTTTTTCTCAGCCTTCATGGCTTTCTTTTGCTCTTTCTCTCTCGCCTTCATATCCTTTCTCTCTTTCTCGTCATCTTTCAACGTCTTATTCAGTTCCTTATTTTTCTCTTTTTCCTCCATCTTTAAAAACGTGACTTTCTGCTTGAGGTTCATGGCCAGAAAGCCCACTCTTCCCAGGATGGTCTCTGCTCTCTCCGATGAAACCGTCCCATTGGAGCTCTTGGAATGGGCACGGTCCGCCTCACGCTTCAAACCCTCCCTCGGGCTCACCTCCTCCTTGACGCTCCTCTCTTCACTCTCAATGTCAATGCCTGTCCAATAATCCTAACATGAAGACATTGACTCTAGATGTAATATTGTTCCAATATGGAACATTCAATACACATTTGAGTGATCAACATACATTGATGGCCTCATGGGGCACACAATTTGGAGGACAGTAATTGAGGTAACTTGTTTATTTGTATCCCAAACCGATTTTATAATAGCCATGGATGTTCTTCCTGGTTCCACACCAAACGTAATACAAATGTTAACCCTAGTAAGGGGTGATGTTTTATACTATGAGCATAGAGTAGCAGGGTTGGGGTCAATTCCATTTCAATTCCAGTCAATTCAGGAAGTACTTATTTCAATGCTTTGAATTGAAATGGAACAGACCCCCAACCCTGTAGAGTAGTAGTGTAAAATAGGACACCTACCTTTGCCTCTTCCAGCGTCCAGGGCCTGGGTTCCTCATCCTCTGACCTGCATATGGAGGCTCTCACTCTAACAGGCATCTTAGTGGCCAAGCAGAGCAGAGGGGTTGCCAGAGTTAAGTTAGCATCTGGGACCAGCTGGTGAGCATGAAGGCAGCGATCCACCTCTTCACTAGTGCCCTTCCCTTTCTGCTCTGGCTGCTTGTGGTCCTTGTCATGGATGCAAGCCAGGCTTGGAGGAAGTGCTAGGACAGGGCTTTTATCACTCATCAGTTCCTCTCTCTTGACAGTGGATGCAACTGCACTTGCCTCTGTGTTAACTGAGCACTCTGTGGTGTCCTCAACTGTCTCCTCTGGCTGCTTGTGGTCATTGTTGTTGTGAATGCATTGCAGACCTGGAGGACTTTTATCATCCCAGTTGTAAATGGCAACAGTTGCCACTGTGTCGACTGAGCACTTTGTAGTGCACTCAACTGTCTTCCATAGCTGTTTGTGGTCATTGTTGTGGGTGCAGGTCAGGATTAGAGGCAGTGTTGCAGGTGCAGGAGGACTTTTATCAGCCAAAAACTCCTCTGTGTGGACAGTGGACACAGAAACGGCTGTTTCCCTGGCAACTGTACACTTGTTGGTGTCCTCTACTACAGTGGATACAGAAACGGCCGCTTCCTTGGACACTTGAGTCTTGGTGGTGCTCTCTACTGCCTCCTCTTGCTGCTTGTGGTCATTGTCTAGAATGTGTGGCAACTTTGAAGGCAGCATTGGAGCCGGGCTTTTATCAGCCAACATGTCCTCTCCCTGGACAATGGATGTGCCTGCAGTGATTGCTGTGGCAACGGAGGACACTGTGGCATCCTCTTTTGTCTCCTTGGTCAGTTTGTGGTCAGTGTCTCGGATACATGGCGAGCTTGGAGGCAGTGCTGCAGGGTCAGGAGGGCTTTGATCAGCTGCCATGTCCCCTTTGAGTTGAGTGGACACATCATTGTTTGTTTCACTGATAACTGGACACTTGGTAGTGCCCTCTACTGCCTCCCCTGGCAGTTTGTAGTCAACTTCAAAGACAAGTGGCAGACTTGGAGGCAGCATTGGGACAGGTCATTTAGCTGCTGATCTGTACACTCCAAAATCAACAGTAGCTGTGCCTGCAGTGGTCTCTGTAGCAACTGAGACCTCATAGGTATCCTCTACTGTCTGCTCTGGTGGCATGAAGTCATCGTCAAAGAAGGTTGGCAGGCATGGAGGCAGCACTGAAGGAAGACTTCTAGCTGCCCATCGATTCTCTCCCTTGACAGTGGCTGTGGTAGCAGTGGCCTCTGTGTCAACTGGGCACTCTGTGGCTGAAACAGCAGGCTGGGAGGTTTCGAGGAAATTGAATGAATTGCCAATGAACCGCTGAGCCAGTGGTGGGAGGGAGTAAGGATAGAATCTGTCCTCTTTCTTGACATTAGATATTGCCACTGGAGCAACTGAGACCTCAGTGGTGCCCTCTACTGTCTGATGTGGCTGCATGGAGTCTTCGTCAAAGAAGTCTGGCAGGTATCGATGCAGCATTGAGGAAAGATGTATATCTGTCCATAGGTCCTCTCGTTTACCTGTAGATACATTTGCAGTGGCCTCTGTGGCAACTGGGCATTCAGCAGACTGGCAGGTTTCAGGTACAAAGTATGAAAATACAATGAACCGTTGTGCATCCTGAGCGCGTATGGCCAATGGAGAGGGGGGATGCAACATGGTTGGTATAGGCCTCTGATTGGTGAAATCCAGTGATGGGAGGGAGTCAATACATGGAGCCATAAACTCAGTGAGAGGACAGTTGCTCACATCTCTCACATTCTGCGTGAGAAAAGAAACAGACATGATGAACGTGATCATATTCAGTACATACATACATACATACATACTGTACGAGTCAGCACTATTTACTTATACATCACATATATATATATATATATATATATATATATATATATATACAGTGGGGAAAAAAAGTATTTAGTCAGCCACCAATTGTGCAAGTTCTCCCACTTAAAAAGATGAGAGAGGCCTGTAATGTTCATCATAGGTACACGTCAACTATGACAGACAAATTGAGAAAAAAAAATCCAGAAAATCCCATTGTAGGATTTTTAATGAATTTATTTGCAAATTATGGTGGAAAATAAGTATTTGGTCACCTACAAACAAGCAAGATTTCTGGCTCTCACAGACCTGTAACTTCTTCTTTAAGAGGCTCCTCTGTCCTCCACTCATTACCTGTATTAATGGCACCTGTTTGAACTTGTTATCAGTATAAAAGACACCTGTCCACAACCTCAAACAGTCACACTCCAAACTCCACAATGGCCAAGACCAAAGAGCTGTCAAAGGACACCAAAAACAAAATTGTAGACCTGCACCAGGCTGGGAAGACTGAATCTGCAATAGGTAAACAGCTTGGTTTGAAGAAATCAACTGTGGGAGCAATTATTAGGAAATGGAAGACATACAAGACCGCTGATAATCTCCCTCGATCTGGGGCTCCACGCAAGATCTCACCCCGTGGGGTCAAAATGATCACAAGAACGGTGAGCAAAAATCCCAGAACCACACGGGGGGACCTAGTGAATGACCTGCAGAGAGCTGGGACCAAAGTAACAAAGCCTACCATCAGTAACACACTACGCCGCCAGGGACTCAAATCCTGCAGTGCGAGACGTGTCCCCCTGCTTAAGCCAGTACATGTCCAGGCCCGTCTGAAGTGCATTTGGATGATCCAGAAGAGGATTGGGAGAATGTCATATGGTCAGATGAAACCAAAATATAACTTTTTGGTAAAAACTCAACTCGTCATGTTTGGAGGACAAAGAATGCTGAGTTGCATCCAAAGAACACCATACCTACTGTGAAGCATGGGGTTGGAAACATCATGCTTTGGGGCTGTTTTTCTGCAAAGGGACCAGGACGACTGATCCTTGTAAAGGAAAGAATGAATGGAGCCATGTATCGTGAGATTTTGAGTGAAACCCTCCTTCCATCAGCAAGGGCATTGAAGATGAAACGTGGCTGGGTCTTTCAGCATGACAATGATCCCAAACACACCGCCCGGGCAACGAAGGAGTGGCTTCGTAAGAAGCATTTCAAGGTCCTGGAGTGGCCTAGCCAGTCTCCAGATCTCAACCCCATAGAAAATCTTTGGAGGGAGTTGAAAGTCTGTGTTGCCCAGCGACAGCCCCAAAACATCACTGCCCTAGAGGAGATCTGCATGGAGGAATGGGCCAAAATACCAGCAACAGTGTGTGAAAACCTTGTGAAGACTTACAGAAAACGTTTGACCTGTGTCATTGCCAACAAAGGGTATATAACAAAGTATTGAGAAACTTTTGTTATTGACCAAATACTTATTTTCCACCATCATATGCCAATAAATTCATTAAAAATCCTACAATGTGATTTTCAGGATTTTTTTTTCTCATTTTGTCTGTCATAGTTGACGTGTACCTATGATGAAAATTACAGGCCTCTCTCATCTTTTTAAGTGGGAGAACTTGCACAATTGGTGGCTGACTAAATACTTTTTTTCCCCACTGTATATATATCTAGTGTCCTCTCAGATACTCTGCACCAGTCTGTCCCAACCCTGGGTCCCCTAGCCAATGGGCCAGCTAAGTGTAAAAATACATGCCCCACACCCAGCATAACATTTGACATTTTAGCCATTTATCAGACGCTTTTATCCAGAACGACTTATAGTTAGTTAGTGCATTCAACTTAAGGTAGCTAGGTGAGACAACCACATAATCCTGATATGAGCGTCTATGATAGAACGGTTGTTTATTTTTTATGACAAGACCACCATAAGAACTGAGGACATAAATACACTGAAACAGACAGACATGATACAACACATTTAGACAAGAACAGTTATAAGCATTGCCATGGTGTAGCCTAATACAAAAAGAAATAAGGACAAAACATTGTTAGCTTACATTCCATGTGATATGGAATATTTTGCCCTTACAATAACTTGTATTTGCTTTAATTAATATTGTTAAATAGAACTCTAGTCGACTTTGTCAAAGTTGGTCTTGTTACCTCCTCAATCAGTCTTGGCATTTTCCTCGTCTTGAACCAAATCCTCTTCATCTTCTTCTCCTGATCCTTCTGGATCTGCAAAACCAGAGCCAATCTGGCTCCCAGCTCCATCACGTAGTCTGTCTGGATCGCCCTTTCCTCCAACCGACACTCACCCCTCCTCTGTGTCAGCGTTGAACCCTCCATGTCTTCCTCTTAGCTAACAATAACTCTGGAAAATACATAACGTTGTAGTAAGTGGGTGTTGCTAACCAAATAATAATGCATCTCTTTACAATGTGCACACGTTTTCTTCCCAGCTACTTACAATTAAGCAAGTGAGAATCCTGCTCCAGATATGTTTACGCAATAGGCCTATCTGAATTACTAGTAAAAAGTTTGCTACTGGAAAAGGGACCAAGTTCAAATGAATAGATTTTGGCTGTTCTTATCATTTCGTGAACAATATCCTTTATGACATCATCATTGTGATGCAAGGCGTTGCCATGGCAGATGAAAAATCACAACACAGACTTTAAAAAGCAAACTTCAGGCTCTTTCTGTACCTTACTATTGAGCCTTATTCAACCCCTCATGTAGCTCTACTCCATATTGGACCTGGTTCTCACAAACCACACTAATCACTTCCATCATATCATTGAAAACACTGTGTTTTGGGTAGAAAATGACTCTATATCCATGCAGGACCTAACTTGTACAGTTTCATCTATTTTAAAAACCAAGGAGGTAAAAACGCCAGTCTTCTCTTTGAGTGCACCTCAATTTAAAGAGGTCTATCAATTCAACCATTTGAAATGGATGTCCATTCAATTAAGAACATATTATTCTCATTAGAAATGAATCAGCTACAAATTAGTAAGGCGTACTTGTTTTTTTACACAACCTACTCTTTTGGTACATATTTATTGAGATAATTGATTACAACATATGTTGGTGATTAACACAGAGAGGTTTTTCTTTCTGTCATCAATAGAATGCATTAGCCATTAGGCTGGCTCACTTCAATTGTAACATGACATCTCAGGTGTCAGGATGAAGCATTTTTTCACAAAAAGAGGACTCAAGCAAACTATCTCTCTTCAACAGTTTCACTAGTCATGTTAGGTCTACTTAAAATGTCACATTCATACACAAGTAATTTGAAAATAAGTTATACTACTGAAACACATTCACAATAAGTTATATTACAACCTACCTCTGAAGTAAGCAGTGTGTTCTCTCACTAATGAAATAGGACATTAATAATCTGTCAGTGGTTAGTTGAATCAGTCTCTTTGCACTGTTCAGTTTGTATGTTCAACAGGTAACCTTCCAGAATCGGAATCTTGTGATGTCACAATGGAGTCCCCATTGCCATGGTTACCCACCACAGCTTTCATGTGTAATCAAATGCTGGCAGAATTTAGTTAGTATTTTTTGTACCTATGCAGCACAGTCATGCCTAATATATACAATGAATCCATATAACCTAATTTTTTATTAAAATAAAATGCTGTAACTCATATCAAATGGTTGACCATTCAAACGACATGTGTTTTGCCTAATTAAAAGTCAATATGTTTTAGATATCATAACTAGCAGCCAGGCTTACTTAGGTTGTTTGTTCGATCTCAGCCTACCACTAATGTCAATCTTTTTCATCATCATCATCAATGAAATACATAGGCTACCGTACTACAGTAAAACAAGTCTTCCATAGTCTATGTCACCTCAGTAACAAAGTTCCAAAAAAGAAATGAGGGTTCAAGAAAACATCTCTCTTCAATGGCCTCAGCTATTAGCCATATGATCAACAAGTTCAAATGCAGCACTAAAATCAAGAAGCAGCTCATCCACAAGTTTATCTTGGTCAAGTGACCTGAGCCATTGATCGATTAAATCAACCAGAGCTGTTGCAGTCGAGTGATCCTTACGGTATCTTTACGGTACGCATGCTCATAGAGGGATAACATTTGCTGGATGTGTAATTATATAGGCCCAAAAAATGTAATTGAAGAGTAGGTGTCATTGATGTTTAGCATTTTAGTTTAATAAATTATTAAATAAGGAAATCAATATCAGCTGACTATAGAACAGTATTTGTAGACCTGCCAACAGCGCCCATTGTTTAAAAATATGTTTGAACATTTTCTTATCCATGTCTTTCCAGTTGATATAACCAAACAGACAACCTTTGTTGCTCAAGAGCGTCACACATTCCTCCATTCATTCTCTATAATATTCCCCTCCATCACATTCCTCTATCATATTCCCTCTATCATATTCCCTCTATTATATTCCCTCTATTATATTCCTCTCCATCATATTCCACTACATCATAATACTCGCTATCATATTACCTCTATCATGTTCCTCTTTATTTATATAGGGAATCCCAATTGAGACCAGTGTCTCTTTTTCAATGGTGCCCTGTGTTATATCAATTAACAATCCAAACAGCTTAAACAGATAAAATTACATACAGAGCAGAAAATATATAGAGCAAAAATATTAGACTTGAACACATACATTTCACAATGAACAGGTCTTGTATTTAACCAGTTGAGCTGACAACCATTTTGCACTGTTTCACTAGGGCTTTAGTCATCAATCTAGCAAGAGGGCAATATTTTATTAATGTAGTGGTGTCCCTCCCCCAAGGAAGCTATGACCTTAAGATTTCACATGGAATTGTTCATTTATGTCTTAGAAAAAAAACACTTTTCAAACCATATGATCTAGTACACAAGAAAAGTATAATACAACCTTCTTTACTACTTTGCCAAACATTTCATGACATTAGTGATAGTCAAAATCTGTAAAATGTGTGAATGTCTAAATTAACATTTGGGCCATTTAACCAGTGTGCATCCCGCCTATAGACAATGGGAGAAGGGCTATGTAAAGGTCTCGATTTTGTCGTTCTGAACAAATGTTTGACTTCCACACAAAATTACTTCTTGACTTATTTTAGGTTTAAGGAAGTGTGTAGGTCGCATTCTTTATAGTAGAGCTATGAAAGTTATGTATTTAGCTCTGCCTGCTCGAGACAAATTCAGTGATTGCTTTGCCATGTCTGTGCCGTGAAGCAGTCAAGTTGGATAAATGTTTTTCCTGGAACGCCCCTTTGACTTAACGTTGCAGTTAAGTGATATAAATGGATGTAATGATGCAGCCGACCACCAGAGGGAGGCAAATACAAGTTTATTCGACAGAGGACGTTTACGTGGTTCTAGGAAGGTCTGGATGGATGTCTTCTGAAATATAAAACGGTGGGAAATCAATCAAATAAGTCATGTAAACATTTACATATTTTTTAAAGAAATTCTAGCGCCCAATTTCGGGGACTGTCAACCTAAGAGGTTTTAAGTCTTAAAGTGATCTAATGAAACAAATCCTCTCTGTCACATTCCTCTCAATATATTCCCTCTATCATATTCCCCTCTATCCTAATCCCTCTATCATATTCCTCTCTATCATATTCCTCTCCACCCACTCCTCCTCCTTCCTCCTCTCCCTCATCTCAGTGCAGCCCCTCTCCATCCACTAGAGCAGGAAGTCTCTGGGCTCAGTGATGTCCAGCTCAGACTGAAGAGAGGCCGTTTTAACTCAAATCAAATCAAATCAAATCAAATTTTATTGGTCACATGCGCCGAATACAACAGGTGCAGACATTACAGTGAAATGCTTACTTACAGCCCTTAACCAACAGTGCATTTATTTTAAACAAAAAAAGTAAGAATAAAACAACAACAAAAAAAGTGTTGAGATAAAAAGAGCAGAAGTAAAATAAAGTGACAGTAGGGAGGCTATATATACAGTAAAATAAAGTGACAGTAGGGAAGCTATATATACAGGGGGGTACCGTTGCAGAGTCAATGTGCGGGGGCACCGGCTAGTTGAGGTAGTTGAGGTAATATGTACATGTGGGTAGAGTTAAAGTGACTATGCATAAATACTTACTTAACAGAGTAGCAGCAGCGTAAAAAGGATGGGGTGGGGGGGCAGTGCAAATAGTCCGGGTAGCCATGATTAGCTGTTCAGGAGTCTTATGGCTTGGGGGTAGAAGCTGTTGAGAAGTCTTTTGGACCTAGACTTGGCACTCCGGTACCGCTTGCCGTGCGGTAGCAGAGAGAACAGTCTATGACTAGGGTGGCTGGAGTCTTTGACAATTTTGAGGGCCTTCCTCTGACACCGCCTGGTATAGAGGTCCTGGATGGCAGGGAGCTTTGCCCCAGTGATGTACTGGGCCGTACGCACTACCCTCTGTAGTGCCTTGCGGTCAGAGGCCAAGCAGTTGCCATACCAGGCGGTGATGCAACCAGTCAGGATGCTCTCGATGGTGCAGCTGTATAATTTTTTGAGGATCTGAGGACCCATGCCAAATCTTTTTAGTCTCCTGAGGGGGAATAGGCTTTGTCGTGCCCTCTTCACGACTGTCTTGGTGTGTTTGGACCATGATAGTTCGTTGGTGATGTGGACACCAAGGAACTTGAAGCTCTCAACCTGTTCCACTACAGCCCCGTCGATGAGAATGGGGGCGTGCTCAGTCCTCTTTTTTTTCCTGTAGTCCACAATCATCTCCTTTGTCTTGGTCACGTTGAGGGAGAGGTTGTTGTCCTGGCACCACACGGCCAGATCTCTGACCTCCTCCCTATAGGCTGTCTCATCGTTGTCGGTGATCAGGCCTACCACTGTTGTGTCGTCGGCAAACTTAATGATGGTGTTGGAGTCGTGCCTGGCCATGCAGTCATGGGTGAACAGAGAGTACAGGAGGGGACTGAGCACGCACCCCTGAGGGGCCCCCGTGTTGAGGATCAGTGTGGCAGATGTGTTGTTACCTACCCTTACCACCTGGGGGCGGCCCGTCAGGAAGTCCAGGATCCAGTTGCAGAGGGAGGTGTTTAGTCCCAGGATCCTTAGCTTAGTGATGAGCTTAGAGGGCACTATGGTATTGAATGCTGAGCTGTAGTCAATGAATAGCATTCTCACGTAGGTGTTCCTCTTGTCCAGGTGGGAAAGGGCAGTGTGGAGTGCGATAGAGATTGCATCATCTGTGGATCTGTTGGGGCGGTATGCAAATTGGAGTGGGTCTAGGGTTTCTGGGATTATGCTGTTGATGTGAGCCATGACCAGTCTTTCAAAGCACTTCATGGCTACAGACGTCAGTGCTACGGGTCGGTAGTCATTTAGGCAGGTTATCTTAGAGTTCTTGGGCACGGGGACTATGGTGGTCTGCTTGAAACATGTTGGTATTACAGACTCAGTCAGGGACATGTTGAAAATGTCAGTGAAGACACTTGCCAGTTGGTCAGCACATGCTCGGAGTACACGTCCTGGTAATCCGTCTGGCCCTGCGGCCTTGTGAATGTTGACCTGCTTAAAAGTCTTACTCACATCGGCTACGGAGAGCGTGATCACATAGTCGTCCGGAACAGCTGGTGCTCTCATGCATGCTTCAATGTTGCTTGCCTCGAAGCGAGCATAGAAGTGGTTTAGCTCGTCTGGTAGGCTTGTGTCACTGGGCAGCTCGCGGCTGTGCTTCCCTTTGTAGTCTGTAATAGTTTTCAAGCCCTGCCACATCCGACGAGCATCAGAGCCAGTGTAGTATGATTCAATCTTAGACCTGTATTGACTCCTTGCCTGTTTGATGGTTCGTCGGAGGTCATAGCGGGATTTCTTATAAGCGTCCGGGTTAGAGTCCCGTTCCTTGAAAGCGGCAGCTCTACCCTTTAGCTCAGTGCGGATGTTTCCTGTAATCCATGGCTTCTGGTTGGGGTATGTACGTACGGTCACTGTGGGGACGACATCATCAATGCACTTATTGATGAAGCCAGTGACTGATGTGGTGTACTCCTCAATGCTGTCTGAAGAATCCAGGAACATGTTCCAGTCTGTGCTAGCAAAACAGTCCTGTAGCTTAGCATCTGCGTCATCTGACCACTTTTTTATTAACCGAATCACTGGTGCTTCCTGCTTCAGTTTTTGCTTATAAGCTGGAATCAGGAGGATAGAGTTATGGTCAGATTTGCCAAATGGAGGGCGAGGGAGAGCTTTGTATGCGTCTCTGTGTGTGGAGTAAAGGTGGTCTAGAGTTTTTTTCCCTCTGGTTGCACATTTAACATGCTGGTAGAAATTAGGTAGAACGGATTTAAGTTTCCCTGCATTAAAGTCCCCGGCTACTAGGAGCGCTGCATCTGGATGAGCGTTTTCCTGTTGATTAATGGCCTTGTACAACTCATTCAGTGCAATCTTAATGCCAGCATTGGTTTGTGGTGGTAAATAGACAGCTATGAAAAATATAGATGAAAACTCTCTTGGTAAATAGTGTGGTCTACAGCTTATCATAAGATACTCTACCTCAGGCGAGCAAAACCTTGAGACTTCCTTAGTATTTGATTTTGTGCACCAGCTGTTGTTTACAAATATACAGAGACCGCCACCCCTTGTCTTACCGGAGTCTGCCGTTCTGTCCTGCCGATGTAGCGTATAGCCTGCTAGCTGAATGTTATCATTGTTGTCGTTCAGCCACGACTCCGTGAAACATAAGATATTACAGTTTTTAATGTCCCGTTGGTAGGATAACCGTAATCTTAAATCGTCAATTTTATTCTCAAAAGATTGAACGTTGGCTAATAGGATTGATGGGAGAGGCAGTTTACTCGCTCGCCGTCGGATCCTTACAAGGCACCCGGATCTGCGTCCACGATATCTCCGTCTCTTCCTCACGCGAATGACTCTCTTCTCCTTTAGCTGTTCCTCCAGCCTGGCAAGTACTATCTCCTTGTCAACCAAGCAACCTGATCTGGACTTTGAGATGATCTGACGTCTCTTTTGCTTAAAACATTTATCTTTGCTGCTCATCTCTTGAGTATTCCAGCACACTAATGTCCTTCTTGAAGTAGCATAAATCTGAGGCTACCTCTTTTTTCAGATCCTCATGTGCTTCTCTTATAGGTTTGAATGTGTGTCCTCTGTCGTCTCACCCATCTCTGCAGATCACAGAGATCAGCTTACTGTCCGTCTCACAGAACAGCTTCAGAGCCTCTCCATGTTCACGACATTCATCTCTCTACTGTTTCCTCTCTCGGCTGTAGCTCTCTGTCTTTTAGCATCTTCCTCCAGTTTCAGCTGGTAGGCCACGTTCCTGATCAGTCTGTTGATCTGGAAGATTCTGTCTCTGACCAGAGCCCTGCCCACTTGACAGAGTTGGTGTCCAGCATTCAGGCTGTCTTGGAGGCATCTCTTGCAGAAGGTGTGCTGATAGCTTAGAGACACAGGCTCAGTGTATATGTCTGTGCAGATGGAACAGCACAGGTGGTCTGCCAGGTCAGAGGAAGCTGTGGCCATAATGACTGTGCTCATGCTCACTGTGTGAGAGACAAAGAGGCAGTGTCCGAATACCCATATTAGAGTACAAAATAGTATATAAAAACATTTAGTTTTTTAGTATGTGAAATTTAGAAATTATGCCACGTTCACATGCTAGTCGGACCTAGGAAACTCTGAAATGTCCGACTTGTTGATTCGTTGAATGCGGCACGTGTATAACTACAACCAGTAAGCAAGTCTGAAATGTCCGGGTTTCCAAGTTCCGACTAGCACGTGAATGCTGCAATAGTACTAAGAATGCATCATCTAATGCGCGATTGCATTGACTCCCGTCATTCGTTCATTTCGGTACAGCGCGTCAATTTATCTGACTATCAGCTGTTGCCAAACAAGTGAGTCAGAAAATAAGAGTGCATTATACTAGATCAAAGGCGAAATTAGTATGCAGCTTAAGTAAGTATTACGCTAGAATGGATATTCAGACACAGCCAGTAACAGGTCTGTCTTGGAAAATACATGTATGTTCTTGAAGTACGCAGTCAAATTAACATTAGCTTTAAAGCCCTCATGAAGAATACTGACAGACTTCTTGTAAAGGTAGAGGCATGTGACTATCATAAAGCAAGACAGACTAAAGTTCAGTGTCAGTGACAACTTTCAGTGTGGGTGTAGGGAAAAAGCTAAAACACAAGTGAATAAAGGATGGGTTTTATTATCCATACAGTATAAATAGGAAATGTCTAATAAACTAATTATTCCAACTAATTCTTTGGATTGGAGATGACTGCTTTAGACTGTTGATGCACACATTGAGGTCAGCAATCACCAAATAAGTGTCCAGCTTGCTCTAGTGGTTATTACAAGTAACTACACATATCACACCACAACAGCTAACATAGTGTCTCACTCCCTCTCCTCCTCTCCTCCTCTCCCTCTTGTCTCCTCTGTTCTTCCTCTATTCCTCCTCCTCTCCTCCTCGCCCTCTCAGCGGCTCTCACTGGAGGGCGGGAGAGGGGGAACAAAGGAGGAGGAGGAGGAGGTGGAGAGAAAGAGAGTAGGAATGGAAGAGGAGGTGGAGAGGGGTAGAGGAGGCAGAAAGCCTGGTCTAAGTATTGCTTTAAAGGGAAGAGAGGGGGAGGAGGAGAGAGCGCGAGAGATGGGGGGGAGTGGGAGAAAGAGGGGAGGAGGGGGAGGAGGGGGAGGAGGGGGAGGGCAGCTGTGTCCGACACACCATACTTACACCTGCAACAGGTAGGCCAGGGGGCGGGACCTGTAGGTGAGACTAATAACATGATAAGGGGGGCAGGTGAAGAAGGGGTGGAGCTGGAGTCAAGGAGGGGAGGGTGTTCCTACGAGCCCCCTGCCAGCGAGACGGGGAGCAGGGAGGAAGTCTGTCCACGGAGCATTTCTGGGTCATTGGGTCGCCTCCAATGAGATTAGATCCCCCTCTACAATGTAAAGCAATTTGAGTACTGGGGGGTTCTCTGTATAAATCCAAGGTGAAACCTCCAGGGGCTAGCCTTCTCTCAGGGGATAGTCTGCTCTGGGCTGCCTGTGAAAGGTGCTCCTCTGTGGGAAAGAGGAGAGAACAAGAGCCCCCAGAAGAGATCTCCTTATGGTAGTGATGGACAGATCAACTCTCCTTGTCATCTTCCACCTCTTCCTCGGCCTTCTCCCTCTTTCCTTCTTACAGTCGTGATGGAGAGAACCCTTTTCTCCCTTTCCTCCTTCCTCTCCTCCCGCTTTCTCTTCCTCTACCTACCTCTCCCTCCTTCCCTCTTGGTAAACCTTGTTTAGTCGAGCCAGATTGTGGATAGCTAGCCATGGTTCAGACCACTGTCGCTGTCTGGGAGGGGGGATACAGGACTGGTCCACTGGACTCAGCTCACATTGGGAGAACCTGCTGCTGCCACTCCCCCTCTTACCTGGGATGAGATCACGTTTGGAGGAAACCTGGCACCATCCCTACGGTGAAGCATGGTGGTGGCAGCATCATGCTGTGGGGAGGATTTTCAGGGACAGGGACTGGGAACACGCCCCATTCACATCAACGGGGCTGTAGTGGAGCGGGTTGAGAGTTTGAAGTTCCTTGGGGTCCACATTACCAACAAACTATCATGGTCCAAACACACCAAGACAGTCGTGAAGAGGGCACGACAACGTCTTTTCCACCTCAGGAGACTGAAAAGATTTGGCATTGGTCCCAAGATCCTCAAAATGTTCTACAGCTGCACCATCGAGAGCATCCTGCCTGGTATGGCAACTGCTCGGCATCCGACCGTAAGGCGCTACAGAGGGTAGTGTGTACGGCCAGTACATCACTGGGGCCAAGCTTCCTACCATCCAGGACCTATATACTAGGCGGTGTCAAAAAATTGTCAAAGACTCCAGTCACCCAAGTCATAGACTGTTCTCTCTGCTACCGCACAGCAAGCGGTACCAGAGGGCCAAGAGTAGGTCCAAAAGGCTCCTTAACAGCTTCTACCCCCAAGCCATACGACTGCTGAACAATTACTCAAATGGCCACCCGGACTATTACATTGACACCTCCCCCCTTTGTTTTTACACTGCTGCTACTCGCTGTTTATTATCTATTCATAGTTACTTTACCCCTACCTACATGTTGTCAGAATGCGAGGGTGAAATGCGGTAGGCGAAGTCAAATGCAGGACACAGAGCTTACTGGAAACGTACTTTACTCGAAAGTAACCAGAGTAGAAAAAACAATCTCCACATAAGGAGGAATAAACAACCCGCACACGAACACTGCCGATGACGAAAACAATAACACACAACACACAATGAACGACAGAGGGTTAAATAGGGAATACAATACAACATAATGGGGAACAGGTGTACACAATCAGGACAAAACAAGTCAAACACAGAAACATAGATCGGTGGCAGCTAGTACTCCGGGGTCGACGAACGCCGAAGCCTGCCCGAGCAAGGAGGAGGAGCAGCCTCGGCTGATTCCGTGACAGTACACCCCCCCCCTTGACGCGCGGCTCCAGCCATGCGCCGACCCCGGCCTCAGGGACGGCCAGGAGGACGCGGAGGAGGGCGAGTCGGATGACTCCGGTGGAAGTCCCTCAACATGGAGGGATCTAGAATGTCCCTCCTGGGGACCCAGCACTGTTACTCCGGACCGTACCCCTCCCACTCCACGAGATACTGCAGGCCCCCCGTCCGACGCCTCAAATCCAAGATGGAACGGACTGAGTACGCCGGAGCCCCCTCGATGTCCAACGGGGGCGGAGGAGCCTCTCGTACCTCACTCTCCTGGAGTGGACCAGCCACCACCGGCCTGAGGAGAGACACATGGAACGAGGGGTAATGCGGTAATTAATGGGCAGTTGTAACCTATAACATACCTCGTTCAATTTCCTCAGGACTTTAAAGGGCCCCACAAACCGCCGACCCAGCTTCCGGCAGGGCAGGCGAAGGGGCAGGTTTCGGGTCGAGAGCCAGACCCGGTCTCCCGGTTCATACACCGGAGCCTCACTGCGGTGGCGATCGGCGCTCGCCTTTTGCCGCCTGATGGCCCGCTGCAGATGGACATGCGCAGCGTTCCAAGTTTCTTCCGAGCGCCGAAACCACTCGTCCACCGGAGGGGCTTCGGTCTGGCTCTGATGCCAAGGAGCCAGAACCGTTTGATAACCTAACACACACTGGAAAGGCGTAAGATTAGTGGACGAATGGCGGAGGGAGTTTTGGGCTATCTCTGCCCAGGGAATATATCCCGACCACTCATCTTGCCGGTCCTGGCAATATGACCTCAGAAACCTACCCACATCCTGGTTAACTCTCTCCACCTGCCCATTACTCTCGGGGTGAAAACCTGATGTAAGGCTAATCGAGACCCCCAGACGTTCCATAAATGCCCTCCAGACTCTAGTGGTGAACTGGGGACCCCGATCAGACACTATATCCTCAGGCACCCCATAGTGCCGGAAGACGTGTGTAAACAGGGCCTCAGCAGTTTGTAGGGCAGTAGGGAGACCTGGCAGGGGAATGAGTTATTTTGTGCTATTTGCAGTCTCTTTAGGTCACCAACACCTGCATTACTCCAGACAACAGTAGTTCACTTGACAATGGATGAGAGCTTGTGAGATTTGTTTTAGCATTTTCTCTACCTATCCCATAGGTATAAACACTGGTAATGGCTCTACCTTTCCCTCTGATAGGCTTTGTTTGCAATATTACACCTAATGTATATGTACACCTATCCAATCCTTTCAACATGTAGGAGTGCTTAGTGTCGATTTAGGATTCAACATTTAAACTGTGCAACACTCCCCAAATTTGCGAAAAGTAAACATTTTGTGTTTATAATGTTTTGTACGGTATGCCTTGACAAAAAACAAACAGAGTAAACATTTATTTTTTTATTCTTTGTTTTTCATTGCATGCAAAAATACAGTATCTTCCTTCTCACTCTTTCTTACCCAGTCTACTCATCCATCTTCAAGCTTTCATCCCTTCCCTGCTCTTCTATCACCCTCTCAGTTCCACCTCCAGCTGGCTCCCTCTTTTTCCTCTTCTCCAGTCTCTTCCTCTCCTCTTTCCTCCTCTTTTCTCTCTTCTTCTCCTCCTTTTTTTGAATCTTTCACTCCATCTCCAGGAGCTCAGCTTGAGCTTTCTCTCTCTTTTTCAGCTCCTCAGACCACTTCTTCTCTTTCTTAATCCTGTCTTTCATCATGGCATTGTGTATCTTAATCAGCCCCTCTAACCTCTTTTTCTCTGCCTATTCCTTCTCTTTTCTTTCCTTCTCTCTCTTTTTCTGTTCTAACTTGTCCCTCTTTTTCTCAGCCTTCATGGCTTTCTTTTGCTCTTTCTCTCTCACCTTCATCTCCTTTCTCTCTTTCTCGTCATCTTTCAACTTCTTATTCAGTTCCTTATTTTTCTCTTTTTCCTCCATCTTTAAAAACGTGACTTTCTGCTTGAGGTTCATGGCCAGAAAGCACACTTTTTTTTTTCAGGATGGTCTCTGCTCTCTCTGATGAAACCGTCCCATTGGAGCTCTTGGAATGGGCACGTTCTGCCTCACGCTTCAAACCCTCCCAAGGGCTCACCTCCTCCTTGACGCTCCTCTCTTCACTCTCAATGTCAATGCCTGTCCAATAATCCTAACAGGAAGACATTGACTCTAGATGTAATATTGTTCCAATGTGGCACATTCAATACACATTTGAGTGATCAACATACATTGATGGCCTCATGGGGCACACAATTTAGAGGACAGTAATTGAGGTAACTTGTTTATTTGTATCCCAAACCGATTTTATAATAGCCATAGATGTTCTTCCTGGGTCCACACCAAACGTAATACAAATGTTAACCCTATTAATGGTTGATGTTTTATATTATGAGCATAGAGTAGCAGGGTTGGGGTCAATTCCATTTCAATTCCAGTCAATTCAGGAAGTACTTAATTCAATGCTTTGAATTGAAATGGAACAGACCCCCAACCCTGTAGAGTAGTAGTGTAAAATAGGACACCTACCTTTGCCTCTTCCAGCGTCCAGGGCCTGGGTTCATCATCCTCTGACCTGCATATGGAGGCTCTCACTCTAACTGGCGTCTTAGTGGCCAAGCAGAGCAGAGGGGTTGCCAGAGTTAAGTTAGCATCTGGGACCAGCTGGTGAGCATGAGGGCAGCGATCCACCTCTTCACTAGTGCCCTTCCCTTTCTGCTCTGGCTGCTTGTGGTCCTTGTCATGGATGCATGCCAGGCTTGGAGGAAGTGCTAGGACAGGGCTTTTATCACTCATCAGTTCCTCTCTCTTGACAGTGGATGCAACTGCACTTGCCTCTGTGTTAACTGAGCACTCTGTGGTGTCCTCAACTGTCTCCTCTGGCTGCTTGTGGTCATTGTTGTTGTGAATGCATTGCAGACCTGGAGGACTTTTATCATCCCATATGTAAATGGCAACAGTTGCCTCTGTGTCGACTGAGCACTTTGTAGTGCACTCAACTGTCTTCCATAGCTGTTTGTGGTCATTGTTGTGGGTGCAGGTCAGGATTAGAGGCAGTGTTGCAGGTGCAGGAGGACTTTTATCAGCCAAAAACTCCTCTGTGTGGACAGTGGACACGGAAACGGCTGCTTCCCTGGCAACTGGACACTTGTTGGTGTCCTCTACTGCCTCCCCTGGCAGATTGTGGACAGTGGATACGGAAACGTCCGCTTCCCTGGACACTTGACTCTTGGTGGTGTCCTCTACTGCCTCCTCTGGCTGCTTGTGGTCATTGTCTAGAATGTGTGGCAACATTGAAGGCAGCATTGGAGCCTGGCTTTTATCACCAAACAGGTCCTCTCCCTGGACAATGGATGTGCCTGCAGTGATCGCTGTGGTAACGGAGGACTCGGTGGCATCCTCTTTCGTCTCCTTGGTCAGTTTGTGGTCAGAGTCTCGGATACATGGCGAGCTTGGAGGCAGTGCTGCAGGGTCAGGAGGGCTTTGATCAGCTGCCATGTCCTCTTTGAGGTGAGTGGACACATCATTGTTTGTTTCACTGATAACTGGACACTTGGTGGTACCCTCTACTGCCTCCCCTGGCAGTTTGTAGTCAACTTCAAAACAAGTGGCAGACTTGGAGGCAGCATTGGGACAGGGCATTTAGCTGCTGATCTGTACACTCCAAAATCAACAGTAGCTGTGCCTGCAGTGGTCTCTGTAGCAACTGAGACCTCATAGGTATCCTCTACTGTCTGCTCTGGTGGCATGAAGTCATCGTCAAAGACTGTTGGCAGGCATGGAGGCAGCACTGAAGGAAGACTTATAGCTGCCCATCGATTCTGTCCCTTGACAGTGGCTGTGGTAGCAGTGGCCTCTGTGGCAACTGGGCACTCTGTGGCTGAAACAGCAGGCTGGGAGGTTTCGAGGAAATTGAATGAATTGCCAATGAACCGCTGAGCCAGTGGTGGGAGGGAGTAAGGATAGAATCTGTCCTCTTCCTCGACATTAGATATTGCCACTGGAGCAACTGAGACCTCAGTGGTGCCCTCTACTGCCTGATGTGGCTGCATGGAGTCTTCGTCAAAGAAGTGTGGCAGGTATCGATGCAGCATTGAGGAAATATGTGTATCTGTCCATAGGTCCTCTCGTTTACCTGTAGATACATCTGCAGTGGCCTCTGTGGCAACTGGGCATTCAGCAGACTGGCAGGTTTCAGGGACAAAGTATGAAAATACAATGAACCGCTGTGCATCCTGAGTGCGTATGGCCAATGGAGAGGGGGGATGCAACATGGTTGGTATAGGCCTCTGATTGGTGAAAGCCAGTGGTGGGAGGGAGTCAATACAGGGAGCCATAAACTCAGTGAGAGGACGGTTGTTCACATCTCTCACATTCTGCGTGAGAAAAGAAACAGACATGATGAAAGTGATCACATTCAGTACATACATACATAGTGTATGAGTCAGCACTATTAAGTTTATACATCACATATATATATATATATATATATATATATATATATATAGTGTCCTCTCAGATGCTCTGCACCAGTCTGTCCCAACCCTGGGTCCCCTAGCCAATGGGCCAGCTAAGTGTAAAAATACATGCCCCACAGCCAGCATAACATTTGACATTTTAGCCATTTATCAGACGCTTTTATCCAGAACGACTTATAGTTAGTTAGTGCATTCAACTTAAGGTAGCTAGGTGAGACAACCACATAATCCTGATATGAGCGTCTATGATAGAACGGTTGTTTATTTTTTATGACAAGACAACCATAAGAACTGAGGACATAAATACACTGAAAAAGACAGACATGATACAACACATTTAGACAAGAACAGTTTGTCATGAGCACTCTCTCTCCCTGGTAGCAACATTAATTGCATTCAATTCTCTGCCACTCTGCTCACTCTCTCCCTACTCTGCCTAACGAGCTCCACCTGGCTCCGCCCTGCTCTGCTCTTGTTACCTGGCCAGCTGCACTGCATTTCCCACTCACCATCCTCACCTTGCCTCACTCTGTTCTAATTACTCTGCCAGCTGAACTGCATTTCCCCACTAACCTCTCCCAGTATATCAAGCCCTGTTTTTCAGCCAAGCCCTGTCAGATCGTCTTCAAACCCGGACCAGTAACCTGCCTGTCTGCGCTCTGACTCCTGTTTGTGATACCGATCCTTTCTTGACTGCCTCCTTGTTCTACTGCCCCGTCTATCCCGACCTGCCTTCTGGACCTCGACTACTCTCCGATCTTCAGCCCCTCCGGTAACTCGATTCTGCCTTCTGTCTCTCACCACGATATTTGCCCAGCCCTGATCTGTACTTCTGCCTGCCATTCATATTGCTGTTGTGTGTGTGTTCCCCCAGGTCTCCGACCACCAGATGAGCGTGCCCAGACGCTTCACCACCCTCAGCCCGATACGCCGCTCCATCACTGGGGAACACACACACTAAGCACTTGGACTGGACACCCCCGGACATTTGGTGACCCCCGGAGCACAGGTACCCACAGGACCCTGTAAAACCCCAGAGCCCCAAGCACCCCTGGAACCCCTGACACCCCTGGCACTCCTCTTCCCGCCTGAAACCTTCAATAAAGAACTCTGAATTTGAACTTGCGCTCTTGGGTCCTCTTCTGTCCGTGACAGAACGATCTGACCATCATGGACCCAGCGCACTCCCTGACCACGATGGAAGAAGAGCCAGAGATGACTGCCCTACAGCGACTGGAACGCTCTGAGGGAGACATAAATCGGATGGCTGGCGACATCGCTTCCCTTCTCCAGCTATTCAACCAGCAGCAACAACAGTTCCAACTGCAGCAACAACAGCTAGCCCAAGCCCTGCAACTACTCTCAAACCCGGCTACTCCACCTGCACCCCCCCCTGGTCCTTCTGTTCCTGTACCACCGACACTCCTTCATCCCTCCGCTGGAGGTCCCAATGCTGCAGGCCCGGCAGTGCTGCCACCAGATCCCCACGCTCCTGAACCAAAGATTGGGAACCCGGAACGTTTTGATGGCAACCAGAAGCAAGTAAGACCATTCTTGAGCAGCTGCCGAATCCAGTTTGCACTACAGCCCAGGACTTTCTCAACAGAGGGAGCCAAGGTGGGGTATGTCATCACACATCTCACCGGTCGAGCTCGGTTGTGGGGAACGGCGGAATTCGACCGGCAAACCCCAGCCTGTGCCTCCTTCAGTGCCTTTGAGGAGGAGATGTTAAAGGTCTTTGACCTAGGCTCGCCAACAGCCGAAGCGTCACAAGCTCTGCTCACCATCCGTCAGGGCAATCGGACAGTGGCAGACTTCTCCATTGACTTTCGTACCCTGGCCAGTCAAAGCTCGTTTAACCCAGAGGCACTGGTGCAAGCCTTCCTCCATAGCCTGGCGGACTATATCAAAGACGAGCTTGTTTCCCATGACCCGCCCTCAACGCTTGATGCCGCCATTGACCTTGCCGTCCGCATTGACCGCCGTATACAGACCCGGAGGAGGGAGAAGGGCCGTCTCAGTCAACCTGCCATCCGCACTCGGGTCGATACCGCTTCTGTCCAGCCCCTGCCTGTCAAGTCCCATAGCCAACTCAATCAGCCTGAGCCCATGGAGATTGGCCGTGCCTCTCTGACTCCCGAGGAGCGTCGGCGCCGTCTAAGCTCCAACCTTTGCCTCTACTGTGGTGGCGAAAATCACCGTGTCGCCACTTGTCCGGCAAAAGCCGCAGCTCACCAGGTGTAGGGGAGATCCGGGTGAGCTCAACAAGCCTTCAGTCTCCCTCCATCCGAAAGACCCTGCTTCATCTCCGCCTTCAGCTTTCTGACAAGACTCATACATTGGCCGCCCTTGTGGATTCCGGAGCCGAAGCAAACATCATGGACCCTGAGCTTGCACAGCAACTGGGCGTGAACCATCATCAACTGACACAACCTATTCCTGCACGAGCCCTGGATGGGCATCATCTTGGCACTGTCACTCATATCTCCGCCCCTGTGACAATCCTGCTGTCAGGAAACCACCAGGAGTCCATCCAGTTTCACCTCCTACACTCACCTGGCCAACCACTCATTCTTGGATACCCGTGGCTCCGTCAGCACAACCCCCACATCGACTGGGAGACAGGAACAGTCCGTGAGTGGGGAAGGAGTTGTCACCAGACCTGTTTAAGGGGGGCCACCCTGCCCGTTCACCGGGAAAGATCTAGCGCTACCCCCGACATATCCAATGTTCCGGCCTGTTACCACAGCCTGAAAGAGGTGTTCAACAAATCCAAGGCGACATCTCTACCCCCACACAGACCCTATGACTGCGCGATTGATCTCCTGCCTGGCACAGCACCTCCCAAGGGTCGTCTGTATTCACTGTCAGCCCCGGAAAGAAAGGCCATGGAGGACTACATTAATGACTCTCTTGCCGCCGGGATAATTAGACCGTCATCTTCCCCCGCAGGAGCGGGATTCTTCTTTGTCGGCAAGAAGGACGGTTCTCTTCGTCCATGCATAGATTACCGGGGTCTGAACGACATCACGGTTAAGAATCGCTACCCACTGCCCTTACTTTCGTCTGCCTTCGAACTGCTGCAGGGAGCCACTGTATTCACAAAGCTGGACCTTCGCAATGCCTACCATCTGGTGCGGATGAGGGAGGGAGACGAATGGAAGACAGCGTTCAACACACCAACCGGCCACTATGAATATCTCGTCATGCCCTTCGGCCTCACCAATGCCCCAGCAGTTTTTCAAGCCCTAGTGAATGATATCCTCAGGGACATGCTAAATACGTTCGTATTTGTGTACCTTGACGATATTTTAATATTCTCAAAGACTCTGTCAGAACACACGCACCACGTCCAGTTGGTCCTGCGCCGCCTGCTGGAGAACTCTCTTTTCGTGAAGGCAGAGAAGTGCGAGTTCCATGCCAAAACCGTTTCATTCCTGGGGTATGTGGTGACCGAGGGCAGCATTCAGATGGATCTCACGAAGGTGTCGGCTGTCACTTCCTGGCCAGTTCCTGAGTCTCGGAAAAAGTTGCAACAGTTCCTGGGCTTTGCCAACTTTTATAGGAGATTCATCAGAAACTATAGCACAGTGGCTGCACCCCTCACGGCGCTAACCAGCACTAAACAACCGTACCAATGGACATCAGCTGCTGATAAGGCCTTCAATATCCTCAAGACATGTTTCACTTCTGCTCCCATCCTCCAGATGCCAGATGCAGCAAGGCAGTTTGTGGTGGAGGTAGATGCTTCGGACGTGGGAGTGGGTGCAGTGCTTTCTCAAAGAGCAGCTGAGGATGGCAAGATGCACCCCTGTGCCTTCTACTCCCGTCGGCTAACCCCTGCCGAATGCAACTACGACATTGGGAACCGCGAGCTGTTGGCTGTCAAGCTCGCCCTTGAAGAATGGCGGCACTGGTTAGAGGGGTCAAAGGAACCATTCGTAGTGTGGACAGACCACAAGAACCTGGAGTATATCCAAACAGCCAGGAGGCTGAACTCCCGTCAACAGCGGTGGTCTCTGTTCTTTACGCGCTTCAATTTCACGCTCTCCTACCGCCCGGGATCTCGCAACATCAAACCTGATGCTCTTTCCCGGATGTTTCAGAAGGACGAGACCACCGCCATGACAGCCCCCATTCTTCCCAGCCACTTGGTCGTAGCGGCCCTCACCTGGGAGATCGAGAAGCAGGTCATGGAGGCTCTTCGGGACCAGCCAGGTCCAAGCACCAGCGCCCCCAACCGTCTGTTTGTTCCAGCAAATCTCAGGTCACCTGTGATTCAGTGGGGGCACGAATCCCGTCTGGCCTGTCATCCCGGCATCACTCGCACCCTTCATCTGGTCCGCCAGCGGTTCTGGTGGCGGCGGATGAGACGGGATGTCCGAGAATTCATCCGAGCTTGTCCCACTTGTAACCGAAACAAGACCCCCAACCAGCCTCCTGCTGGGTTGCTGCAACCCCTACTCATACCCAAGAGGCCCTGGTCCCACGTTTCACTGGACTTTGTTACGGGCCTTCCGCCCTCTGACGGACACACAGTCATCCTTACCATTGTTGACCGCTTTAGTAAGATGACCCACTTCGTGCCCCTTCCCAAACTACCCTCTGCTAAAGAGACCTCCCAGGTGGTCCTGGAACATGTGTTTCGTATCCATGGCCTACCCCAGGATATAGTGTCAGACCGGGGCCCGCAATTCTCAGCAACCTTTTGGAAGGAGTTCTGTCATCTCCTTGGGGCCACCGCCAGCCTATCGTCTGGATTCCACCCGCAGTCAAACGGCCAGACTGAACGCATGAACCAGGAGCTGGAGAAGGCACTGAGGTGTGTGGCTTCCCAAAATCCCCGGGCCTGGGCTCAACACCTGCTCTGGGTGGAATATGCCCATAATTCACTCACCAGTTCCTCCACCGGGCTCTCCCCCTTTCAGTGTGTCTACGGGTATCAACCTCCACTGTTTGCCAGCCAGGAGGCGGATGCCACCTGTCCGTCTGCTCTTGCGTATGCCCGCCGCTGCCGCCGCACTTGGGCCCAGGCTCGCACTGTGCTCCTGAAGTCTGGAACCAGCTACGCCGTCGGTGCCAACCGACGGAGGACCCCAGCACCTACTTACCGGGTTGGTCAGAAGGTCTGGCTGTCTGCCCGGGATCTGCCGCTGCGGGTTGAATCACGAAAGCTGGCCCCTCGCTTCATTGGTCCTTTTCTTGTGCAGAAAGTCATCAGTCCAACGGCGGTCCGACTTCAGTTGCCCGCTTCCATGCGGGTCCACCCCACCTTCCACGTCTCCAAGGTCAAGCCGGTCCATGAAAGTCCCCTGGTCCCTGCAGCTCCGGCGCCACCTCCTCCGCGCCTCGTAGATGGCGGTCCTGTCTTCACCGTCCGGCGGCTGCTCCGCTCTAGGCGAAGGGGTAGGGGTCTCCAGTACCTCGTTGACTGGGAGGGATATGGTCCAGAGGAGAGGACCTGGATCCCGGCCAGGAGGATAGTGGACCGGACCCTTATCACTGACTTCCACCGACTACATCCTGATCAGCCTGCAATCCGTAGGGGCCGTCCAAGAGGGGTTCCTAGCCGTCCTGCCCGCCCTGCTTCCTGTCCTGTGCCTGACCCTGCTCCTGTCTCAGTGCCTGTCCTGTCTCCCGACCGTGACCCTCCAGCTCCTTCTGAGGATGAGGAGATTCACTCGGACCGCTCGGAGGAGTTCTGACCCGCCGCCTGCTCCCCTCCACCCTCCCGGCATGATGTTGTTCTTGGGACTTCTGGGGCCGTCCCTTGGAGGGGGGGTCCTGTCATGAGCACTCTCTCTCCCTGGTAGCAACATTAATTGCATTCAATTCTCTGCCACTCTGCTCACTCTCTCCCTACTCTGCCTAACGAGCTCCACCTGGCTCCGCCCTGCTCTGCTCTTGTTACCTGGCCAGCTGCACTGCATTTCCCACTCACCATCCTCACCTTGCCTCACTCTGTTCTAATTACTCTGCCAGCTGAACTGCATTTCCCCACTAACCTCTCCCAGTATATCAAGCCCTGTTTTTCAGCCAAGCCCTGTCAGATCGTCTTCAAACCCGGACCAGTAACCTGCCTGTCTGCGCTCTGACTCCTGTTTGTGATACCGATCCTTTCTTGACTGCCTCCTTGTTCTACTGCCCCGTCTATCCCGACCTGCCTTCTGGACCTCGACTACTCTCCGATCTTCAGCCCCTCCGGTAACTCGATTCTGCCTTCTGTCTCTCACCACGATATTTGCCCAGCCCTGATCTGTACTTCTGCCTGCCATTCATATTGCTGTTGTGTGTGTGTTCCCCCAGGTCTCCGACCACCAGATGAGCGTGCCCAGACGCTTCACCACCCTCAGCCCGATACGCCGCTCCATCACTGGGGAACACACACACTAAGCACTTGGACTGGACACCCCCGGACATTTGGTGACCCCCGGAGCACAGGTACCCACAGGACCCTGTAAAACCCCAGAGCCCCAAGCACCCCTGGAACCCCTGACACCCCTGGCACTCCTCTTCCCGCCTGAAACCTTCAATAAAGAACTCTGAATTTGAACTTGCGCTCTTGGGTCCTCTTCTGTCCGTGACACAGTTATAAGCATTGCCATGGTGTAGTCTAATACAAAAATAAATAAGGACAAAACATTGTTAGCTTACATTCCATGGCATATGGAACATTTTGCCCTTACAATAACTTATATTTGCTTTAATTAATATTGTTAAATAGAACTCTAGTAGACTTTGTCAAAGTTGGTCTTGTTACCTCCTCAATCAGTCTTGGCATTTTCCTCGTCTTGAACCAAATCCTCTTCATCTTCTTCTCCTGATCCTTCTGGATCTGCAAAACCAGAGCCAACCTGGCTTCCAGCTACATCACGTAGTCTGTCTGGATCGCCCTTTCCTCCAACCGACACTTACCCCTCTGTGTCAGCGTTGAACCCTCCATGTCTTCCTCTTAGCTAACAATAACTCTGGAAAATACATAACGTTGTAGTAAGTGGGTGTTGCTAACCAAATAATAATGCATCTCTTTACAATGTGCACACGTTTTCTTCCCAGCTACTTACAATTAAGCAAGTGAGAATCCTGCTCCAGATATGTTTACGCAATAGGCCTATCTGAATTACTAGTAAAAAGTTGGCTACTGGAAAAGCGACCAAGTTCAAATGAATCGATTTTGGCTGTTCTTATCATTTCGTGAACAATATCCTTTATGACATCATCATTGTGATGCAAGGCGTTGCCATGGCAGATGAAAAAGCACAACACAGACTTTAAAAAGCAAACTTCAGGCTCTTTCTGTACCTTACTATTGAGCCTTATTCAACCCCTCATGTAGATCTACTCCATATTGGGCCTGGTTCTCACAAACCACACTAATCACTTCCATCATATCATTGAAAACACTGTGTTTTGGGTAGAAAATGACTCTATATCCATGCAGGACCTAACTTGTACAGTTTCATCTATTTTAAAAACCAAGGAGGTAAAAACGCCAGTCTTCTCTTTGAGTGCCCCTGAGTGCACCTCAATTTAAAGAGGTCTATCAATTCAACCATTTGAAATGGATGTCCATTCAATTAAGAACATATTATTCTTATTAGAAATGAATCAGCTACAAATTAGGTAGGCGTACCTGTTTTTTTACACAACCTACTCTTTTGGTACATATTTATTGAGATAATTGATTACAACATATGTTGGTGATTAACACAGAGAGGTTTTTTTTTTTCTGTCATCAATAGAATGCATTAGCCATTAGGCTGGCTCACTACAATTGTAACATGACATCTCAGGTGTCAGGATGAAGCATTTTCTCACAAAAAGAGGACTCAAGCAAACTATCTCTCTTCAACAGTTTCACTAGTCATGTTAGGTCTACTTAAAATGTCACATTCATACACAAGTAATTTGAAAATAAGTTATACTACTGAAACACATTCACAATAAGTTATATTACAACCTACCTCTGAAGTAAGCAGTGTGTTCTCTCACTAATGAAATAGGACATTAATAATCTGTCAGTGGTTAGTTGAATCAGTCTCTTTGCACTGTTCAGTTTGTCTGTGCAACAGGTAACCTTCCAGAATCGGAATCTTGTGATGTCACAATGGAGTCCCCATTGCCATGGTTACCCACCGCAGCTTTCATGTATAATCAAATGCTGGCAGAATTTAGTTTATTTATTTTTTATTTTTTGTACCTATGCAGCACAGTCATACCTAATATATACAATGAATCCATATAACCTAATTTTTTATTAAAATAAAATGCTGTAACTCATATCAAATGGTTGACCATTCAAACGACATGTGTTTTGCCTAATTAAAAGTCAATATGTTTTAGATATCATAACTAGCAGCCAGGCTTACTTAGGTTGTTTGTTAGATCTCAGCCTACCACTAATGTCAATATTTTTCAGCATCATCATCATCATCAATGAAATACATAGGCTACCTTACTACAGTAAAACAAGTCTTCCATAGTCAATGTCACCTCAGTAACAAAGTTCCAAAAAAGAAATGAGGGTTCAAGAAAACATCTCTCTTCAATGGCCTCAGCTATTAGCCATATGATCAACAAGGTCAAATGCAGCACTAAAATCAAGAAGCAGCTCATCCACACGTTTATCTTGGTCAAGTGACCTGAGCCATTGATCGATTAAATCAACCAGAGCTGTTGCAGTCGAGTGATCCTTACGGTATCTTTACGGTACGCATGCTCATAGAGGGATAAAATTAGCTGGATGTGTAATTATATATGCCCAAAAAATGTAATTGAAGAGTATGTGTCATTGATGTTGAGCATTTTAGTTTAATAAATTATTAAATAAGGAAATTAATATCAGCTGACTATAGAACAGTATTTGTAGACCTGCCAACAGCGCCCATTGTTTAAAAATATGTATGAACATTTTCTTATCCATGTCTTTCCAGTTGATATAACCAAACAGACAACCATTGTTGCTCAAGAGCGTCACACATTCCTCCATTCATTCTCTATAATATTCCCCTCCATCATATTCCTCTATCATATTCCCTCTATCATATTCCCTCTATTATATTCCCTCTATTATATTCCTCTCCATCATATTCCACTCCATCATAATACTCACTATCATATTCCCTCTATCATATTCCTCTTTATTTATACAGGGAATCCCAAAAGACAACAGTGTCTCTTTTTCAAGGGTGCCCAGTGTTATATCAATGAACAATCCAAACTGCTTAAATAGATAAAATTACATACAGAGCAGAAAATATATAGAGCAAAAGCCATGCTCTACCACCTGAGCTACAGGAGGGCCTGTCTTGTATTTAACCAGTTGAGCTGACAACCATTTTGCACTGTTTCACTAGGACTATAGTCATCAATCTAGCAAGAGGGCAATATGTTATTAATGTAGTGGTGTCCCTCCCCTCAGGAAGCTATGACCTTTAGCTTTCACCTGGAATTGTTCATTTATGTCTGAGAAATAAAACACTTTTCAAACCATTTGATCTGGTACACAAGAAAAGTATAGTACAACCTTCTTTACTACTTTGCCAAACATTTCATGACATTAGTGATAGTCAAAATCTGTTAAATTAGTGAATGTCTAAATTAACATTTGGGCCATTTAACCAGTGGGCATCTCTCCTATAGACAAGGGGAGAAGGGCTATGTAAAGGTCTCGATTTTGCCGTTCTGAACAAATGTTTGACTTCCACACAAAATTACTTCTTGACTTATTTTAGGTTTAAGGAAGTGTGTAGGTCACATTCTTTATCGTAGAGCTATGAAAGTTATGTATTTAGCTCTGCCTGCACGAGACAAATTCAGTGATTGCTTTGCCATGTCTGTGCCGTGAAGCAGTCAAGCTGGATAAATGTTTTTCCTGGGACGCCCCTTTGATGTAGCGTTGCAGTGAAGTGATATAAATGGATGTAATGATGCAGCCGACCACCAGAGGGAGGCAATTACACGTTTATTCGACAGAGGACGTTTACGTGGTTCTAGGAAGGTCTGGATGGATGTCTTCTGAAATATAAAACGGTGGGAAATCAATCAAATAAGTCATGTAAACATTTACATATTTTTTACAGAAATTCTATCGCCCAATTTCGGGGACTGTCAGACTAAGAGGTTTTAAGTCTTAAAGTGATCTAATGAAACAAATCCTCTCTGTCACGTTCCTCTTAATATATTCCCTCTATCATATTCCCCTCTATCCTAATCCCTCTATCATATTCCTCTCTATCATATTCCTCTCCACCCACTCCTCCTCCTTCCTCCTCTCCCTCATCTCAGTGCAGCCCCTCTCCATCCACTAGAGCAGGAAGTCTCTGGGCTCAGTGATGTCCAGCTCAGACTGAAGAGAGGCCGTTTTAACTCTCTTCTCCTTTAGCTGTTCCTCCAGCCTGGCAATTACTATCTCCTTGTCAACCAAGCAACCTGATCTGGACTTTGAGATGATCTGACGTCTCTTTTGCTTGAGACATTTCTCTTTGCTGCTCATCTCTTGAGTATTCCATCACACTAATGTCCTTCTTGAAGTTGCATAAATCTGAGGCTACCTCTTTTTTCAGATCCTCATGTGCTTCTCTTATAGGTTTGAATGTGTGTCCTCTGTTGTCTCACCCATCTCTGCAGATCATAGAGATCAGCTTACTGTCCGTCTCACAGAACAGCTTCAGAGCCTCTCCATGTTCACGACATTCATCTCTCTACTGTTTCCTCTCTCGGCTGTAGCTCTCTGTCTTTTAGCATCTTCCTCCAGTTTCAGCTGGTAGGCCACGTTCCTGATCAGTCTGTTGATCTGGAAGATTCTGTCTCTGACCAGAGCCCTGCCCTCTTGACAGAGTTGGTGTCCAACATTCAGGCTGTCTTGGAGGCATCTCTTGCAGAAGGTGTGCTGATAGCTTAGAGACACAGGCTCAGTGTAGATATCTGTGCAGATGGAACAGCACAGGTGGTCTGCCAGGTCAGAGGAAGCTGTGGCCATAATGACTGTGCTCGTGCTCATTTTGTGAGAGACAAAGAGGCAGTGTCCGAATACCCATATTAGAGTACTAAATAGTATATAAAAACGTTAAATTTTTTAGTATGTGAAATTTAGAAAGTATGCCGCGTTCACATGCTAGTCGGACCAAGGAAACTCTGAAATGTCCGACTTGTTGATTCGTTGAATGCGGCAAGTGTATAACTACAACCAGTAAGCAAGTCTGAAATGTCCAGGTTTCCAAGTTCCGACTAGCACGTGAACGCGGCAATAGTACTCAGAATGCGTCATCTAATGCACGATTGCATTGACTCCCATCATTCGTTCATTTCGGTACAGCGCATCATTTTATCTGACTATCAGCTGTTGCCAAACAAGTGAGTCAGAAAATAAGAGTGAATTATACTAGATCAAAGGCAAAATTAGTATGCAGTTTAAGTATTACGCTAGAATGGATATTCAGACACAGCCAGTAACAGGTCTTTCTTGGAAAATACATGTATGTTCTTGAAGTACACAGTCAAATTAAAATTAGCTTTAAAGCCCTCATGAAGAATACTGACAGACTTCTTGTAAAGGTAGAGGCATGTGACTATCATAAAGCAAGACAGACTAAAGTTTAGTGTCAGTAACAACTTTCAGTGTGGGTGTGGGGAAAAAGCTAAAACACAAGTGAATAAAGGATGGGTTTTATTATCCATACAGTATAAATAGGAAATGTCTAACAAACAAATTATTCCAACTAATTCTTTGGATTGGAGATTACTTCTTTAGACTGTTGATATGCATGCACACATTGAGGTCAGCAAGCAGCAAATAAGTGTCCAGCATACTATAGTGGTTTTTACAAGTAACTACACATATCACACCACAACAGCTAACATGGTGTCTCACTCCCTCTCCTCCTCTCCTCCTCTCCTCCTCTCCCTCTTGTCTCCTCTGTTCTTCCTCTATTCCTCCTCCTCTCCTCCTCGCCCTCTCAGCGGCTCCAGCTGGATAGAGTGACGGCGAGGTGACCTCCTGCCTCTCTCACTGGAGGGCGGGAGAGGGGGAACAAAGGAGGAGGAGGAGGAGGTGGAGAGAAAGAGAGTAGGAATGGAAGAGGAGGTGGAGAGGGGTAGAGGAGGCAGAAAGCCTGGTCTAAGTATTGCTTTAAAGGGAAGAGAGGGGGAGGAGGAGAGAGCGCGAGAGATGGGGGGGAGTGGGAGAAAGAGGGGAGGAGGGGGAGGAGGGGGAGGAGGGGGAGGAGGGGGAGGGCAGCTGTGTCCGACACACCATCCTTACACCTGCAACAGGTATTCCAGGGGGCGGGACCTGTCGGTGAGACTCATAACATGATAAGGGGGGCAGGTGAAGAAGGGGTGGAGCTGGAGTCAAGGAGGGGAGGGTGTTCCTACGAGGCCCCTGCCAGCGAGACGGGGGTAGGGAGGAAGTCTGTCCACGGAGCATTTCTGGGTCATTGGGTCGCCTCCAATGAGATTAGATCCCCCTCTACAATGTAAATTAGTTTGAGTACTCGGGGGTTCTCTGTATAAATCCAAGGTGAAACCTCCAGGGGCTAGCCTTCTCTCAGGGGAGAGTCTGCTCTGGGCTGCCTGCGAATGGTGTTCCTCTGTGGGAAAGAGGAGAGAACAAGAGCCCCCAGAAGAGATCTCATTATGGTAGTGATGGACAGATCAACTCTCCTTGTCATCTTCCACCTCTTCCTCTTCCTCTTGCTCGGCCTTCTCCCTCCTTTCCTTCTTACAGTCGTGATGGAGAGAACACTTTTCTCCCTTTCCTCCTTCCTCTCCTCCCTCTTTCTCGTCCTCTACCTTCCTCTCCCTCCTTCCCTCTTGGTAGACCTTGTTTAGTCAAGCCAGATTGTGGATAGCTAGCCATGGTTCAGACCACTGTCGCTGTCTGGGAGGGGGGATACAGGACTGGTCCACTGGACTCAGCTCACATGGGGAGAACCTGCTGCTGCTGCCACTCCCCCTCTTACCTGGGATGAGATCACGTTTGGAGGAAACCTGGCACCATCCCTACGGTGAAGCATGGTGGTGGCAGCATCATGCTGTGGGGAGGATTTTCAGGGACAGGGACTGGGAACACGCCCCATTCACTTCGATTGGGCTGTAGTGGAGCGGGTCGAGAGTTTCAAGTTCCTTGGTGTCCACATCACCAACAAACTATCATGGTCCAAATACACCAAGACAGTCGTGAAGAGGGCACGACAACGCCTTTTCCACCTCAGGAGACTGAAAAGATTTGACATTGGTCCCAAGATCCTCAAAAAGTTCTACAGCTGCACCATCGAGAGCATCCTGACCGGTTGCATCACCGCCTGGTATGGCAACTGCTCGGCATCCGACCGTAAGGCGCTACAGAGGGTAGTGCGTACGGCCCAGTACATCACTGGGGCCAAGCTTCCTGCCATCCAGGACCTATATACTAGGCGGTGTCAGAAGGGAGGCCCAAAAAATTGTCAAAGACTCCAGTCACCCAAGTCATAGACTGTTCTCTCTGCTACCGCACAGCAAGCGGTACCAGAGTGCCAAGTCTAGGTCCAAAAGGCTCCTTAACAGCTTCTACCCCCAAGCCATAAGACTGCTGAACAATTAATCAAATGGCCACCCAGACTATTTACATTGACACCTCCCCCCTTTGTTTTTACACTGCTGCTACTCGCTGTTTATTATCTATGCATAGTTACTTTACCCCTACCTAAATGTACAAATTACCTCAACTAACCTGTACCCCCACACATTGATTCGGTACCAGTACCCCTTGTATATAGCCTCATTATTATTTTATTGTGTTAATTTTTATTATTTTTTTTACTTTAGTTTATTTAGTAAATATTTTCTTAACTCTATTTCTTGAACTGCATTGTTGGTTAAGGGCTTGTAAGTAAGCATTTCACGGTAAGGTCTACACCTGTTGTATTCGGCACATGACAAATACAATTTGATTTGATTTGATTTGGAGACTAGTCAGGATCAATGGAAAGATGAACAGAGCAATTTACAGAGAAATCATTGATGAAAACCTGCTCCAGTGCGCTCAGGACCTCAGACTGGGGCTAAGGTTCACCTTCCAACAGGACAACGACCCTAAGCACACAGCCAAGACAACGCAGGAGTGGCTTCGGGACAAGTCTCTGAATGTCCTTGAGTGGCCCAGCCAGAAACCGGACTTGAACCCGATCTAACATCTCTGGAGAGACCTGAAAATAGCTGTGCAGCGACACACCCTATCCAACCTGACAGAGCTTGAGAGGATCTGCAGAGAAGAATGGGAGAAACTCCTCAAATACAGGTGTGCCAAGCTTGTAGCGTCATACCCAAGAAGACTCGAGGCTGTAATCGCTGCCAAAGGTGCTTCAACAAAGTACTGAGTAAAGGGTGTGAATACTTATGTAAATGTAATATTTCCATTTGTTATTTTTAATACATTTATAAAAAAGTCTAAAAACCTGTTCTCATTTTGTCATTATGGGGTATTGTGTGTAGATTGATGAGGAAAAAAAACAATTTAATCAATTTTAGAATAAGACAAAGTGTGGAAAAAGTCAAGGGGTCTGAATACTTTACAAATGCACTCAATTAGGTTTTGTTCAAAATAATTTATAGGGCAGCCAATAATTGTGACACGCATGTTTTTGAATAACATAATGATATCTTGATGACGATTATTTTTCTATTTCAACAATTTTTACTCAATTAAAGGGTAGTTTCATGTGATCTTTTGAGTAAGATCAAGCCAATAGACCACAATGACATGTTTTCACAGCCTTTTTTGTTTGTTCACATTTCCTTCTGGTGCTCTCACGATCGTTGGAGGAAGTGGACCAATGCGCAGCGTGATGAGTGAACATACTTTAATTTGATTCACCACACGAAACAAAACAACAAAACGAGACGTGAAGTCCTAGGTAACAGACACAAACCATACACGGAACAAGATCCCACAAAACACTGTGGAAAACAGGCTGCCTAAGTATGGTCCCCAATCAGAGACAACAAGCAACAGCTGACACTCGTTGCCTCTGATTGAGAACCACCCCGGCCAACATAGAAACACATGAGCTAGATAACGAACCTATAACCCAAACACATAGAAACTACACACCCTGGCTCAACATAACAGAGTACCAGAGCCAGGGCGTGACAGTACCCCCCCCCACCCCAAAGGCGCGGACTGCGACCGCGCCAAACATAAACCGAACAGGGGAGGGCCGGGTGGGCATTCCTCCTCGGAGGCGGTTCCGGCTCCGGGCTTGACCACCACCCTCCAACAATCCCCCAATAGCGCCCCTGGTCCGGTCTGGCCCCGCTGGCTGGATCTGGACTGGACATCGGTGGAGCGGATTGCTTAGGCTCCGACATGGAGCAGCTGACCGACCAGGCACCGGTGACCCAGGCACAGGCTGTGCCGGACTGACGACGCGCACCACAGGCTTGGTGCGGGGAGCAGGAACGGGCCGGACAGGGCTGACGAAACGCACTATAGGCTTGGTGCGGGGAGCAGGAACAGGCCGAGCCGGGCTGGCGACGCGCACCATTGGCTTGGTGCGGGGAGCAGGAACAGGCCGGGCCGGGCTGGCGACGCGCACCATTGGCTCCTGGACACGCTGCTTGGTCCAGGAGCTGCTTGGTCCAGTTTTGGTGGGATCTTCTGTCACGAACGTTTTGTTGTTTTCTTCGTGTGGTGAATCTAAATTAAAAGTATGTTCACTCATCACGCTGCGCATTGGTCCACTTCCTCCAACGATCGTGACAGAAGATCCCACCAAAACTGGACCAAGCAGCGTGTCCAGGAGCCAACGCCAGAGGTAACTCTAGCGGCTATCCACTTCGACTGGGCTAAGCAGCGTGTCCAGGAGCCAACGCCAGAGGTAACTCTAGCGGATATCCACTTCGACTGGGTCAAGCAGCGTGTCCAGGAGCCAACGCCAGAGGTAACTCTAGCGGATATCCACCTCGACTGGGTCAAGCCGCGTGAGGAGGAGAGAGGTTGGACTTGGGAGCAGAGGCTGGAGAGTCTGGCGAGAGCCATGGAGGCCATATCCACGGGGGAGAGACAAACCCCCAAAAAAATTAGGGGGGGGGGGGCTCACACCGTGGACGACGGGGCTGCTGGAGGCAGATAAGGGGCGAGTTAGTGGACGAGGAGAGAAGGCCACCGGGTTACGGGAGCCATTGGCGAGTAGAGGGAAGGAAAATGTAGAGGCACGGCGAGAGGTACTGAGGTGTGTTGCCAGTCCGGTCCGGCCCGTTCCTGAACCCCGGGTAAGGCCAGTGGTGTGTGTTCCCAGCCCGGTCGTCCTGTTCCTGCCCCTCGCACCAAGCCAATGGTGCGCGTCGCCAGCCCGGCCCGGCCTGTTTCTGCTCCCCGCACCAAGCCAATGGTGCGCGTCGCCAGCCCGGACCGGCCTGTTCCTGCTCCCCGCACCAAGCCTGTAGTGCACTTCGTCAGCCCGGTTCGGCCCGTCCCTGCTCCCCGCACCAAGCCTGTTGTGTGCGTCGTCAGCCCGGTCCGGCCCGTTCCTGCTCCCCGCACCAAGCCTGTGGTGCGCGTCGTCAGTCCGGCACAGCCCATGCCTGGGTCACCGGTGCCTGGTCAGGTACAGGTCAGCTGCTCCACATCGGGGCCTAAGCAATCCGCTCCACCGATGTCCAGTCCAGCTCCAGCCAGCGGGGCCAGACCGGACCAGGGGCGCTACGTAGGGTGGTGGTCAAGCCAGGAGCCGGAACCGCCTCCGAGGAGGAATGCCCACCCGGCCCTCCCCTGTTCGGTTTATGTTTGGCGCGGTCGCAGTCCGCGCCTTTGGGGGGGGGGGGGGGGGGGGTACTGTCACGCCCTGGCTTTGGGACTCTGTTATGTTGAGCCAGGGTGTGTTGTTTCTATGTGTTTTGTGTTCTAGGTTGATTATCTAGCTCATGTGTTTCTGTGTTGGCCGGGGTGGTTCTCAATCAGAGGCAACGAGTATCAGCTGTTGCTTGTTGTCTCTTATTGGGAACCATACTTAGGCAGCCTGTTTTCCACAGTGTTTTGTGGTATCTTGTTCCGTGTATGGTTTGTGTCTGTTACCTAGGACTTCACGTATCGTTTTGTTGTTTTGTTTCGTGTGGAAATAAATAAGTATGTTCGCAAATCACGCTGCGCATTGGTCCACTTCCTCCAACGATCGTGACAGGTGCCAATAATTCAGGAGGGCACTGTACACTTCTACTCATCACTTAGAAACTGTAATGGAAGAAGTCTTCATTGTTACCCTTATCTCTCTCCCTTTGATTACCCTCATGTCAGTCATACATTATATTACAAAATATTAAGCTTCAAAGGCAAAAAATATGATTAGACAAATAATATTTATTTTAATGATACAGTATGTTACTGTTACCGCAGCCATTGCTAGCTAGCCAACACTACCAGCTAGCAGTACTGTAGCAACTAAATACAATATCATTTTAGCCAGCTACATTTGTTCGCAGCGACGCCGTTTTTCAAACAAAGTCAACACCACAGCCATTGCTAGCTAGCCAACACTACCAGCTAGCAGTACTGTAGCAGCTAAATACAATATAATTTTAGTCAATGAGAATTTTGCAACGTAAAGCTTCCCTTTCTGGACATTCGAGATGTGTTTTTTCCACTTGTGTAGCTAGCATGACTGACTTTGTGCTAGCTAGCCAACGTTTAATTATTGCTCTCTCCTCTGCTCTTGTCCTTCTAGACCTGTATGCTGCCTTTGATACTGTGAACCATCAGATCCTCCTCTCCACCCTCTCCGAGCTGGGCATCTCCGGCGCGGCTCACTCTTGGATTGCGTCCTACCTGACCGGTCGCTCCTACCAAGTGGCGTGGCGAGAAGCTGTCTCCGCACCACGTGCTCTCACCACTGGTGTCACCCAGGGCTCAGTTCTAGGCCCTCTCCTATTCTCGCTATACACCAAGTCACTTGGCTCTGTCATATCCTCACATGGCCTCTCCTATCATTGCTACGCTGACGATACACAACTAATCTTCTCCTTTCCCCCTTCTGATAACCAGGTGGCGAATCACATCTCTGCATGTCTGGCAGACATATCAGTATGGATGACGGATCACCACCTCAAGCTGAACCTTGGCAAGACGGAGCTGCTCTTCCTCCCGGGGAAGGACTGCCCATTCCATGATCTCGCCATCACGGTTGACAACTCCGTTGTGTCCTCCTCCCAGAGTGCGAAGAGCCTTGGCGTGACCCTGGACAACACCCTGTCGTTCTCCGCTAACATCAAGGCGGTGACCCGATCCTGTAGGTTCATGCTCTACAACATTCGGAGAGTACGACCCTGCCTTACACAGGAAGCGGCACAGGTCCTAATCCAGGCACTTGTCATCTCCCGTCTGGATTACTGCAACTCGCTGTTTGCTGGGCTCCCTGCCTGTGCCATTAAACCCCTACAACTCATCCAGAATGCCGCAGCCCGTCTAGTGTTCAACCTTCCCAAGTTCTCTCACATCACCCCACTCCTCCGCACACTCCACTGGCTTCCAGTTGAAGCTCGCATCTGTTACAAGACCATGGTGCTTGCCTATGGAGCTGTGAGGGGAACGGCACCTCCGTACCTTCAGGCTCTGATCAGTCCCTACACCCAAACGAGGGCATTGCGTTCATCCACCTCTGGCCTGCTGGCTCCCCTTCCTCTGCGGAAGCATAGTTCCCGCTCAGCCCAGTCAAAACTGTTCGCTGCTCTGGCACCCCAATGGTGCAACAAGCTCCCTCACGACGCCAGGACAGCGGAGTCACTCACCACCTTCCGGAGACATTTGAAACCCCACCTCTTTAAGGAATACCTGGGATAGGATAAAGTAAACGAATACAAAAAAATACAACAAATAAATTTACAAAAAAATAATTAAAAATTGTAAAGTGGTTATGCCACTGGCTATAAGGTGAATGCACCAATTTGTAAGTCGCTCTGGATAAGAGCGTCTGCTAAAATACGTAAATGTAAATGTAAATGTAAATTTAAATTTAAATGAAATGTTTTTGTAATTATTACATTTTACGAAATGTAAAAACAAAACATTAAAAAAATTACAAAATAACAAAAGGAAGGTAAATAGAAAAGGACACAGAAACAGATCCAGATTCCTATTGCCTTTACGAGTCGTCTTTGACCATATCCAGTTAATCACATATAGCGGTTGGTCTTTCAGTACATTTTATGAAAAATGTTTTTTTGTGTGTTTATTTTATCATTTCCTTGACAGTTGGCCATTCGAGCGCATCATGTAATTCTATGGAGAACATCTCATAACCACATTGCAGAACCTTTCTTGCTGCCTTATTTTGTGCTATTTGCGATCTCTTTAGGTCACCAACACCTGCATTACTCCAGACAACAGTAGTTCATTTGACTATGGATGAGAGCTTGTGAGATTTGTTTTAGAATTTTCTCTACCTATCCCATAGGTATAAACACTGGTAATGGCTCTACCTTTCCCTCTGATAGGCTTTGTTTGCCATATTACACCTAATTTATATGTACACCTATCCAATCCTTTCAACATGTAGGAGTGCTTAGTGTCGATTTAGGATTCAACATTTAAACTGTGCAACACTCCCCAAATTTGCGAAAGGTAAACATTTTGTGTTTATAATGTTTTGTACGGTATGCCTTGACAAAAAACAAACAGAGTAAACAGTTATTTTTTTATTCTTTGTTTTTCATTGCATGCAAAAATACAGTATCTCCCTTCTCACTCTTTCTTACCCAGTCTACTCATCCATCTTCAAGCTTTCATCCCTTCCCTGCTCTTCTATCACCCTCTCAGTTCCACCTCCAGCTGGCTCCCTCTTTTTCCTCTTCTCCAGTCTCTTCCTCTCTTCTTTCCTCCTCTTTTCTCTCTTCTTCTCCTCCTTTTTATGAATCTTTCGTTCCATCTCCAGGAGCTCAGCTTGAGCTTTTTCTCTCTTTTTCAGTTCCTCAGACCACTTCTTCTCTTTCTTAATCCTGTCTTTCATCATGGCATTGTGTATCTTAATCAGCCCCTCTAACCTCTTTTTCTCTGCCTTTTCCTTCTCTTTTCTTTCCTTCTCTCTCTTTTTCTGTTCTAACTTGTCCCTCTTTTTCTCAGCCTTCATGGCTTTCTTTTGCTCTATCTCTCTCGCCTTCATCTCCTTTCTCTATTTCTCGTCACCGTTCAACATCTTATTCAGTTTCTTATTTTTCTCTTTTCCTCCATCTTTAAAAACGTGACTTTCTGCTTGAGGTTCATGGCCAGAAAGCCCACTCTTCCCAGGATGGTCTCTGCTCTCTCTGATGAAACCGTCCCATTGGAGCTCTTGGAATGGGCACGGTCCGCCTCACGCTTCAAACCCTCCCTCGGGCTCACCTCCTCCTTGACGCTCCTCTCTTCACTCTCAATGTCAATGCCTGTCCAATAATCCTAACAGGAAGACATTGACTCTAGATGTAATATTGTTCCAATGTGGCACATTCAATACACATTTGAGTGATCAACATACATTGATGGCCTCATGGGGCACACAATTTGGAGGACAGTAATTGAGGTAACTTGTTTATTTGTATCCCAAACCGATTTTACAATAGCCATAGATGTTCTTCCTGGGTCCACACCAAACGTAATACAAATGTTAACCATAGTAAGGGGTGATGTTTTATACTATGAGCATAGAGTAGCAGGGTTGGGGTCAATTCCATTTCAATTCCAGTCAATTCAGGAAGTACTTAATTCAATGCTTTGAATTGAAATGGAACAGACCCCCAACCCTGTAGAGTAGTAGTGTAAAATAGGACACCTACCTTTGCCTCTTCCAGCGTCAAGGGCCTGGGTTCCTCATCCTCTGACCTGTATATGGAGGCTCTCACTCTAACAGGCGTCTTAGTGGCCAAGCAGAGCAGAGGGGTTGCCAGTGTTAAGTTAGCATCTGGGACCAGCTGGTGAGCATGAGGGCAGCGATCCACCTCTTCACTAGTGCCCTTCCCTTTCTGCTCTGGCTGCTTGTGGTCCTTGTCATGGATGCATGCCAGGCTTGGAGGAAGTGCTAGGACAGGGCTTTTATCACTCATCAGTTCCTCTCTCTTGACAGTGGATGCAACTGCACTTGCCTCTGTGTTAACTGAGCACTCTGTGGTGTCCTCAACTGTCTCCTCTGGCTGCTTGTGGTCATTGTTGTTGTGAATGCATTGCAGACCTGGAGGACTTTTATCATCCCAGTTGTAAATGGCAACAGTTGCCTCTGTGTCGACTGAGCACTTTGTAGTGCACTCAACTGTCTTCCATAGCTGTTTGTGGTCATTGTTGTGGGTGCAGGTCAGGATTAGAGGCAGTGTTGCAGGTGCAGGAGGACTTTTATCAGCCAAAAACTCCTCTGTGTGTACAGTGGACACGGAAACAGCTGCTTCCCTGGCAACTGGACACTTGTTGGTGTCCTCTACTGCCTCCCCTGGCAGATTGTGGACAGTGGATACGGAAACGGCCGCTTCCCTGGACAATTGACTCTTGGTGGTTTCCTCTACTGCCTCCTCTGGCTGCTTGTGGTCATTGTCTAGAATATGTGGCAGCTTTGAAGGCAGCATTGGAGACGGGCTTTTATCACCCAACAGGTCCTCTCCCTGGACAATGGATGTGCCTGCAGTGATCGCTGTGGTAACGGAGGACTCGGTGGCATCCTCTTTTGTCTCCTCGGTCAGTTTGTGGTCAGAGTCTCGGATACATGGCGAGCTTGGAGGCAGTGCTGCAGGGTCAGGAGGGCTTTGATCAGCTGCCATGTCCTCTTTGAGGTGAGTGGACACATCATTGTTTGTTTCACTGATAACTGGACACTTGGTGGTGCCCTCTACTGCCTCCCCTGGCAGTTTATAGTCAACTTCAAAGACAAGTGGCAGACTTGGAGGCAGCATTGGGACAGGGCATTTAGCTGCTGATCTGTACACTCCAAAATCAACAGTAGCTGTGCCTGCAGTGGTCTCTGTAGCAACTGAGACCTCATAGGTATCCTCTACTGTCTGCTCTGGTGGCATGAAGTCATCGTCAAAGACTGTTGGCAGGCATGGAGGCAGCACTGAAGGAAGACTTCTAGCTGCCCATCGATTCTCTCCCTTGACAGTGGCTGTGGTAGCAGTGGCCTCTGTGGCAACTGGGCACTCTGTGGCTGAAACAGCAGGCTGGGAGGTTTCGAGGAAATTGAATGAATTGCCAATGAACCGCTGAGCCAGTGGTGGGAGGGAGTAAGGATAGAATCTGTCCTCTTCCTCGACATTAGATATTGCCACTGGAGCAACTGAGACCTCAGTGGTGCCCTCTACTGCCTGATGTGGCTGCATGGAGTCTTCGTCAAAGAAGTGTGGCAGGTATCGATGCAGCATTGAGGAAAGATGTGTATCTGTCCATAGGTCCTCTCGTTTACCTGTAGATACATCTGCAGTGGCCTCTGTGGCAACTGGGCATTCAGCAGACTGGCAGGTTTCAGGGACAAAGTATGAAAATACAATGAACCGCTGTGCATCCTGAGTGCGTATGGCCAATGGAGAGGGGGGATGCAACATGGTTGGTATAGGCCTCTGATTGGTGAAAGCCAGTGGTGGGAGGGAGTCAATACAGGGAGCCATAAATTCAGTGAGAGGACAGTTGCTCACATCTCTCACATTCTGCGTGAGAAAAGAAACAGACATGATGAAAGTGATCACATTCAGTACATACATACATACTGTATGAGTCAGCACTATTTACTTATACATCACACATATATATATATATATATATATATATATATATATATATATATATATATATATATATATATATATATATATATATATATATATATATATATATATATATATCTAGTGTCCTCTCAGATGCTCTGCACCAGTCTGTCCCAACCCTGGGTCCCCTAGCCAATGGGCCAGCTAAGTGTAAAAATACATGCCCCACACCCAGCATAACATTTGACATTTTAGCCATTTATCAGACGCTTTTATCCAGAATGACTTATAGTTAGTTAGTGCATTCAACTTAAGGTAGCTAGGTGAGACAACCACATAATCCTGATATGAACATCTATGATAGAACGGTTGTTTATTTTTTATGACAAGACAACCATAAGAACTGAGGACATTAATACACTGAGACAGACAGACACGATACAACACATTTAGACAAGAACAGTTATAAGTAGGGGTGTAACGATCCATCTACTACATCGATGTATCGATATATATTCCTATGATCCAACTACATCGATCTGTGCTCGGCGAGTTGGCCTTTTGGACAACATATATCAATCTAACATCGTTTTAAAATGTAATAAATCGATTGTATCGATACTAGGAAATAACCCATTGGATTTAAGCACGTCAGACTTTATATGGATGTTTTTTCTTAGCACTTTTAATGATAAAGGCTTTAAACATTACTCGATTCAGTCTGCCTATCCGTGACGTCATCGCCCCGCGCCAGCAGCAGCACAAAGGCGCAAAGACAACAAAACATAGCATGGCGGACGACAGAGGAGAAGCCGACGAGCGAGAAATTATCAAGCCACCATTGCGGTCCTTACAAGAAACAGGAATCTAGGAAACTTCACCTGCACTGTCCAGTATCCAGGTATTTATTTCAGTCACACTGGTTGAATTTTTGGCTAAAATGTTACTGAATCGATTTCAAGTCACTGAATCGTTTCGGATCGTATCGTTCTAAATGAACCAATATCGTCCTTGAATCGTATCGACAATCACGAATCGTGATACAAATCAAATCATTGTTAAAACGAATCGTTAAACCCCTAGTTATAAGCATTGCCATGGTGTAGCCTAATACAAAAAGAAATAAGGACAAAACATTGTTAGCTTACATTCCATGGCATATGGAACATTTTGCCCTTACAATAACGTATATTTGCTTTAATTAATATTGTTAAATAGAACTCTAGTCGACTTTGTCAAAGTTGGTCTTGTTACCTCCTCAATCAGTCTTGGCATTTTCCTCGTCTTGAACCAAATCCTCTTCATCTTCTTCTCCTGATCCTTCTGGATCTGCAAAACCAGAGCCAACCTGGCTCCCAGCTCCATCACGTAGTCTGTCTGGATCGCCCTTTCCTCCAACCGACACTCACCCCTCTGTGTCAGCGTTGAACCCTCCATGTCTTCCTCTTAGCTAACAATAACTCTGGAAAATACATAACGTTGTAGTAAGTGGGTGTTGCTAACCAAATAATAATGCATCTCTTTACAATGTGCACACGTTTTCTTCCCAGCTACTTACAATTAAGCAAGTGAGAATCCTGCTCCAGATATGTTTACGCAATAGGCCTATCTGAATTACTAGTAAAAAGTTGGCTACTGGAAAAGTGACCAAGTTCAAATGAATCGATTTTGGCTGTTCTTGTCATTTCGTGAACAACATCCTTTATGACATCATCATTGTGATGCAAGGCGTTGCCATGGCAGATGAAAAAGCACAACACATACTTTAAAAAGCAAACTTCAGGCTCTTTCTGTACCTTACTATTGAGCCTTATTCAACCCCTCATGTAGCTCTACTCCATATTGGGCCTGGTTCTCACAAACCACACTAATCACTTCCATCATATCATTGAAAACACTGTGTTTTGGGTAGAACATGACTATATATCCATGCAGGACCTAACTTGTACAGTTTCATCTATTTTAAAAACCAAGGAGGTAAAAACGCCAGTCTTCTCTTTGAGTGCCCCTGAGTGCACCTCAATTTAAATAGGTCTATCAATTCAACCGTTTGAAATGGATGTCTATTCAATTAAGAACATACTATTCTTATTAGAAATGAATCACCTACAAATTAGGTAGGCGTACTTGTTTTTTTACACAACCTACTCTTTTGGTACATATTTATTGAGATAATTGATTACAACATATGTTGGTGATTAACACAGAGAGAGGTTTTTTTTCTTCTGTCATCAATAGAATGCATTAGCCATTAGGCTGGCTCACTACAATTGTAACATGACATCTCAGGTGTCAGGATGAAGCATTTTCTCACAAAAAGAGGACTCAAGCAAACTATCTCTCTTCAACAGTTTCACTAGTCATGTTAGGTCTACTTAAAATGTCACATTCATACACAAGTAATTTGAAAATAAGTTATACTACTGAAACACATTCACAATAAGTTATATTACAACCTACCTCTGAAGTAAGCTGTGTGTTCTCTCACTAATGAAATAGGACATTAATAATATGTCAGTGGTTAGTTGAATCAGTCTCTTTGCACTGTTCAGTTTGTCTGTGCAACAGGTAACCTTCCAGAATCGGAATCTTGTGATGTCACAATGGAGTCCCCATTGCCATGGTTACCCAGAGCAGCTTTCATGTGTAATCAAATGCTGGCACAATTTTGTTTATTTATTTTAGATTTTTTGTACCTATGCAGCACAGTCATACCTAATATATACAATGGATCCATATAACCTAATTTTTTATTAAAATAAATATGCTGTAACTCATATCAAATGGTTGACCATTCAAACGACATGTGTTTTGCCTAATTAAAAGTCAATATGTTTTAGATATCATAAATAGCAGCCAGGCTTACTTAGGTTGTTTGTTCGATCTCAGCCTACCACTAATGTCAATATTCATCATCATCATCATCATCATCATCAACATCATCATCAATAAAATACATAGGCTACCTTACTACAGTAAAACAAGTCTTCCATAGTCTATGTCACCTCAGTAACAAAGTTCCAAAAAAGAAATGAGGGTTCAAGAAAACATCTCTCTTCAATGGCCTCAGCTATTAGCCATATGATCAACAAGGTCAAATGCAGCACTAAAATCAAGAAGCAGCTCATCCACAAGTTTATCTTGGTCAAGTGACCTGAGCCATTGATCGATTAAATCAACCAGAGCTGTTGCAGTCGAGTGATCCTTACGGTATCTTTACAGTACGCATGCTCATAGAGGGATAAAATTAGCTGGATGTGTATTTATATAGGCCCAAAAAATGTAATAGAAGAGTAGGTGTCATTGATGTTGAGCATTTAAGTTTAATAAATTATTAAATAAGGAAATCAATATCAGCTGACTATAGAACAGTATTTGTAGACCTGCCAACAGTGCCCATTGTTTAAAAATATGTTTGAACATGTTCTTATCCATATCTTTCCAGTTGATATAACCAAACAGACAACCTTTGTTGCTCAAGAGCGTCACACATTCCTCCATTCATTCTCTATAATATTCCCCTCCATCATATTCCTCTATCATATTCCCTCTATCATATTCCCTCTATTATATTCCCTCTATTATATTCCTCTCCATCATATTCCACTCCATCATAATACTCGCTATCATATTACCTCTATCATATTCCTCTTTATTTATACAGGGAATCCCAATTGAGACCAGTGTCTCTTTTTCAGTGGTGCCCTGTGTTATATCAATTAACAATCCAAACAGCTTAAACAGATAAAATTACATACAGAGCAGAAAATATATAGAGCAAATTATTAGACTTGAACACATACATTTCACAATGAACAGGTCTTGTATTTAACCAGTTGAGCTGACAACCATTTTGCACTGTTTCACTAGGGCTTTAATCATCAATCTAGCAAGAGGGCAATATTTTATTAATGTAGTGGTGTCCCTCCCCCCAGGAAGCTATGACCTTTAGCTTTCACCTGGAATTGTTCATTTATGTCTGAGAAAAAAAAAAAATAATTCAAACCATATGATCTAGTACACAAGAAAAGTATAATACAACCTTCTTTACTACTTTGCCAAACATTTCATGACATTAGTGATAGTCAAAATCTGTAAAATTTGTGAATGTCTAAATTAACATTTGGGCCATTTAACCAGTGTGCATCCCGCCTATAGACAATGGGAGAAGGGCTATGTAAAGGTCTCGATTTTGTCGTTCTGAACAAATGTTTGACTTCGACACAAAATTACTTCTTGACTTATTTTAGGTTTAAGGAAGTGTGTAGGTCGCATTCTTTATAGTAGAGCTATTAAAGTTATGTATTTAGCTCTGCCTGCTCGAGACAAATTCAGTGATTGCTTTGCCATGTCTGTGCCGTGAAGCAGTCAAGCTGGATTAATGTTTTTCCTGGAACGCCCCTTTGACTTAACGTTAGAGTTAAGTGATATAAATGGATGTAATGATGCAGCCGACCACCAGAGGGAGGCAAATACAAGTTTATTCGACAGAGGACGTTTACGTGGTTCTAGGAAGGTCTGGATGGATGTCTTCTGAAATATAAAACGGTGGGAAATCAATCAAATAAGTCATGTAAACATTTACATATTTTTTAAAGAAATTCTAGCGCCCGATTTCGGGGACTGTCAACCTAAGAGATTTTAAGTCTTAAAGTGATCTAATGAAACAAATCCTCTCTGTCACATTCCTCTTAATATACTCCCTCTATCATATTCCCCTCTATCCTAATCCCTCTATCATATTCCTCTCTATCATATTCCTCTCCACCCACTCCTCCTCCTTCCTCCTCTCCCTCATCTCAGTGCAGCCCCTCACCATCCACTAGAGCAGGAAGTCTCTGGGCTCAGTGAGGTCCAGCTCAGACTGAAGAGAGTCCGTTTTAACTCTCTTCTCCTTTAGCTGTTCCTCCAACCTGGCAAGTACTATCTCCTTGTCAACCAAGCAACCTGATCTGGACTTTGAGATTATCTGACGTCTCTTTTGCTTGAGACATTTCTCTTTGCTGCTCATCTCTTGAGTATTCCAGCACACTAATGTCCTTCTTGAAGTATCATAAATCTGAGGCTACCTCTTTTTTCAGATCCTCATGTGCTTCTCTTATAGGTTTGAATGTTTGTCCTCTGACGTCTCACCCATCTCTGCAGATCATAGAGATCAGCTTACTGTCTGTCTCACAGAACAGCTTCAGAGCCTCTCCATGTTCACGACATTCATCTCTCTACTGTTTCCTCTCTCGGCTGTAGCTCTCTGTCTTTTAGCATCTTCCTCCAGTTTCAGCTGGTAGGCCACGTTCCTGATCAGTCTGTTGATCTGGAAGATTCTGTCTCTGACCAGAGCCCTGCCCACTTGACAGAGTTGGTGTCCAGCATTCAGGCTGTCTTGGAGGCATCTCTTGCAGAAGGTGTGCTGATAGCTTAGAGACACAGGCTCAGTGTAGATGTCTGTGCAGATGGAACAGCACAGGTGGTCTGCCAGGTCAGAGGAAGCTGTGGACATAATGACTGTGCTCGTGCTCAGTGTGTGAGAGACAAAGAGGCAGTGTCCGAATACCCATATTAGCATACTAAATAGTATATAAAAACATTTAGTTTTTTAGTATGTGAAATTTAGAAATTATGCCGCGTTCACATGCTAGTCGGACCTAGGAAACTCTGAAATGTCCGACTTGTTGATCCGTTGAATGCGGCACGTGTATAACTACAACCAGTAAGCAAGTCTGAAATGTCCGGGTTTCCAAGTTCCGACTAGCACGTGAACGCTGCAATAGTACTAAGAATGCGTCATCTAATGCGCGATTGCATTGACTCCCGTCATTCGTTCATTTCGGTACAGCGCGTCAATTTATCTGACTATCAGCTGTTGCCAAACAAGTGAGTCAGAAAATAAGAGTGTATTATACTAGATCAAAGGCAATATTAGTATGCAGTTTAAGTAAGTATTACGCTAGAATGGATATTCAGACACAGCTAGTAACAGGTCTGTCTTGGAAAATACATGTATGTTCTTGAAGTACGCAGTCAAATTAACATTAGCTTTAAAGCCCTCATGAAGAATACTGACAGACTTCTTGTAAAGGTAGAGGCATGTGACTATCATAAAGCAAGACAGACTAAAGTTCAGTGTCAGTGACAACTTTCAGTGTGGGTGTAGGGAAAAAGCTAAAACACAAGTGAATAAAGGATGGGTTTTATTATCCATACAGTATACATAGGAAATGTCTAATAAACAAATTATTCCAACTAATTATTTGGATTGGAGATGACTGCTTTAGACTGTTGATGCACACATTGAGGTCAGCAAGCACCAAATAAGTGTCCAGCATGCTCTAGTGGTTATTACAAGTAACTACACATATCACACCACAACAGCTAACATAGTTTCTCACTCCCTCTCCTCCTCTCCTCCTCTCCCTCTTGTCTCCTCTGTTCTTCCTCTATTCCTCCTCCTCTCCTCCTTGCCCTCTCAGCAGCTCCAGCTGGATAGAGTGACGGCGAGGTGACCTCCTGCCTCACTCACTTGAGGGCGGGAGAGGGGTAACAAAGAGGATGAGGAGGAGGTGGAGAGAAAGAGAGTAGGAATGGAAGAGGAGGGGGAGAGGGGTAGAGGAGGCAGAAAGCCTGGTCTAAGTATTGCTTTAAAGGGAAGAGAGGGGGAGGAGGAGAGAGCGCGAGAGATGGGGGGAGTGGGAGAAAGAGGGGAGGAGGGGGAGGGCAGCTGTGTCCGACACACCATCCTTACACCTGCAACAGTTAGGCCAGGGGGCGGGACCTGTAGGTGAGACTCATAACATGATAAGGGGGGCAGGTGAAGAAGGGGTGGAGCTGGAGTCAAGGAGGGGAGGGTGTTCCTACGAGCCCCCTGCCAGCGAGACGGGGAGCAGGGAGGAAGTCTGTCCACGGAGCATTTCTGGGTCATTGGGTCGCCTCCAATGATATTAGATCCCCCTCTACAATGTAAAGCAGTTTGAGTACTGGGGGGTTCTCTGTATAAATCCAAGGTGAAACCTCCAGGGGCTAGCCTTCTCTCAGGGCAGAGTCTGCTCTGGGCTGCCTGCGAAAGGTGCTCCTCTGTGGGAAAGAGGAGAGAACAAGAGCCCCCAGAAGAGATCAACTTATGGTAGTGATGTTCAGATCAACTCTCCTTGTCTTCTTCCACCTCTTCCTCGTCCTCTTGCTCGGCCTTCTCCCTCCTTTCCTTCTTACAGTCGTGATGGAGAGAACCCTTTTCTCCATTTCCTCCTTCCTCTCCTCCCTCTTTCTCTTCCTCTACCTTCCTCTCCCTCCTTCCCTCTTGGTAGACCTTGTTTAGTCAAGCCAGATTGTGGATAGCTAGCCATGGTTCAGACCACTGTCGCTGTCTGGGAGGGGGGATACAGGACTGGTCCACTGGACTCAGCTCACATGGGGAGAACCTGCTGCTGCTGCCAATCCCCTTCTTACCTGGGATGAGATCACGTTTGGAGGAAACCTGGCACCATCCCTACGGTGAAGTATGGTGGTGGCAGCATCATGCTGTGGGGAGGATTTTCAGGGAAAGGGACTGGGAACACGCCCCATTCACATCGACGGGGCTGTAGTGGAGCGGGTTGAGAGTTTCAAGTTCCTTGGTGTCCACATCACCAACAAACTATCATGGTCCAAACACACCAAGACAGTCGTGAAGAGGGCACGACAACGCCTTTTCCACCTCAGGAGACTGAAAAGATTTGGCATTGGTCCCAAGATCCTCAAAAAGTTATACAGCTGCACCATCGAGAGCATCCTGCCTGGTATGGCAACTGCTCGGCATCCGACCGTAAGGCGTTACAGAGGGTAGTGTGTACGGCCCAGTACATCACTGGGGCCAAGCTTCCTACCATCCAGGACCTATATACTAGGCGGTGTCAAAAAATTGTCAAAGACTCCAGTCACCCAAGTCATAGACTGTTCTCTCTGCTTCCGCACAGCACGTGGTACCAGAGGGCCAAGAGTATTTCCAAAAGGCTCCTTAACAGCTTCTACCCCCAAGCCATAAGACTGCTGAACAATTAATCAAATGGCCACCCGGACTATTTACATTGACACCTCCCCCCTTTGTTTTTACACTGCTGCTACTCGCTGTTTATTATCTATTCATAGTTACTTTACCCCTACCTACATGTTGACAGAATGCGACGGTGAAATGCGGTAGGCGAAGTCAAACGCAGGACACAGAGCTTACTGGAAACGTACTTTACTCGAAAGTAACCAAGTAGAAAAAACAATCTCCACATAAGGAGGAATAAACAACCCGCACACGAACACTGCCGATGACGAAAACAATAACACACAACACACAATGAACGACAGAGGGTTAAATAGGGAATACAATACAACATAATGGGGAACAGGTGTACACAATCAGGACAAAACAAGTCAAACACCGAAACATAGATTGGTTGCAGCTAGTACTCCGGGGTCGACGAACGCCGAAGCCTGCCCGAGCAAGGAGGAGGAGCAGCCTCGGCTGATTCCGTGACAGTACCCCCCCCCCCCCCCTTGACGCGCGGCTCCAGCCATGCGCCGACCCCGGCCTCGGGGACGGCCAGGAGGACGCGGAGCAGGGCGAGTCGGATGACTCCGGTGGAAGTCCCTCAACATGGAGGGATCTAGAATGTCCCTCCTGGGGACCCAGCACCGTTCCTCCGGACCGTACCCCTCCCACTCCACGAGATACTGCAGGCCCAACGTCCGACGCCTCAAATCCAAGATGGAACGGACTGAGTACGCCGGAGCCCCCTCGATGTCCAACGGGGGCGGAGGAGCCTCTCGTACCTCACTCTCCTGTAGTGGACCAGCCACCACCGGCCTGAGGAGAGACACATGGAATGAGGGGTTAATGCGGTAATTAATGGGCAGTTGTAACCTATAACATACCTCGTTCAATTTCCTCAGGACTTTAAAGGGCCCCAAAAACCACCGACCCAGCTTCCGGCAGGGCAGGCGAAGGGGCAGGTTTCGGGTCGAGAGCCAGACCCGGTCTCCCGGTTCATACACCGGAGCCTCACTGCGGTGGCGATCGGCGCTCGCCTTTTGCCGCCTGATGGCCCGCTGCAGATGGACATGCGCAGCGTTCCAAGTTTCTTCCGAGCGCCGAAACCACTCCTCCACCGCAGGGGCTTCGGTCTGGCTCTGATGCCAAGGAGCCAGAACCGGCTGATAACCTAACACACACTGGAAAGGCGTAAGGTTAGTGGACGAATGGCGGAGGGAGTTTTGGGCTATCTCTTCCCAGGGAATATATCCCGACCACTCCTCTTGCCGGTCCTGGCAATATGACTTCAGAAACCTACCCACATCCTGGTTAACTCTCTCCACCTGCCCATTACTCTTGGGGTGAAAACCTGATGTAAGGCTAATCGAGACCCCCAGACGTTCCATAAATGCCCTCCAGACTCTAGAGGTGAACTGGGGACCCCGATCAGACACTATATCCTCAGGCACCCCATAGTGCCGGAAGACGTGTGTAAACAGGGCCTCAGCAGTTTGTAGGGCAGTAGGGAGACCTGGCAGGGGAATGAGACGGCAGGCTTTAGAAAACCGATCCACAATGACCAAGATCGTAGTGTTCCCCTGGGAGGGAGGAAGGTCCGTGACAAAATCCACCGACAGGTGAGACCACGGCCGTTGTGGAACGGGTAGGGGTTGTAACTTCCCCCTGGGCAGGTGTCTAGGTGCCTTACACTGGGCGCACACCGAGCAGGAGGAAACATAAACCCTCACGTCCTTAGCTAAGGTTGGCCACCAGTACTTCTCACTAAGGCAGTGCACTGTCCGACCAATACCCGGATGACCAGAGGAGGGTGACATGTGAGCCCAGTATATCAAACGGTCGCGAACCTCGAGCGGCACGTACCTCCGACCCTCCGGACACTGTGGAGGAGTAGGGTCGGAACGTAACGCCCGCTCGATTTCCGCATCCACCTCCCACACCACCGGTGCCACTAAGCAAGACTCCGGGAGTATGGGAGTGGGCTCAATGGACCTCTCCTCTGTGTCATATAGTCGGGACAGGGCGTCTGCCTTAGCGTTCTGGGACCCTGGTCTATAGGTGAGCTTAAATACAAAGCAGGAAAGAAACATTGACCACCTTGCCTGGCGAGGATTCAGCCTCCTCGCTGCCCGGATGTACTCCAGGTTACGATGGTCAGTCAGAATGAGAAAAGGGTGTTTAGCCCCCTCAAGCCAATGTCTCCACACCTTCAGGGCTTGAACCACAGCCAGCAGCTCCCTATCCGCCACATCATAATTGTGCTCCGCCGGACTGAGCTTCTTAGAATAGAAAGCACAGGGTCTGAGTTTAGGTGGCGTACCCGAGCGCTGAGACAGCACAGCGCCGATCCCAGCCTCGGAAGCATCCACCTCCACCTGAAATGCCAAAGAGGGATCCGGATGCGCCAGCACCGGAGCCGAGGTAAACAAGTCCTTCAGACGTTTAAACGCCCTGTCCGCCTCAGCTGACCACTGCAGGCGCACCGGACCCCCCTTTAGCAGAGAGGTAATGGGAGCTGCTACCTGTCCAAAGCCCCGGATAAACCTCCGGTAGTAATTGGCAAAACCCAAGAAGCGCTGCACCTCCTTTACCGTGGTGGGACTCTGCCAATTACGCACGGCAGAAACGCGGTCAATCTCCATCTCTACCCCTGATGCGGACAACCGATGTCCCAGGAAGGAGATGGACTCCTGAAAGAACAGACATTTCTCCGCCTTCGCATACAGGTCATGCTCCAACAGTCTACCAAGCACTCGACGCACCAGGGACACATGCTCGGCTCGTGTAGCGAAGTATATTAGAATGTCATCAATATATACCACAACACCCTGTCCATGCAAGTCCCGTAAAATCTCGTCCACAAATGATTGGAAGACTGAAGGAGCATTCATTAACCCGTATGGCATGACGTGGTACTCATAGTGACCCGAGGTGGTACTGAATGCTGTCTTCCACTCATCTCCCTCCCTAATGCGCACCAGGTTGTACGCGCTCCTGAGATCCATATTTGTGAAGAATCACGCCCCGTGTAATGACTCCGTCATACTAGCAATCAGAGGGAGAGGATAGCTGTATTCGATGGTGATCTGATTTAGACCATGGTAATCAATACACGGGCGTAAACCCCCATCCTTCTTCTTCACAAAAAAGAAACTTGAGGACGCAGGGGAAGTAGACGGCAGTATTTACCCCTGTCTCAAAGATTCTGTGATGTAGGTCTCCATAGCGGCCGTCTCCTCCTGAGACAGAGGATACACGTGACTACGTGGAAGCGCAGCGCCTACCTGGAGGTCTATCGCACAATCCACCGTCGTTGGAGAGTCTGCTCTGGGCTGCCTGCGAAAGGTGCTCCTCTGTGGGAAAGAGGCGAGAACAAGAGCCCCCAGAAGAGATCTCCTCATGGTAGTGATGGACAGATCAACTCTCCTTGTCATCTTCCACCTCTTCCTCTTCCTCTTGCTCGGCCTTCTCCCTCCTTTCCTTCTTACAGTCGTGATGGAGAGAACCCTTTTCTCTCTTTCCTCCTTCCTCTCCTCCCTCTTTCTCTTCCTCTACCTTCCTCTCCCTCCTTCCCTCTTGGTAGACCTTGTTTAGTCAAGCCAGATTGTGGATAGCTAGCCATGGTTCAGACCACTGTCGCTGTCTGGGAGGGGGGATACAGGACTGGTCCACTGGACTCAGCTCACATGGGGAGAACCTGCTGCTGCTGCCACTCCCCCTCTTACCTGGGATGAGATCACGTTTGGAGGAAACCTGGCACCATCCCTACGGTGAAGCATGGTGGTGGCAGCATCATGCTGTGGGGAAGATTTTCAGGGACAGGGACTGGGAACACGCCCCATTCACTTCGACGGGGCTGTAGTGGAGCGGGTCGAGAGTTTCAAGTTCCTTGGTGTCCACATCACCAACAAACTATCATTGTCCAAACACACCAAGACAGTCGTGAAGAGGGCACGACAACGCCTTTTCCACCTCAGGAGACTGAAAAGATTTGACATTGGTCCCAAGAGCCTCAAAAAGTTATACAGCTGCACCATCGAGAGCATCCTGACCGGTTACATCACCACCTGGTATGGCAACTGCTCGGCATCCGACCGTAAGGCGCTACAGAGGGTAGTGCGTACGGCCCAGTACATCACTGGGGCCAAGCTTCCTGCCATCCAGGACCTATATACTAGGCGGTGTCAGAAGGGAGGCCCAAAAAATTGTCAAAGACTCCAGTCACCCAAGTCATAGACTGTTCTCTCTGCTACCGCACAGCAAGCGGTACCAGAGTGCCAAGTCTAGGTCCAAAAGGCTCCTTAACAGCTTCTACCCCCAAGCCATAAGACTGCTGAACAATTAATCAAATGGCCACCCAGATTATTTACATTGACACCTCCCCCCTTTGTTTTTACACTGCTGCTACTCGCTGTTTATTATCTATGCATAGTTACTTTACCCCTACCTAAATGTACAAATTACCTCAACTAACCTGTACCCCCACACATTGACTCGGTACCGGTACCCCTTGTATATAGCCTCGTTATTATTTTATTGTGTTAATCTATTTTTATTTTTTTACTTTAGTGTATTTAGTAAACATTTTCTTAACTCTATTTCTTGAACTGCATTGTTGGTTAAGGTGTAGTGTATTAAGATTATGATGGTGTTAAATGTTTTTCATGAAGAAATGGAATGTTGTTTATGTTAGTATCAAGAGGGAATGTTTTAGGTGTAACGCCACATACAACAGACAGGAAGTGTGTTGTGGACAGGAGAGAATGGTGATTGGCCAGAAGAGGGAGCATCATTGTTCATAAATAGGGGGGAAAACGAAGGAGAGGGCAGAACGAGCAGCCATTCTGAGGCGTCACTCTCCGGGTGTCATGTCACCTGTCACTCATGCTGAAGCTTGGGATCTGAATAAACCTTATGATCAACGTTCAGTATGAGCAGACTCCTTTTGTTCATCAGCAATAATTGCCACCACTCACTCGATACGACAAAGGGCTTGTAAGTAAGCATTTCACGGTAAGGTCTACACCTGTTGTATTCGGCACATGACAAATACAATTTGATTTGATTTGATTTGGAGACTAGTCAGGATCAATGGAAAGATGAACAGAGCAATTTACAGAGAAATCCTTGATGAAAACCTGCTCCAGAGCGCTCAGGACCTCAGACTGGGGCTAAGGTTCACCTTCCAACAGGACAACGACCCTAAGCACACAGCCAAGACAACGCAGGAGTGGCTTCGGGACAAGTCTCTGAATGTCCTTGAGTGGCCCAGCCAGAAATCGGACTTGAACCCGATCTAACATCTCTGGAGAGACCTGAAAATAGCTGTGCAGCGACACACCCTATCCAACCTGACAGAGCTTGAGAGGATCTGCAGAGAAGAATGGGAGAAACTCCTCAAATACAGGTGTGCCAAGCTTGTAGCGTCATACCCAAGAAGACTCGAGGCTGTAATCGCTGCCAAAGGTGCTTCAACAAAGTACTGAGTAAAGGGTCTGAATACTTATGTAAATGTAATATTTCCATTTGTTATTTTTAATACATTTATAAAAAAGTCTAAAAACCTGTTCTCATTTTGTCATTATGGGGTATTGTGTGTAGATTGATGAGGAAAAAAACTATTTAATCAATTTTAGAATAAGACAAAGTGTGGAAAAAGTCAAGGGGTCTGAATACTTTACAAATGCACTCAATTAGATTTTGTTCAAAATAATTTATAGGGCAGCCAATAATTGTGACACGCATGTTTTTGAATAACATAATGATATCTTGATGACGGTTATTTTTCTATTTCAAAAATGTTTACTCAATTAAAGGGTAGTTTCATATGATATTTTGAGTAAGATCAAGCTGATAGAACACAATGACATGTTTTCACAGCCTTTTTTGTTCACATTTCCTTCTGGTGCTGTCACGATCATTGGAGGAAGTGGACCAATGCGCAGCATGATGAGTGAACATACTTTAATTTGATTCACCACACGAAACAAAACAACAAAACGATACGTGAAGTCCTAGGTAACAGACACAAACCATACACGGAACAAGATCCCACAAAACACTGTGGAAAACAGGCTGCCTAAGTATTGTTCCCAATCAGAGACAACAAGCAACAGCTGACACTCGTTGCCTCTGATTGAGAACCACCCCGGCCAACACAGAAACACATGAGCTAGATAACGAACCTATAACCCAAACACATAGAAACTACACACCCTGGCTCAACATAACAGAGTCCCAGAGCCAGGGCGTGACAGTACCCCCCCCCCCCCAAAGGCGCGGACTGCGACAGCGCCAAACATAAACCGAACAGGGGAGGGCCGGGTGGGCATTCCTCCTCGGAGGCGGTTCCGGCTCCGGGCTTGACCACCACCCTCCAACAATCCCCCAATAGCGCCCCTGGTCCGGTCTGGCCCCGCTGGCTGGAGCTGGACTGGACATCGGTGTAGCGGATTGCTTAGGCTCCGACGTGGAGGAGCTGACCGACCAGGCACCGGTGACCCAGGCACGGGCTGTGCCGGATTGACGACGCGCACCACAGGCTTGGTGCGGGGAGCAGGAACGGGCCGGACCGGACTGACGACGCGCACCACAGCCTTGGTGCGGGGAGCAGGAACGGGCCGGACCGGGCTGACGACGCGCACCACAGGCTTGGTACGGGGAGCAGGGACGGGCCGAACCGGGCTGACGAAGCGTACTATAGGCTTGGTGCGGGGAGCAGGAACAGGCCGGGCTGGCGACGCGCACCTTTGGCTTGGTGCGGGGAGCAGGAACAGGCCGGGCCGGGCTGGCGACGCGCACCATTGGCTTGGTGCGGGGAGCAGAAACAGGCCGGGCCGGGCTGACGACGCGCACCATTGGCTTGGTGCGGGGAGCAGGAACAGGCCGGGCCGGGCTGGCGACGCGCACCATTGGCTCCTGGACACGCTGCTTGGTCCAGGAGCTGCTTGGTCCAGTTTTGGTGGGATCTTCTGTCACGAACGTTTTGTTGTTTTCTTCGTGTGGTGAATCTAAATTAAAAGTATGTTCACTCATCACGCTGCGCATTGGTCCACTTCCTCCAACGATCGTGACAGAAGATCCCACCAAAACTGGACCAAGCAGCGTGTCCAGGAGCCAACGCCAGAGGTAACTCTAGCGGCTATCCACTTCGACTGGGCCAAGCAGCGTGTCCAGGAGCCAACTCTAGCGGATATCCACTTCGACTGGGTCAAGCAGCGTGTCCAGGAGCCAACACCAGAGGTAACTCTAGCGGATATCCACCTCGACTGGGTCAAGCCGCGTGAGGAGGAGAGAGGTTGGACTTGGGAGCAGAGGCTGGAGAGTCTGGCGAGAGCCATGGAGGCCATATCCACGGGGAAGAGACAAACCCCCAAAAAATTAGGGGGGGGGGGCTCACACCGTGGATGACGGGGCTGCTGGAGGCAGATAAGGGGCGAGTTAGTGGATGAGGAGAGAAGGCCACCGGGTTACGGGAGCCATTGGCGAGTAGAGGGAAGGAAAATGTAGAGGCACGGCGAGAGGTACTGAGGTGTGTTGCCAGTCCGGTCCGGCCCGTTCCTGAACCCCGGGTAAGGCCAGTGGTGTGTGTTCCCAGCCCGGTCCATCCTGTTCCTGCCCCTCGCACCAAGCCAATGGTGCGCGTCGCCAGCCCGGCCCGACCTGTTTCTGCTCCCCGCACCAAGCCAATGGTGCGTGTCGCCAGCCCGGACCGGCCTGTTCCTGCTCCCCGCACCAAGCCTATGGTGCGCGTCGCCAGCACGGCCCTGCCTGTTCCTGCTCCACGCACCAAGCCAATGGTGGGCGTCGCCAGCCCGGCCCGGCCTGTTCCTGCTCCCCGCACCAAGCCTGTAGTGCTCTTCGTCAGCCCGGTTCGGCCCGTCCCTGCTCCCAGCACCAAGCCTGTGGTGTGCGTCGTCAGCCCGGTCCGGCCCGTTCCTGCTCCCCGCACCAAGCCTGTGGTGCGCGTCGTCAGTCCGGCACAGCCCGTGCCTGTGTCACCGGTGCCTGGTCAGGTACCGGTCAGCTGCTCCACGTCGGAGCCTAAGCAATCCGCTCCACCGATGTCCAGTCCAGCTCCAGCCAGCGGGGCCAGACCAGATCAGGGGCGCTACGGAGGTTGGTGGTCAAGCCCGGAGCCGGAACCGCCTCCGAGGAGGAATGCCCACCCGGCCCTCCCCTGTTCGGTTTATGTTTGGCGCGGTCGTAGTCCGCGCCTTTGGGGGGGGGGGGGGTACTGTCACGCCCTGGCTTTGGGACTCTGTTATGTTGAGCCAGGGTGTGTTGTTTCTATGTGTTTTGTGTTCTAGGTTGATTATCTAGCTCATGTGTTTCTGTGTTGGCCGGGGTGGTTCTCAATCAGAGGCAACGAGTATCAGCTGTTGCTTGTTGTCTCTGATTGGGAGCCATACTTAGGCAGCCTGTTTTCCACAGTGTTTTGTGGGATCTTGTTCCGTGTATGGATAGTGTCTGTTACCAAGGACGTCACCTATCGTTTTGTTGTTTTGTTTCGTGTGGAAATAAATAAGTATGCTAGCAAATCACGCTGCGCATTGGTCCACTTCCTCCAACGATCGTGACAGGTGCCAATAATTCAGGAGGGCACTGTACACTTCTACTCATCACTTAGAAACTGTAATGGAAGAAGTCTTCATTGTTACCCTTATCTCTCTCCCTTTGATTACCCTCATGTCAGTCATACATTATATTACAAAATATTAAGCTTCAAAGGCAAAAAATATGATTAGACAAATAATATTTATTTGAATGATACAGTATGTTACTGTTACCGCAGCCATTGCTAGCTAGCCAACACTACCAGCTAGCAGTACTGTAGCAACTAAATACAATATAATTTTAGCCAGCTACATTCGTTCGCAGCGACGCCGTTTTTCAAACAAAGTCAACACAGCAGCCATTGCTAGCTAGCCAACACTACCAGCTAGCAGTACTGTAGCAACTAAATACAATATAATTTTAGCCAGCTACATTCGTTCGCAGCGACGCCGTTTTTCAAACAAAGTCAACACAGCAGCCATTGCTAGCTAGCCAACACTACCAGCTAGCAGTACTGTAGCAGCTAAATACAATATAATTTTAGTCAATGAGAATTTTGCAACATAAAGCTTCCCTTTCTGAACATTCGAGGTATGTAGTCCACTTGTGTAGCTAGCATGACTGACTTTGTGCTAGCTAGCCAACGTTTAATTATTGCTCTCTCCTCTGCTCTTGTCCTTCTAGACCTGTCTGCTGCCTTTGATACTGTGAACCATCAGATCCTCCTCTCCACCCTCTCCAAGCTGGGCATCTCCGGCGCGGCTCACTCTTGGATTGCGTCCTACCTGACCGGTCGCTCCTACCAAGTGGCGTGGCGAGAAGCTGTCTCCGCACCACGTGCTCTCACCACTGGTGTCCCCCAGGGCTCAGTTCTAGGCCCTCTCCTATTCTCGCTATACACCAAGTCACTTGGCTCTGTCATATCCTCACATGGCCTCTCCTATCATTGCTACGCTGACGATACACAACTAATCTTCTCCTTTCCCCCTTCTGATAACCAGGTGTCGAATCGCATCTCTGCATGTCTGGCAGACATATCAGAATGGATGACGGATCACCACCTCAAGCTGAACCTTGGCAAGACGGAGCTGCTCTTCCTCCCGGGGAAGGACTGCCCGTTCCATGATCTCGCCATCACGGTTGACAACTCTGTTGTGTCCTCCTCCCAGATTGAGAACAGCCTTGGCGTGACCCTGGACAACACCCTGTCGTTCTCCGCTAACATCAAGGCGGTGACCCGATCCTGTAAGTTCATGCTCTACAACATTCGGAGAGTACGACCCTGCCTTACACAGGAAGCGGCACAGGTCCTAATCCAGGCACTTGTCATCTCCCGTCTGGATTACTGCAACTCGCTGTTGGCTGGGCTCATTGCCTGTGCCATTAAACCCCTACAACTCATCCAGAATACCGCAGCCCGTCTGGTGTTCAACCTTCCCAAGTTCTCTCACGTCACCCCGCTCCTCCGCACACTCCACTGGCTTCCAGTTGAAGCTCGCATCTGTTACAAGACCATGGTGCTTGCCTATGGAGCTGTGAGGGGAACGGCACCTCCGTACCTTCAGGCTCTGATCAGTCCCTACACCCAAACGAGGGCATTGCGTTCATCCACCTCTGGCCTGCTGGCTCCCCTTCCTCTGCGGAAGCATAGTTCCCGCTCAGCCCAGTCAAAACTGTTCGCTGCTCTGGCACCCCAATGGTGGAACAAGCTCCCTCACGACGCCAGGACAGCGGAGTCACTCACCACCTTCCGGAGACATTTGAAACCCCACCTCTTTAAGGAATACCTGGGATAGGATAAAGTAATCCTTCTACCCCCCCCCCCCCCCCTCAAAAAAAAAACTAATACAAAAAAATACAACAAAAATAAAATAAATAAATAAATTGTAAAGTGGTTATGCCACTTGCTATAAGTTGAATGCACCAATTTGTAAGTCGCTCTGGATAAGAGCGTCTGCTAAATGACGTAAATGTAAATGTAAATGTAAATTTAAATGAAATGTTTTTGTAATTATTACATTTTACGAAAGGTAAAAACAAAACATTAAAAAATAACAAAATAACAAAAGCAAGGTAAAAAGAAAAGGACACAGAAACAGATCCAGATTCCTATTGCCTTTACGAGTCGTCTTTGACCATATCCAGTTAATCACATATAGCGGTTGGTCTTTCAGTACATTTTATGAAAAATGTTTTTTTGTGTGTTTTTTTTATCATTTCCTTGACAGTTGGCCATTCGAGTGCATCATATAATTCTATGGAGAACATCTCATAACCACATTGCAGAACCTTTCTTGCTGCCTTATTTTGTGCTATTTGCGGTCTCTTTAGGTCACCAACACCTGCATTACTCCAGACAACAGTAGTTCATTTGACTATGGATGAGAGCTTGTGAGATTTGTTTTAGAATTTACTCTACCTATCCCATAGGTATAAACACTGGTAATGGCTCTACCTTTCCCTCTGATAGGCTTTGTTTGCCATATTACACCTAATTTATATGTATACCTATCCAATCCTTTCAACATGTAGGAGTGCTTAGTGTCGATTTAGGATTCAACATTTAAACTGTGCAACACTCCCCAAATTTGTGAAAGGTAAACATTTTGTGTTTATAATGTTTTGTACGGTATGCCTTGACAAAAAACAAACAGAGTAAACATTTATTTTCTTATTCTTTGTTTTTCATTGCATGCAAAAATATAGTATCTCCCTTCTCACTCTTTCTTACCCAGTCTACTCATCCATCTTCAAGCTTTCATCCCTTCCCTGCTCTTCTATCACCCTCTCAGTTCCACCTCCAGCTGGCTCCCTCTTTTTCCTCTTCTCCAGTCTCTTCCTCTCTTCTTTCCTCCTCTTTTCTCTCTTCTTCTCCTCCTTTTTATGAATCTTTCGCTCCATCTCCAGGAGCTCAGCTTGAGCTTTCTCTCTCTTTTTCAGCTCCTCAGACCACTTCTTCTCTTTCTTAATCCTGTCTTTCATCATGGCATTGTGTATCTTAATCAGCCCCTCTAACCTCTTTTTCTCTGCCGTTTCCTTCTCTTTTCTTTCCTTCTCTCTCTTTTTCTGTTCTATCTTGTCCCTCTTTTTGTCACGGATTCTGCCGAGACTGCTCCTCCTCCTGGTTCGGGCAGGCTTCGGCGTTCGCCGTCCCCGGAGTACTAGCTGCCACCGCTCTATGTTTCGTAGTGTGATTGCTTTTGTCTGTCTTTCACACCTGTGTCCATTTGTGTGTTGATTACTTGTCTTATAAGTTCCTTGTTTTGCATTAGTCTGATTGTGTGTTGTTATTTTCTGCCTGTCGTGCAGAGCTGCGTGTCTGCACTCTGTCTATGTTTGGGATTATTGTTTACGCGTGTTTGCGTAATTGCCTCGCCTTCGTCTGTTTTCGAGGTCGTGTTTTGTTTGTTGCTCTTTGGACTATTAAAGTATTTTGGACGTATCCTCTGTGTCCTGCGCCTGACTCCTCCACCACATCCACATCGGAACTACTGACAGAACATCACACCTAAACTATGGAGTCAGCAGGAACAGCGGCGGCACCCGAATCCCTGGAAGACCGGATCAGCTACCAAGACACCATGATCCGGCAACTTGGGGCTGCCATGGACGAGGTGTCCAACACTCTGCGCCGGTTGGTGACTCGAGAGGTGCCCACGCACTCTTACACCATCCCATCACCAACGGCCAGTCCTCCTCTCTCAGCACCGGAACCCAGTGGCATTCGGCTCTCGCTCCCGAGGGCATATGACGGTTCTGCAGCCAGGTGTCAGGGATTCCTCCTGCAGGTGGAACTCTACCTGGCCACCATACACCCGGCGCCCTCGGGATACGAGAGCGTCTCCGCCCTCATCTCCTGTCTATCCGGCAAGGCGTTGGAGTGGGCCAACGCCGAATGGAGGGGAATAGACGCCGCTACCATCACCTACGCGGAATTCTCCCGCCGCTTCAGGGCTGTCTTCGATCATCCACCTGAGGGGAAAGCGGCGGGAGAGCGTCTGTTCCACCTCCGACAGGGGAAGAGGAGCGCACAGGAGTTTGCACTGGAGTTCCGGACGCTAGCGGCGGATGCGGGGTGGAATGAGAGGGCCCTCATCGACCACTACCGGTGTAGCCTACGAGAGGATGTTCGTCGTGAGCTGGCCTGCAGGGACACCAACCTGTCGTTCGACCAGTTGGTGGACATTTCCATCCGTCTAGACACCCTGCTGGCTACCCGCGGACGTCCCGAGTGGGGGTCGTCCATTCCACCCTCCAGCACCTCCGAGCCGATTCCCATGGAGCTCGGGGGTGCTGGCGCTAGAGAGAGGAGGAGAGAGAACCCGAGGGGGGCCATCCCCTGCACCAACTGTGGTCGTGGAGGACACACCGCGGCCAGGTGCTGGGGAGGGTCTCCTGGGAGAGGGGATAACAGGTCACGCACTGGGGAGTCATTTCAGGTGAGTAGGCGCCCCACTTACCCAGAGCTTTCTGTTGGTCACATGAGTATTCCTGTGAGATTTCCACAGGTGGCACCTCATTCCCAGCATAAGGCGCTAGTAGATTCAGGCGCAGCTGGGAACTTTATTGATCGGGCATTTTGTTGTAGGTTAGGAATTCCCCTTCGGCCGGTAGAAGCTCCATTTCCTGTCCACGCCTTAGACAGCCGGCCGTTGGGGTCGGGCCTGATCAGGGAGGTCACAGCACCACTGACGATGACGACGCAGGGGGGTCATGAGGAGATCATTCAGTTTTATCTGATTGACTCTCCTGCGTACCCCGTGGTGTTGGGGCTTCCCTGGTTAAGCACCCATGATCCTACCATTGCGTGGCAACAGAGGGCTCTTATGGAGTGGTCTGCCCAGTGTGTAGGGAGATGTCTAGGTGTTTCCGTAGGGGCGACCTCGGTAGAGAGTCCGAACCAAGTGCCCGCACTGCGCATTCCCCCTGAGTATGAGGACTTAGCACTTGTGTTCAGCAAATCGAGGGCAACACGGCTACCTCCTCATAGACAGGGGGACTGTGCGATAAATCTCCAAACAGGAGCGGCTCTTCCACGGAGTCGTGTGTATCCCCTGTCTCAAGAGGAGACAGCGGCTATGGAGACTTACATAGCCGAGTCCTTGGCACAGGGATACATACGGTCCTCCACTTCCCCGGTTTCCTCGAGTTTCTTCTTTGTGAAGAAGAAGGACGGGGGATTGCGCCCGTGTATTGATTACCGTAGTCTCAATCAGATCACAGTTAAGTACAGTTACCCACTTCCACTGATTGCGACTATGACGGAATCGTTACGCGGAGCGCAGTTCTTCACAAAGTTGGATCTCAGGAGCGCGTACAATCTGGTGCGCATTAGGGAGGGGGATGAATGGAAAACAGCATTTAGCACCACCTCGGGTCATTACGAGTATCTCGTCATGCCATACGGGTTAATGAATGCTCCTTCAGTCTTCCAATCCTTTGTTGACGAGATTTTCCGGGACATGCATGGGCAGGGTGTAGTAGTGTACATCGACGACATCCTAGTGTACTCTTCTACACGAGCCGAGCATGTAGCCCTGGTGCGCCGAGTGTTGAGAAGACTGTTGGAGCATGACTTGTATGTCAAGGCAGAGAAATGCCTGTTCTTCAAGGAGTCCGTCTCCTTTTTGGGTTATCGGTTGTCCGCGTCTGGTGTGGAGATAGAGGTAGACCGTGTATCGGCCGTGCGTAATTGGCAAACTCCAACCACTGTAAAAGAGGTGCAGCAGTTCTTGGGTTTTGCTAATTACTACCGGAGGTGTATTCGGGGTTTTGGACAAGTTGCAGCTCCCATTACGTCCCTGCTAAAGGGGGGTCCGGTTCGTTTGCAGTGGTCGGCTGAGGCGGACAGGGCATTTGTCAAACTGAAGAACCTGTTCACCTCGGCACCGGTGCTGGCGCATACGGATCCCTCTTTACCATTCCAAGTAGAGGTAGACGCGTCCGAGACCGGTATTGGGGCAGTCCTGTCACAACGGTCCGGCACGCCACCTAAACTCCGCCCCTGTGCGTTCTACTCCAAGAAGCTCAGCTCGGCGGAGCGCAACTATGACGTTGGGGACAGGGAGCTGTTAGCCGCAGTCCAGGCCCTAAAGGTGTGGAGGCATTGGCTTGAGGGGGCTCAACACCCTTTCCTCATTCTGACTGATCACCGTAACCTGGAGTACCTCCGGGCAGCTAGGAGATTGAACCCTCGTCAGGCTAGGTGGAACATGTTCCTAACCCGGTTTGTTTTTAAGATCACATACATCCCAGGGTCCCAGAATGGTAAGGCAGACGCCCTGTCCCGGCGGTATGACACAGAGGAGAGGTCCAACGAGCCTACTTCCATACTGCCGGAGTCTTGTTTGGTGGCTCCGGTGGTATGGGAGGTCTATGCGGAAATCGAGCGGGCACTGCGTACCGACCCTACTCCTCCCGAGTGTCCTGTGGGGCGGACGTACGTTCTGCTCGAGGTTCGTGATCGTCTTATTTATTGGGCTCATACATCACCCTCCTCTGGACATCCAGGTATTGGCCGGACCATGCACTGTCTTTTTTTCTTTTTTTTTTTCTTCTTTTTTTTTTTCGGGGGGATGGATCAGCTTAATATTGCAGATAGATTGTATCTTCTATCAATGTAATTGTCTGCATCACTTCCAATCCCCCATGTTTTTTTTTATTTTTTATATATATATTCCCCTTTATTACTTTTCAACCCCACCATCCTTTCCCTACTTGGAGTAAATTAGTGAACAACAACGCCCAGGCCTCTACTTCCGGTCTATACTTACTATCTACACCTTATGGACAGAGTTAATTTTACAATAATTCTATATCTATATATATATATATATATATATATATTTATTTATTTTTTTGCTCCTGAACTTCTTCTACTCTCAACCTCTCCGATCATTTTCATGATGTCCATCCGGTTTGCTTCTAAATGCCATATCTTTCTAACTGTGCTCTTTCCCAAAAGCTCCCAACATACAACCTATATACTTATTATGGACACAGTATGCTTACATTATTAGCTATCTTTGTTATTATTTGTTGTTATTTGTTATTAGTCCCATCCTTCAACTCTATTCAATACCTCCCATCTATCTCTTAACACCATCCATATAGGATTTCTATTTGCCATATATATTTCAACCATACTGTGATGTTTTACAAAAGTTCTGAACCTTTCTATTCTCATTGCTTCTACAGATTGTGAATTAAAAATAAACATTTTTGCTAAAAGTATTATTATATTATTGATTGATTGACTATGACTTTTCAGATCAACCAGTAATGCTATCTGCAAGGTTAGTTCCAGGTAAATATTGCAATCCTTTAGCCATTCCTGGACCTGTGTCCAAAAACAAGCTACAAATGGACAGAACCAAAACAAATGATCTAATGATTCTATCTCTTCACAGCAAAATCTGCAGAGCTGGGAAGATTGTATCCCCCATATAAATAACATTCTATTGGTAGCAAGAATTTTATATAATAATTTAAATTGAAAGATTCTAATTTTTGAATCCGGTGTCGTTTTGCATGTCAGTTCATAAACACTATGCCATGGGATCGGTACGTCAAAGATCTCTTCCCAACTATTTTGCAATCTATATGGGACTGCTGTCAATCCTTTGGTCCTTAAGTGAAACTGATATACTTTTTTATTTATCACAGTTTTCCTTAACCAATTATGTTCTTTAATGCAAGGCCGACAGACAAGTTCCTTACTTTCTCCCCCTTCAACTTTCCTCTTCCACTTTTGCGGTAAGGCTGCAATTATTTGGTTGTAATTTTGGGTAGAGCAGACATTTCCATATGTTTTTCTTAGCTGCATGTGCGACATAACTCCACCAGTCCTACCAATGATATAATTTACGAAGATTATACCTTTTTTAAACATTCTGTCAAAAAATAAAGGTTTTTTGTCAATTAGTATATTTGAATTTAACCACAATATTTGTTGCATTATTTGTTCTGTCGTTTCTGGAGGATTAAATTGAAATTGCAACCAACTTTCTATGGCTTGTTTTAGAAATAGTGACATTTGGGAGATTATTTCCTTTTCAAATAACTGAAAGTGAGAGGTTGTAATCTGAATAAAGGGAAAAAGGCCTTTCTTGAACAGTGGGTGAGACAATCTTACTAATTTGCTTGAGAACCAGTTCGGATTTAAGTATAACTTTTGGATGACTGAATATTTTAGTGATAGGTCTAATGCTTTAATATTTAATAATTTCTGTCCTCCGAATTCATATTCATTATATAAATATGCTCTTTTAATTTTGTCTGGCTTGCCGTTCCAAATAAAATTGAATATTTTTTTCTCATATAATTTAAAAAACTGTTTGCTAGGCGTAGGCAAGACCATAAGCAAATAGGTAAACTGGGATAATACTAAATAGTTAATCAGGGTGATTTTTCCACAAATTGACAGGTATTTTCCTTTCCATGGTAGTAAGATCTTATCTATTTTTGCTAACTTTCTATTAAAATTTATTGAAGTGAGATCATTTATTTCCTTTGGGATATGTATTCCGAGTATATCCACATCACCATCAGACCATTTTATTGGTAAACTACATGGTAATGTAAAAATTGTATTTTTTAGTGATCCAATACGTAATATAGTACATTTGTCATAATTTGGTTTTAATCCAGAGAGGTTAGAAAATGTATCTAGATCCTCTATGAGGCTGTGGAGGGATTCTAGTTGTGGATCTAAAAGAAAACATGAATCATCTGCGTACAATGACACCTTTGTTTTTAAGCCCTGTATTTCTAATCCTCTGATATTATTATTGGATCTGATTTTAATAGCTAACATCTCGATGGCCACAATAAATAGATATGCCGATAGTGGACAACCTTGTTTCACTCCTCTTGACAGTTTGAAACTTTCTGAGAAATAGCCATTATTTACTATTTTACACCTAGGGTTACTATACATGATTTTGACCCATTTTATAAGAGATTCTCCAAAATTGAAATGCTCCAGGCATTTATATATAAATTCCAGTCGAACTTTATCAAATGCCTTTTCGAAGTCTGCTATGAATAGCAGGCCTGGTTTCCCATATTTTCCATAGTGTTCTATTGTTTCCAATACTTGCCTTATATTATCTCCAATGTATCTTCCATGTAAAAAACCTGTCTAATTAGAATGAATAATATCCGACAATACCTTTTTAATTCTATGCGCTATACATTTTGCTAGGATTTTTGCATCACAACACTGAAGTGTAAGGGGCCTCCAATTTTGTAAATGGACTGGATCTTTATATTTTCCACTTGTATCCTGTTTCAGTAATAATGAGATCAGACCTTCTTCTTGAGTGTCAGATAATCTACCATTTACATAGGAGTGGTTAAAACATGCTAATAACGGTCCTCTTAGTATATCAAAAAAGGTTTGGTATACCTCGATTGGTATGCCATCCAACCCTGGAGTTTTCCCGGACTTAAAGTCTTTAATTGCATCCAGAAGTTCCTCCTCTGTAATTTCACCTTCACATGAGTCTTTCTGTGTGGCTGTTAATTTGACATTATCAATAGGAAAAAAATCTCTACAATTAGCTTCAGTTAGAGGAGATGGAGGCGACTGAAAAGAAAACATATGCTTAAAATACTTTGTTTCTTCCTTCAAAATATCATTAGGTGAATTATGGGTGACTCCGTCAATTGTAACCAGTTTCATTAAGTTCTTTTTGGTAGCATTCCTATGTTGAAGATTAAAAAATAATTTTGTGCATTTTTCCCCATATTCCATCCAGTTTGCTTTATTTTTATAATATATTACACTTGATCTTTCTTGAATAAGTTTTTCCATTTCTTTTTGTTTTTCCTCTAATTTATTCTGAGCCTCTATGTTACAGTTTTTATTGCCATCTATCTGTTCTGTTAGACTTTCTATTTCCTTTCTTAGTATAAACTCTTTTGACCTAAATTGCTTTTGTTTTCGAGATGAGTACTGAATTGCATGGCCTCTAAAGGCACATTTAAAGGTGTCCCATACAATAAGGGAATTCGCTGTACCTATGTTATGTTGGAAAAAGTCAGTTATAAATTCCTTTGTTCTAATTATAAATAAATTATCATCTAATAGGCTTTGATTAAATTTCCAATATCCTCGCCCACGTGGAAATTCAGTCAGAGTAATGTATATGCCTATTATATGATGGTCCGACCGCATTCTGTCCCCTATCAACACTTTTTTTACTTTTGGTGCCAACGAGAATGAGATAAGAAAGAAGTCAAGACGACTAGCTTGATTCAGTCTCCGCCATGTATATCTCACTAGATCAGCATATTTAAGCCTCCATATATCTACTAGTTCTAATGTTTCCATGACATTCACAATTTCCTTAAGAGCATGTGGGTGATTGTTTGTGGTGTGATTTCCTTTTCGGTCCATTGAGCTATTTAAAACAGTATTATAATCCCCCACCATAATAATATTGTCTTGAGTTGCTTGCAGGCTTGATAATTTATTATATATATTGTCAAATAATTGTGGATCATCATTATTTGGTCCGTAAAGGTTAATGAGCCATATCTGTTTATGGACCGTGCACTGTCTTAGCATGAAATACTGGTGGCCAACGTTAGCTAAGGATGTGAGGGTTTATGTCTCCTCCTGCTCGGTGTGTGCCCAGTGTAAGGCGCCTAGACATTTGCCCAGGGGTAAGTTACATCCCCTGCCCGTTCCACAACGGCCATGGTCCCACCTATCGGTGGATATTGTAACCGACCTACCCCCCTCCCAGGGGAATACAACCATTTTGGTCGTTGTGGATCGGTTTTCCAAGGCCTGTCGTCTCCTTCCAATGCCGGGTCTCGCTACTGCCCTACAAACCGCTGAGGCCCTATTTACCCATGTGTTCCGGCACTATGGGGTCCCCGAGGATATTGTGTCTGACCGAGGTCCCCAGTTCACCTCCAGAGTTTGGGGGGCGTTCATGGAACGATTGGGGGTCTCGGTAAGCCTTACCTCGGGGTACCACCCAGAGAGCAATGGGCAGGTGGAACGTGTCAACCAGGATGTGGGTAGGTTTTTGAGGTCCTATTGCCGGGACCGGCCGGAGGAGTGGTCTAGGTTCATCCCCTGGGCAGAGATGGCCCAGAACTCTCTCCGCCACTCCTCCACCAATTTAACACCTTTCCAGTGTGTTTTAGGTTATCAGCCTGTCCTGGCACCATGGCACGAGAGCCAGATCGAGGCCCCTGCGGTGGACGATTGGATTCGGCGCTCGGAGGAGACGTGGGACGCTGCCCATGTCCATCTGCAGCGTGCCATCTGTCAACAAAAGGCGAGCGCCGGTCGCCACCGCAGTGAGGGACCGGTGTACGCACCGGGAGATCGAGTCTGGCTCTCGACTCGAAACCTGCCCCTCCGCCTGCCCTGCCGGAAGCTGGGTCGGCGCTTTGTGGGGCCCTTCAAAGTCCTGAGAAGATTGAACGAGGTGTGTTACAGGTTACAACTGCCTATAGAGTACAAAAATATTAACCCCTCGTTCCATGTGCCTGTTCTCAGGCCGGTGGTAGCTGGCCCACTCCAAGAAGATGAGATAGGAGAGACCCCTCCGCCCCCTTTGGACATCGAGGGGGCCCCGGCGTACAGGGTCCGGACCATCTTGGACTCGAGGCGCCGGATGAGTGGTCTCCAGTATCTCGTGGAGTGGGAGGGGTACGGTCCGGAGGAACGGTGCTGGGTGCCCAGGAGGGACATCCTCGATCCATCCCTCCTGACTGAGTTCCACCGTGGGCATCCCACGCGCCCGGGTCCGCGTCCTCCTGGCCGTCCCCGAGGCCGGGGTCGGCGCACGGCTGGAGCCGCGCGTCAAGGGGGGGGTACTGTCACGGATTCTGCCGAGACTGCTCCTCCTCCTGGTTCGGGCAGGCTTCGGCGTTCGCCGTCCCCGGAGTACTAGCTGCCACCGCTCTATGTTTCGTAGTGTGATTGCTTTTGTCTGTCTTTCACACCTGTGTCCATTTGTGTGTTGATTACTTGTCTTATAAGTTCCTTGTTTTGCATTAGTCTGATTGTGTGTTGTTATTTTCTGCCTGTCGTGCAGAGCTGCGTGTCTGCACTCTGTCTATGTTTGGGATTATTTTTTACCCGTGTTTGCATAATTGCCTCGCCTTCGTCTGTTTTCGAGGTCGTGTTTTGTTTGTTGCTCTTTGGACTATTAAAGTATTTTGGACGTATCCTCTGTGTCCACATCGGAACTACTGACACTTTTTCTCAGCCTTCATGGCTTTATTTTGCTCTTTCTCTCTCGCCTTCATCTCCTTTCTCTCTTTCTCGTCACCGTTCAACATCTTATTCAGTTTCTTATTTTTCTCTTTTTCCTCCATCTTTAAAAACGTGACTTTCTGCTTGAGGTTCATGGCCAGAAAGCCCACTCTTCCCAGGATGGTCTCTGCTCTCTCTGATGAAACCGTCCCATTGGAGCTCTTGGAATTGGCACGGTCCGCCTCACGCTTCAAACCCTCCCTCGGGCTCACCTCCTCCTTGACGCTCCTCTCTTCACTCTCAATGTCAATGCCTGTCCAATAATCCTAACAGGAAGACATTGACTCTAGATGTAATATTGTTCCAATGTGGCACATTCAATACACATTTGAGTGATCAACATACATTGATGGCCTCATGGGGCACACAATTTGGAGGACAGTAATTGAGGTAACTTGTTTATTTGTATCCCAAACCGATTTTATAATAGCCATAGATGTTCTTCCTGGGTCCACACCAAATGTAATACAAATGTTAACCATAGTAAGGGGTGATGTTTTATACTATGAGCATAGAGTAGCAGGGTTGGGGTCAATTCCATTTCAATTCCAGTCAATTCAGGAAGTACTTAATTCAATGCTTTGAATTGAAATGGAAAGACCCCCAACCCTGTAGAGTAGTAGTGTAAAATAGGACACCTACCTTTGCCTCTTCCAGCGTCCAGGGCCTGGGTTCCTCATCCTCTGACCTGCATATGGAGGCTCTCACTCTAACAGGCGTCTTAGTGGCCAAGCAGAGCAGAGGGGTTGCCAGAGTTAAGTTAGCATCTGGGACCAGCTGGTGAGCATGAGGGCAGCGATCCACCTCTTCACTAGTGCCCTTCCCTTTCTGCTCTGGCTGCTTGTGGTCCTTGTCATGGATGCATGCCAGGCTTGGAGGAAGTGCTAGGACAGGGCTTTTATCACTCATCAGTTCCTCTCTCTTGACAGTGGATGCAACTGCACTTGCCTCTGTGTTAACTGAGCACTCTGTGGTGTCCTCAACTGTCTCCTCTGGCTGCTTGTGGTCATTGTTGTTGTGAATGCATTGCAGACCTGGAGGACTTTTATCATCCCAGGTGTAAATGGCAACAGTTGCCTCTGTGTCGACTGAGCACTTTGTAGTGCACTCAACTGTCTTCCATAGCTGTTTGTGGTCATTGTTGTGGGTGCAGGTCAGGATTAGAGGCAGTGTTGCAGGTGCAGGAGGACTTTTATCAGCCAAAAACTCCTCTGTGTGTACAGTGGACACGGAAACGGCTGCTTCCCTGGCAACTGGACACTTGTTGGTGTCCTCTACTGCCTCCCCTGGCAGATTGTGGACAGTGGATACGGAAACGGCCGCTTCCCTGGACACTTGACTCTTGGTGGTGTCCTCTACTGCCTCCTCTGGCTGCTTGTGGTCATTATCTAGAATGTGTGGCAGCTTTGAAGGCAGCATTGAAGCCGGTTTTTTATCACCCAACTGGTCCTCTCCCTGGACAATGGATGTGCCTGCAGTGATCGCTGTGGTAACGGAGGACTCGGTGGCATCCTCTTTTGTCTCCTCGGTCAGTTTGTGGTCAGAGTCTCGGATACATGGCGAGCTTGGAGGCAGTGCTGCAGGGTCAGGAGGGCTTTGATCAGCTGCCATGTCCTCTTTGAGGTGAGTGGACACGTCATTGTTTGTTTCACTGATAACTGGACACTTTGGTGGTGCCCTCTACTGCCTCCCCTGGCAGTTTGTAGTCAACTTCAAAGACAAGTGGCAGACTTGGAGGCAGCATTGGGACAGGGCATTTAGCTGCTGATCTGTACACTCCAAAATCAACAGTAGCTGTGCCTGCAGTGGTCTCTGTAGCAACTGAGACCTCATAGGTATCCTCTACTGTCTGCTCTGGTGGCATGAAGTCATCGTCAAAGACTGTTGGCAGGCATGGAGGCAGCATTGAAGGAAGACTTCTAGCTGCCCATCGATTCTCTCCCTTGACAGTGGCTGTGGTAGCAGTGGCCTCTGTGGCAACTGGGCACTCTGTGGCTGAAACAGCACGCTGGGAGGTTTCGAGGAAATTGAATGAATTGCCAATGAACTGCTGAGCCAGGGGTGGGAGGGAGTAAGGATAGAATCTGTCCTCTTCCTCGACATTAGCTATTGCCACTGGAGCAACTGAGACCTCAGTGGTGCCCTCTACTGTCTGATGTGGCTGCGTGGAGTCTTCGTCAAAGAGGTGTTGCAGGTATCGATGCAGCATTGAGGAAAGATGTGTATCTGTCCATAGGTCCTCTCGTTTACCTGTAGATACATCTGCAGTGGCCTCTGTGGCAACTGGGCATTCAGCAGACTGGCAGGTTTCAGGGACAAAGTATGAAAATACAATGAACCGCTGTGCATCCTGAGCGCGTATGGCCAATGGAGAGGGGGGATGCAACATGGTTGGTATAGGCCTCTGATTGGTGAAAGCCTGTGGTGGGAGGGAGTCAATACAGGGAGCCATAAACTCAGTGAGAGGACAGTTGCTCACATCTCTCACATTTTGCGTGAGAAAAGAAACAGATATGATGAAAATGATCACATTCAGTACATACATACATACTGTATGAGTCAGCACTATTTACTTATACATCACATATATATATATATATATATCTAGTGTCCTCTCAGATGCTCTGCACCAGTCTGTCCCAACCCTGGGTCCCCTAGCCAATGGGCCAGCTAAGTGTAAAAATACATTCCCCACACCCAGCATAACATGTGACATTTTAGCCATTTATCAGACGCTTTTATCCAGAACGATTTATAGTTAGTTAGTGCATTCATCTTAAGGTAGCTAGGTGAGACAACCACATAATCCTGATATGAGCGTCTATGATAGAACGGTTGTTTATTTTTTATGACAAGACAACCATAAGAACTGAGGACATAAATACACTGAATCAGACAGACATGATACAACACATTTAGACAAGAACAGTTATAAGCATTGCCATGGTGTAGCCTAATACAAAAAGGAATAAGGACAAAACATTGTTAGCTTACATTCCATGGCATATGGAACATTTTGCCCTTACAATAACTTATATTTGCTTTAATTAATATTGTTAAATAAAACTCTAGTCAACTTTGTCAAAGTTGGTCTTGTTACCTCCTCAATCAGTCTTGGCATTTTCCTCGTCTTGAACCAAATCCTCTTCATGTTTTTCTCCTGATCCTTCTGGATCTGCAAAACCAGAGCCAACCTGGCTCCCAGCTCCATCACGTAGTCTGTCTGGATTGCCCTTTCCTCCAACCGACACTCACCCCTCCTCTGTGTCAGCGTTGAACCCTCCATGTCTTCCTCTTAGCCAACAATAACTCTGGAAAATACATAACGTTGTAGTAAGTGGGTGTTGCTAACCAAATAATAATGCATCTCTTTACAATGTGCACACGTTTTCTTCCCAGCTACTTACAATTAAGCAAGTGAGAATCCTGCTCCAGATATGTTTACACAATAGGCCTATCTGAATTACTAGTAAAAAGTTGGCTACTGGAAAAGCGACCTGTCAGTAGGTGCTGTAGGTGGGTGTGGTGTGGAATCAGGCGCAGGACGCAGAAGTTAAGTCCAACAAAGACTTTTAATAGAGCACACAAAAACACAATCCAAACAGCCCGGAGGCGAGAAAATGCGCACACAGGCGTAAACAAACGGGCGCACTAAACATGTGCGAAAATCCTCTCCTAAAATACAAAGGAGGCAAGCTACAAATAGCGCACCGAAAAGGGTAGCGCACCAACACGACATAGGAAACAATCACTCACAACACCTGACAAACACAACGAGAACTTATAGGACACTAATGACACTAAACGACAACAGGTGTACAATTCCAGACAAGACCAAACGAACATAGAAACATACAACGGTGGCAGCTAGTATTCCGGAGACGACGAACGCCGAAGCCTGCCCGAGCAAGGAAGAGAGGCAGCCTCGGCCGAAACCGTGACAGTACCCCCCCCTTGACGCGCGGCTCCAGACGTGCGCCGACTCCGGCCTCGGGGACGACCAGGAGGACGCGGAGCAGGGCGCGTCGGTTGACCACGATGGAATTCCGTCAGGAGAGACGGGTCCAAAATGTCTCCCCTCGGCACCCAGCACCGTTCCTCCGGGCCGTACCCCTCCCACTCCACCAGATATTGGAGACCCCCCATCCGACGTCTCGAATCCAAGATGGACCGCACGGAGTACGCCGGTGCCCCCTCGATGTCCAATGGGGGCGGAGGAGTCTCCCTGATCTCATTTTCTTGGAGTGGGCCAGCTACCACCGGCCTGAGAAGAGACACATGGAACGAGGGGTTAATACTTTTATACTCAACAGGTAGTTGTAATCTGTAACACACCTCGTTCAATCTTCTCAGGACTTTAAATGGCCCCACAAACCGCCGACCCAGTTTCCGACAGGGCAGGCGGAGGGGTAGGTTTCTGGTAGAGAGCCAGACTCGATCACCAGGTGCGTACACCGGTCCCTCACTGCGGTGGAGATCGGCACTCGCCTTTTGACGACGGAGGGCTCGCTGCAGGTGGACGTGTGCAGCGTTCCACGTCTCCTCCGAGCGCCGCACCCACTCATCCACCGCAGGAGCCTCGACCTGGCTCTGCTGCCAAGGTGCCAGAACCGGCTGGTAACCTAACACACATTGGAAAGGGGTTAGATTAGTGGAGGAATGGCGTAGGGAATTCTGGGCCATTTCTGCCCAGGGAACGTACCGTGCCCACTCCTCCGGCCGGTCCTGGCAGTATGATCTAAGAAACCTACCCACATCCTGGTTCACACGTTCCACCTGCCCATTACTCTCCGGATGGTAACCCGAGGTGAGGCTCACCGAGACCCCCAACCGCTCCATAAAGGCTCTCCAGACTCTGGAGGTAAATTGGGGACCTCGATCAGACACAATATCCTCGGGTACCCCGTAGTGCCGGAAAACATGGGTGAAGAGCGCTTCGGCGGTCTGTAGGGCCGTAGGAAGGCCCGGCATAGGGAGCAAACGACAGGCCTTAGAGAACCGGTCCACAACGACCAGTATAGTAGTATTCCTCTGTGAGGGAGGAAGGTTAGTGATGAAATCCACCGAGAGGTGAGACCATGGTCGTTGTGGAACGGGCAGGGGTAGTAACTTACCCCTAGGCAGATGTCTAGGCGCCTTACACTGGGCGCACACCGAGCAGGAGGAGACATAAACCCTCACATCCCTCGCCAACGTGGGCCACCAGTACTTAGCACTAAGGCAGTGCACTGTCCGGCCGATACCAGGATGTCCAGAGGAGGGTGACGTGTGAGCCCAATAGATCAATCGATCCCGAACCTCGAACTGAACGTACTTCCGACCCTCCGGGCATTGAGGTGGACTAGGGTCGGTGCGCAGTGCCCGCTCGAGTTCAGCATCGACCTCCCACACTACCGGTGCCACCAGACAAGACTCCGGCAGTATGGGAGTGGGCTCCACGGACCTCTCCTCCGTGTCATACCGCCGAGACAGCGCGTCTGCCTTACCGTTCTGTGACCCAGGGATGTATGTGATCTTAAATATGAACCGGGTCAAAAACATATTCCACCGTGCCTGGCGAGGATTTAGTCTCCTAGCTGCCCGGATGTACTCCAGGTTACGGTTGTCCGTCAAAATGAGGAAAGGGTGTTGAGCCCCCTCAAGCCAGTGCCTCCACACCTTTAGGGCCTGTACCACGGCTAACAGCTCCCTGTCCCCTACGTCATAATTTCGCTCCGCCGGACTGAGCTTCTTGGAATAAAAAGCACAGGGGCGGAGTTTAGGTGCCGTGCCGGACCGTTGCGAAAGCACGGCTCCTATACCGGCCTCTGACGCGTCCACCTCTACCTGAAATGGTAAAGAGGGATCCGGATGCGCCAGCACCGGAGCGGAGGTAAACAGATCCTTCAGCCTCCCAAACGCCCTGTCCGCCTCGGCTGACCACTGCAGACGCACCGGACCCCCCTTCAAAAGAGACGTTATGGGAGCTGCCACCTGTCCAAAACCCCGGATAAACCTCCGGTAGTAATTCGCAAACCCCAAAAACTGCTGCACCTCCTTCACAGTGTTTGGCGTTTGCCAATTACGCACGGCTGACACCCGGTCTACCTCCATCTTCACCCCTGACGCAGACAACTGATAACCCAAAAAGAAGACTGACTCCTGGAAAAACAGACACTTCTCTGCCTTGACATACAGGTCGTGCTCCAACAGCCTACGCAACACTCGGCGCACCAGTGCCACATGCTCGACTCGGGTAGACGAGTACACGAGAATGTCATCTATGTACACGACCAACCCCTGCCCCTGCATGTCCCTGAAGATCTCATCCACGAATGATTGGAAAACTGAAGGAGCGTTCATCAACCCGTATGGCATGACAAGATACTCGTAATGGCCCGAGGTGGTACTAAAGGCTGTCTTCCATTCATCGCCCCCCCTAATGTGCACCAAGTTGTACGCACTCCTGAGATCTAATTTAGTGAAGAAACGCGCCCCGTGCAATGACTCCGTCATGGTCGCAATCAGCGGGAGTGGATAACTGTACTTCACCGTGATATGATTGAGACCACGGTAATCAATGCACGGGCGTAACTCACCATCATTTTTCTTCACAAAAAAGAAACTCGAGGATGCAGGGGAAGTGGAGGGCCGTGTGTATCCTTGTCTCAGAGATTCGTCTATGTAAATCTCCATAGCTCTCTTCTCCTCCTGAGACAGAGGATACACATGGCTCCGTGGGAGCGCAGCTCCTGCCTGGAGGTCTATCGCACAATCTCCCTGCCTATGGGGAGGCAACTGCGTCGCCCTCGGCTTACTGAACACAATAGCCAAATCCCCATACTCAGGGGGAACGTGCAATGCGGGCACCTGGTTTGGACTCTCCACCGAGGTAGCCCCTACGGAAACGCCTAAACATCGACCCACACACTGAGCAGACCACTCCATCAGAGCCCTCTCCTGCCACGAAATAGACAGGTTATGGGTACTCAACCAGGGCATGCCCAGCACCACCGGATACACAGGCGAGTCGATCAGAAATAGCTGGATCATCTCCTGATGACTCCCCTGCGCACACATCCTAAGTGGCGCCGTGACCTCCCTGATCAAGCCCGATCCCAACGGACGGCTATCTAGGGCATGAACGGGGAAGGGGACGTCAACAGGGAGAAGGGGAATCCCTAAGGCTAAACAAAATTTCTTATCAACAAAATTCCCAGCCGCGCCTGAATCTACCAGCGCCTTATGCTGGGAATGAGGTGCTACCTGTGGAAAACGCACAGGTATACAGAAGTGCGCAACAGAGAGCTCTGGGTGAGTGGGGCGCCTACTCACCTGGAAGGACTCCCCAGTGCGGGGCCTGTCGTCTTCTCCCCTAGGAGGCCATCCCCAGCACCTAGCCGCGGTGTGTCCTCCCCGACCACAGTTGGTGCAGGAGATGGACCCCCTCGTACTCCGACTCCTCCTCTCTCTAGCGCCAGCGCCCCCGAGCTCCATGGGGCTCGGCTCGGAGACGCTGGAGGGTGAAATGGACGGACCTCCCTCGGGACGTCCGCGGGTAGCCAGCAGGGTGTCCAGCCTGATGGACATGTCGACTAACTGGTCGAAAGAGAGGCTGGTGTCCCGACAGGCCAGCTCCCGACGGACGTCCTCCCGTAGACTACAGCGGTAGTGATCGATGAGGGCCCGCTCATTCCACCCTGCATCCGCCGCTAGAGTACGGAATTCCAACGCGAACTCCTGGGCACTCCTCTTCCCCTGCCGGAGGCAGAACAGACGCTCCCCCGCCGCTTTCCCCTCTGGTGGATGGTCAAACACCGCCCTGAAGCGGCGGGAGAACTCAGCGTAAGTGATGGTGGTAGAGTCTATCCTCCTCCACTCGGCGTTGGCCCATTCTAACGCCTTGCCGGAAAGGCAGGAGATATGGGCGGACACGCTCTCGTGTCCCGAGGGCGCCGGGTGCACGGTGGCCAGGTAAAGCTCCACCTGGAGAAGGAAGCCCTGACACGCGGCAGCGGTCCCATCGTAGGCCCTCGTGAGCGAGAGTCGAACTCCTCTGGGTTCCGGAGCGGGAATGGGCTGACTTGCTGATGGTGATGGTAGGGACGGTGGCGTTGGGGGTGTTCCTCGGGTCTCCCAGCGTTAGAGCGTGTTGATCACATCCTGCAGGGCGGTCCCGATCCGCAGGATCTGGTCGTTCTGCTCCCGAACCCGATCCTCCAACGTCTCCTGTGCTGCAGCGGCTCCTGCTGATTCCATTCAGAAGGTGAGTGATTCTGCCAGTAGGTGCTGTAGGTGGGTCTGGTGTGGAATCAGGCGCAGGACGCAGAAGTTAAGTCCAACAAAGACTTTTAGTAGGGCACACAAAAACACAATCCAAACAGCCCGGAGGCGAGAAAATGCGCACACAGGCGTAAACAAACGGGCGCACTAAACATGTGCGAAAATCCTCTCCTAAAATACAAAGGAGGCAAGCTACAAATAGCGCACCGAAAAGGGTAGTGCACCAACACGACATAGGAAACAATCACTCACAACACCTGACAAACACAACGAGAACTTATAGGACACTAATGACACTAAACGACAACAGGTGTACAATTCCAGACAAGACCAAACGAACATAGAAACATACAACGGTGGCAGCTAGTATTCCGGAGACGACGAACGCCGAAGCCTGCCCGAGCAAGAAAGAGAGGCAGCCTCGGCCGAAACCGTGACACGACAAAGTTCAAATGAATCGATTTTGGCTGTTCTTATCATTTTGTGAACAACATCCTTTATGACATCATCATTGTGATGCAAGGCGTTGCCATGGCAGATGAAAAAGCACAACACAGTCTTTAAAAAGCAAACTTCAGGCTCTTTCTGTACCTTACTATTGAGCCTTATTCAACCCCTCATGTAGCTCTACTCCATATTGGGCCTGGTTCTCACAAACCACACTAATCACTTCCATCATATCATTGAAAACACTGTGTTTTGGGTAGAAAATGACTCTATATCCATGCAGGACCTAACTTGTACAGTTTCATCTATTTTAAAAAACAAGGAGGTAAAAACGCCAGTCTTCTCTTTGAGTGCCCCTGAGTGCACCACAATTTAACGAGGTCTATCAATTCAACCATTTGAAATGGATGTCCATTCAATTAAGAACATACTATTCTTATTAGAAATGAATCAGCTACAAATTAGGTAGGCGTACTTGTTTTTTTACACAACCTACTATTTTGGTACATATTTATTGAGATAATTGATTACAACATATATTGGTGATTAACACAGAGAGAGGTTTTTTTTTCTGTCATCAATAGAATGCATTAGCCATTAGGCTGGCTCACTACAATTTTAACATGACATCTCAGGTGTCAGGATGAAGCATTTTCTCACAAAAAGAGGACTCAAGCAAACTATCTCTCTTCAACAGTTTCACTAGTCATGTTAGGTCTACTTAAAATGTCACATTCATACACAAGTCATTTGAAAATAAGTTATACTACTGAAACACATTCACAATAAGTTATATTACAACCTACCTCTGAAGTAAGCAGTGTGTTCTCTCACTAATGAAATAGCTCCTGAGTGGCGCAGTGGTCTAAGGCACTGCATCGCAGTGCTAACTGTGCCACTAGAGATCCTGGTTCGAATCCAGGCTCTGTCGCAGCCGGCCGCGACCAGGAGACTCATGGGGTGGTGCACAATTGGCCCAGCGTCGTCCAGGGTAGGGGAGGGAATGGCCGGCAGGGATGTAGCTCAGTTGATAGAGCATGGCGTTTGCAACGCCAGGGTTGTGGGTTCGATTCCCACGGGGGGCCAGTATAAAAATATATATATAAAAAAAAAAAATATGTATTCACTAACTGTAAGTCGCTCTGGATAAGAGCGTCTGCTAAATGACTAAAATATAAATATAAAAATATAATAATAAATAGAAATATAAATATAAATAGGACATTAATAATCTGTTAGTTGAATCAGTCTCTTTGCACTGTTCAGTTTGTCTGTGCAACAGGTAACCTTCCAGAATCGGAATCTCGTGATGTCACAATGGAGTCCCAATTGCCATGGTTACCCACAGCAGCTTTCACGTGTAATCAAATGCTGGCATAATTTAGTTTATTTATTTTTTTATTTTTTTGTACCTATGCAGCACAGTCATACCTAATATATACAATGAATCCATACAACCTAATTTTTTATTAAAATAAAATGCTGTTACTCATATAAAATGGTTGACCATTCAAACGACATGTGTTTTGCCTAATTAAAAGCCAATATGTTTTAGATATCATAACTAGCAGCCAGGCTTACTTAGGTTGTTTGTTCGATCTCAGCCTACCACTAATGTCAATATTCATCATCATCATCATCATCATCATCATCAATGAAATACATAGGCTACCTTACTACAGTAAAACAAGTCTTCCATAGTCTATGTCACCTCAGTAACAAAGTTCCAAAAAATAAATGAGAGTTCAAGAAAACATCTCTCTTCAATGGCCTCAGCTATTAGCCATATGATCAACAAGGTCAAATGCAGCACTAAAATCAAGAAGCAGCTCATCCACAAGTTTATCTTTGTCAAGTGACCTGAGCCATTGATCGATTAAATCAACCAGAGCTGTTGCAGTCGAGTGATCCTTACGGTATCTTTACGGTACGCATGCTCATAGAGGGATAAAATTAGCTGGATGTGTAATTATATAGGCCCAAAAAATGTAATAGAAGAGTAGGTGTCATTGATGTTTAGCATTTTAGTTTAATAAATTATTAAATAAGGAAATCAATATCAGCTGACTATAGAACAGTATTGTTTAAAATTATGTTTGAACATTTTCTTATCCATGTCTTTCCAGTTGATATAACCAAACAGACAACCTTTGTAGCTCAAGAGCGTCACACATTCCTCCATTCATTCTCTATCATATTCCATCCATCATATTCCCTCTATCATATTCCCTCTATTATATTCCCTCTATTATATTCCTCTCCATCATATTCCACTCCATCATAATACTCGCTATCATATTCCCTCTATCATATTCCTCTTTATTTATACAGGGAATCCCAATTGAGACCAGTGTCTCTTTTTCAATGGTGCCCTGTGTTATATCAATTAACAATCCAAACAGCTTAAACAGATAAAATTACATACAGAGCAGAAAATATATAGAGCAAAATGATTAGACTTGAACACATACATTTCACAATGAACAGGTATTGTATTTAACCAGTTGAGCTGACAACCATTTTGCACTGTTTCACTAGGGCTTTAGTCATCAATCTAGCAAGAGGGCAATATTTTATTAATGTAGTGGTGTCCCTCCCCCCAGGAAGCTATGACATTTAGCTTTCACCTGGAATTGTTCATTTATGTCTGAGAAAAAAAAAAACTTTTCAAACCATATGATCTAGTACACAAGAAAAGTATAATACAACCTTCTTTACTACTTTGCCAAACATTTCATGACATTAGTGGTAGTCAAAATCTGTAAAATTTGTGAATGTCTAAATTAACATTTGGGCCATTTAACCAGTGTGCATCCCTCCTATAGAAAATGGGAGAAGGGCTATGTAAAGGTCTCGATTTTGTCGTTCTGAACAAATGTTTGACTTCCACACAAAATTACTTCTTGACTTATTTTAGGTTTAAGGAAGTGTGTAGGTCGCATTCTTTATAGTAGAGCTATGAAAGTTATGTATTTAGCTCTGCCTGCTCGAGACAAATTCAGTAATTGCTTTGCCATGTCTGTGCCGTGAAGCAGTCAAGCTGGATAAATGTTTTTCCTGGAACGCCCCTTTGACTTAACGTTGCAGTTAAGTGATATAAATGGATGTAATGATGCAGCCGACCACCAGAGGGAGGCAAATACAAGTTTATTCGACAGAGGACGTTTACGTGGTTCTGGGAAGGTCTGGATGGATGTCTTCTGAAATATAAAACGGTGGGAAATCAATCAAATAAGTCATGTAAACATTTACATATTTTTTAAAGAAATTCTAGCGCCCGATTTCGGGGACTGTCAGCCTAAGAGATTTTAAGTCTTAAAGTGATCTAATGAAACAAATCCTCTCTGTCACATTCCTTTCAATATATTCCCTCTATCATATTCCCCTCTATCCTAATCCCTCTAACATATTCCTCTCTATCATATTCCTCTCCACCCACTCCTCCTCCTTCCTCCTCTCCCTCATCTCAGTGCAGCCCCTCTCCATCCACTAGAGCAGGAAGTCTCTGGGCTCAGTGAGGTCCAGCTCAGACTGAAGAGAGACCGTTTTAACTCTCTTCACCTTTAGCTGTTCCTCCAGCCTGGCAAGTACTATCTCCTTGTCAACCAAGCAACCTGATCTGGACTTTGAGATGATCTGACGTCTCTTTTGCTTGAGACATTTCTCTTTGCTGCTCATCTCTTGAGTATTCCAGCACACTAATGTCCTTCTTGAAGTAGCATAAATCTTAGGCTACCTCTTTTTTCAGATCCTCATGTGCTTCTCTTATAGGTTTGAATGTGTGTCCTCTGTCGTCTCACCCATCTCTGCAGATCACAGAGATCAGCTTACTGTCCGTCTCACAGAACAGCTTCAGAGCCTCTCCATGTTCACGACATTCATCTCTCTACTGTTTCCTCTCTCGGCTGTAGCTCTCTGTCTTTTAGCATCTTCCTCCAGTTTCAGCTGGTAGGCCACGTTCCTGATCAGTCTGTTGATCTGGAAGATTCTGTCTCTGACCAGAGCCCTGCCCACTTCACAGAGTTGGTGTCCAGCATTCAGGCTGTCTTGGAGGCATGTCTTGCAGAAGGTGTGCTGATAGCTTAGAGACACAGGCTCAGTGTTGATGTCTGTGCAGATGGAACAGCACAGGTGGTCTGCCAGGTCAGAGGAAGCTGTGGCCATAATGACTGTGCTCGTGCTCAGTGTGTGAAAGACAAAGAGGCAGTGTCCAAATTCCCAGATTAGAGTAATAAATAGTATGTAAAAACATTTAGTTTTATAGTATGTGAAATTTAGAAACTATGCCGCGTTCACATGCTAGTCGGACATAGGAAACTCTGAAATGTCCGACTTGCTGTTCGTTGAATGTGGCACGTGTATAACTACAACCAGTAAGCAAGTCTGACATTTCCGGGTTTCCAAGTTCCGACTAGCATGTGAACGCGGCAATAGTACTCAGAATTCGTAATCTAATGCGCGATTGCATTGACTCCCGTCATTCGTTCATTTCGGTACAGCGCGTCAATTTATCTGACTATCAGCTGTTGCCAAACAAGTGAGTCAGAAAAGAAGAGTGAATTCTACTAGGTCAAAGGCGAAATTAGTATGCAGTTTAAGTATGTATTACGCTAGAATGGATATTTAGACACAGCCAGTAACAGGTCTGTCTTGGAAAATACATGTATGTTCTTGAAGTACACAGCCAAATTAACATTAACTTTAAAGCCCTCATGAAGAATACTGACAGACTTCTTGTAAAGGTAGAGGCATGTGACTATCATAAAGCAAGACAGACTAAAGTTCAGTGTCAGTGACAACTTTCAGTGTGGGTGTAGGGAAAAAGCTAAAACACAAGTGAATAAAGGATGGGTTTTATTATCCATACAGTATAAATAGGAAATGTCTAATTACAAAAGATTCCAACTAATTCTTTGGATTGGAGATGACTGCTTTATACTGTTGATGCACACATTGAGGTCAGCAAGCACCAAATAAGTGTCCAGCATGCTCTAGTGGTTATTACAAGTAACTACACATATCACACCACAACAGCTAACATAGTGTCTCACTCCCTCTCCTCCTCTCCTCCTCTCCCTCTTGACTCCTCTGTTCTTCCTCTATTCCTCCTCCTCTCCTCCTCGCCCTCTCAGCGGCTCCAGCTGGATAGAGTGACGGCGAGGTGACCTCCTGCCTCTCTCACTGGAGGGCGGGAGAGGGGGAACAAAGGAGGATGAGGAGGAGGTGGAGAGAAAGAGAGTAGGAATGGAAGAGGAGGTGGAGAGGAGTAGAGGAGGCAGAAAGCCTGGTCTATGTATTGCTTTAAAGGGAAGAGAGGGGGAGGAGGAGAGAGCGTGAGAGATGGGGGGAGTGGGAGAAAGAGGGAAGGAGGGGGAGGAGGGGGAGGAGGGGGAGGAGGGGGAGGGCAGCTGTGTCCGACACACCATACTTACACCTGCAACAGGTAGGCCAGGGGGCGGGACCTGTAGGTGAGACTCATAACATGATAAGGGGGGCAGGTGAAGAAGGGGTGGAGCTGGAGTCAAGGAGGGGAGGGTGTTCCTACGAGCCCCCTGCCAGCGAGACGGGGAGCAGGGAGGAAGTCTGTCCACGTAGCATTTCTGGGTCATTGGGTCGCCTCCAATGAGATTAGATCCCCCTCTACAATGTAAAGCAGTTTGAGTACTGGGGGGTTCTCTGTATAAATCCAAGGTGAAACCTCCAGGGGCTAGCCTTCTCTCAGGGCAGAGTCTGCTCTGGGCTGCCTGCGAAAGGTGCTCCTCTGTGGGAAAGAGGAGAGAACAAGAGCCCCCAGAAGAGATCTCCTTATGGTAGTGATGGACAGATCAACTCTCCTTGTCATCTTCCACCTCTTCCTCTTCCTCTTGCTCGGCCTTCTCCCTCCTTTCTTTCTTACAGTCATGATGGAGAGAACCCTTTTTTCCCTTTCCTCCTTCCTCTCCTCCCTCTTTCTCTTCCTCTACCTTCCTCTCCCTCCTTCCCTCTTGGTAAACCTTGTTTAGTCGAGCCAGATTGTGGATAGCTAGCCATGGTACAGACCACTGTCGCTGTCTGGGAGGGGGGATACAGGACTGGTCCACTGGACTCAGCTCACATGGGGAGAACCTGCTGCTGCTGCCACTCCCCCTCTTACCTGGGATGAGATCACGTTTGGAGGAAACCTGGCACCATCCCTATGGTGAAGCATGGTGGTGGCAGCATCATGCTCCGGGGAGGATTTTCAGGGACAGGGACTGGGAACACGCCCCATTCACATCGACAGGGCTGTAGTGGAGCAGGTCGAGAGTTTCAAGTTCCTTGGTGTCCACATCACCAACAAACTATCATGGTCCAAACACACCAAGACAGTCGTGAAGAGGGCACGACAACGCATTTTCCAGCTCAGGAGACTGAAAAGATTTGGCATTGGTCCCAAGATCCTCAAAAAGTTCTACAGCTGCACCATCGAGAGCATCCTGACCAGTTGCATCACCGCCTGGTATGGCAACTGCTCGGCATCCGACCGTGAGGCGCTACAGAGGGTAGTGCGTACGGCCCAGTATATCACTGGAGCAAAGCTTCCTGCCATCCATGACCTATATACTAGGAGGTGTCAGAGGGAGGCCAAAAAAATGGTCAAAGACTCCAGTCACCCAAGTCATAGACTGTTCTCTCTGCTACCGCACAGCAAGCGGTACCAGAGTGCCAAGTCTAGGTCCAAAAGGCTCCTTAACAGCTTCTATCCCCAAGCCATAAGACTGCTGAACAATTAATCAAATGGCCACCCGGACTATTTACATTGACACCTCCCCCCTTTGTTTTTACACTGCTGCTACTCGCTGTTTATTATCTATGCATAGTTACTTTACCCCTACCTACATGTACAAATTACCTCAACTAACCTGCACCCCCACACATTGACTCGGTACCGGTACCCCTGTATATAGCCTCGTTATTATTTTATTGTGTTACTTTTTATTTTATTTTTTACTTTAGTGTATTTAGTAAATATTTTCTTAACTCTATTTCTTGAACTGCATTGTTGGTTAAGGGCTTGTAAGTAAGCATTTCACGGTAAGGTCTACACCTGTTGTATTCGGCACATAACAAATACAATTTGTTTTGATTTGATTCGGAGACTAGTCAGGATCAAGGGAAAGATGAACAGAGCAATGTACAGAGAAATCCTTGATGAAAACCTGCTCCAGAGCGCTCAGGACCTCAGACTGGGGCTAAGGTTCACCTTCCAACAGGACAACGACCCTAAGCACACAGACAAGACAACGCAGGAGTGGCTTCGGGACAAGTCTCTGAATGTCCTTGAGTGGCCCAGCCAGAAACCGGACTTGAACCCGATCTAACATCTCTGGAGAGACCTGAAAATAGCTGTGCAGCGACACGCCCTATCCAACCTGAGAGAGCTTGAGAGGATCTGCAGAGAAGAATGGGAGAAACTCCTCAAATACAGGTGTGCCAAGCTTGTAGCGTCATACCCAAGAAGACTCGAGGCTGTAATCGCTGCCAAAGGTGCTTCAACAAAGTACTGAGTAAAGGGTCTGAATACTTATGTAAACGTGATATTTCCATTTGTAATTTTTAATACATTTATAAAAAAGTCTAAAAACCTGTTCTCACTTTGTCATTATGGGGTATTGTGTGTAGATTGATGAGGAAAAAAAAAACTATTTAATCAATTTTAGAATAAGACAAAGTGTGGAAAAAGTCAAGGGGTCTGAATACTTTACAAATGCACTCAATTAGATTTTGTTCAAAATAATTTATAGGGCAGCCAATAATTGTGACACTTATGTTTTTGAATAAAATAATGATTTGTTGATGACGATTATTTTTTTATTTGAACAATTTTTACTCAATTAAAGGGTAGATTCATATTATATTTTGAGTGTAAGATCAAGCTGATAAACCACAATGACATGTTTTCACAGCCTTTTTTGTTCACATTTCCTTCTGGTGCCAATAATTCAGGAGGGCACTGTACACTTCCACTCATCACTTAGTAATGGAAGAAGTCTTCATTGTTACCCTTATCTCTCTCCATTTGATTACCCTCATGTCAGTCATACATTATATTACAAAATATTAAGCTTCAAAGGCAAAAAATATGATTAGACAAATAATAATATTTATTTGAATGATACAGTTTGTTACTAAATTGAAATTAAAATGAAATGTTTTTGTAATTATTACATTTTACGAAATGTAAAAAGAAAAAGTATATATATATATATATATATATATATATATATATATATATATATATATATATATATATATATATATATATAATAACAAAAGCAAGGTAAAAAGAAAAGGAAACATATCCAGATTTCTATTACCTTTACGAGTCGTCTTTGATCATATCCAGTTAATCACATTTGGCGGTTGGTCTTTCAGTACATTTTATGAAAAATGTTTTTTTGTGTGTTTTTTTAATCATTTCCTTGACAGTCGGCCATTCGAGTGCATTATGTAATTCTATGGAGAACATCTCATAACCACATTGCAGACCCTTTCTTGCTGCCTTATTTTGTGCTATTTGCAGTCTCTTTAGGTCACCAACACCTGCATTACTCCAGACAACAGTAATTCATTTGACTATGGATGAGAGCTTGTGAGATTTGTTTTAGAATTTTCTCTACCTATCCCATAGGTATAAACACTGGTAATGGCTCTACCTTTCCCTCTGATAGGCTTTGTTTGCCATATTACACCTAATGTATATGTACACCTATCCAATCCTTTCAACATGTAGGAGTGCTTAGTGTCGATTTAGGATTCAACATTTAAACTGTGCAACACTCCCCAAATTTGCGAAAAGTAAACATTTTGTGTTTATAATGTTTTGTACGGTATGCCTTGACAAAAAACAAACAGAGTAAACATTTATTTTTTTATTCTTTGTTTTTCATTGCATGCAAAAATACAGTATCTCTCTTTTCTCTCTCTCTCTTACCCATTCTACTCATTCATCTTCAAGCTTTCATCCCTTCCCTGCTCTTCTATCACCCTCTCAGTTCCACCTCCAGCTGGCTCCCTCTTTTTCCTCTTCTACAGTCTCTTCCTCTCCTCTTTCCTCCTCTTTTCTCTCTTCTTCTCCTCCTTTTTTTGAATCTTTCGCTCCATCTCCAGGAGCTCAGCTTGAGCTTTCTCTCTCTTTTTCAGCTCCTCAGACCACTTCTTCTCTTTCTTAATCCTGTCTTTCATCATGGCATTGTGTATCTTAATCAGCCCCTCTAACCTCTTTTTCTCTGCCTTTTCCTTCTCTTTTCTTTCTTTCCTTCTCTCTCTTTTTCTGTTCTAACTTGTCCCTCTTTTTCTCAGCCTTCATGGCTTTCTTTTGCTCTTTCTCTCTCGCCTTCATCTCCTTTCTCTCTTTCTCGTCATCTTTCAACTTCTTATTCAGTTCCTTATTTTTCTCTTTTTCCTCCATCTTTAAAAACGTGACTTTCTGCTTGAGGTTCATGGCCAGAAAACCCACTCTTCCCAGGATGGTCTCTGCTCTCTCTGATGAAACCGTCCCATTGGAGCTCTTGGAATGGGCACGGTCCGCCTCACGCTTCAAACCCTCCCTAGGGCTCACCTCCTCCTTGACGCTCCTCTCTTCACTCTCAATGTCAATGCCTGTCCAATAATCCTAACAGGAAGACATTGACTCTAGATGAAATATTGTTCCAATGTGGCACATTCAATACACATTTGAGTGATCAACATACATTGATGGCCTCATGGGGCACACAATTTGGAGGACAGTAATTGAGGTAACTTGTTTATTTGTATCCCAAACCGATTTTATAATAGCCATAGATGTTCTTCCTGGGTCCACACCAAACGTAATACAAATGTTAACCCTAGTAAGGGGTGATGTTTTATACTATGAGCATAGAGTAGCAGGGTTGGGGTCAATTCCATTTCAATTCCAGTCAATTCAGGAAGTACTTAATTCAATGCTTTGAATTGAAATGGAACAGACCCCCAACCCTGTAGAGTAGTAGTGTAAAATAGGACACCTACCTTTGCCTCTTCCAGCGTCCAGGGCCTGGATTCCTCATCCTCTGACCTGCATATGGAGGCTCTCACTCAAACAGGCGTCTTAGTGGCCAAGCAGAGCAGAGGGGTTGCCAGAGTTAAGTTAGCATCTGGGACCAGCTGGTGAGCATGAGGGCAGCGATCCACCTCTTCACTAGTGCCCTTCCCTTTCTGCTCTGGCTGCTTGTGGTCCTTGTCATGGATGCAAGCCAGGCTTGGAGGAAGTGCTAGGACAGGGCTTTTATCACTCATCAGTTCCTCTCTCTTGACAGTGGATGCAACTGCACTTGCCTCTGTGCTAACTGAGCATTCTGTGGTGTCCTCAACTGTCTCCTCTGGCTGCTTTTGGTCATTGTTGTTGTGAATGCATTGCAGACCTGGAGGACTTTTATCATCCCATTTGTAAACGGCAACAGTTGCCTCTGTGTCGACTGAGCACTTTGTAGTGCACACAACTGTCTTCCATAGCTGTTTGTGGTCATTGTTGTGGGTGCAGGTCAGGATTAGAGGCAGCGTTGCAGGTGCAGGAGGACTTTTATCAGCCAAAAACTCCTCTGTGTGTACAGTGGACACGGAAACGGCTGCTTCCCTGGCAACTGGACACTTGTTGGTGTCCTCTACTGCCTCCCCTGGCAGATTGTGGACAGTGGATACGGAAACGGCCGCTTCCCTGGACACTTGACTCTTGGTGGTGTCCTCTACTGCCTCCTCTGGCTGCTTGTGTTCATTGTCTAGAATGTGTGGCAACTTTGAAGGCAGCATTGGAGAAGGGCTTTTATCACCCAACAGATCCTCTCCCTGGACAATGGATGTGTCTGCAGTGATCGCTGTGGTAACGGAGGACTCGGTGGCATCCTCTTTTGTCTCCTCGGTCAGTTTGTGGTCAGAGTCTCAGATACATGGCGAGCTTGGAGGCAGTGCTGCAGGGTCAGAAGGGCTTTGATCAGCTGCCATGTCCTCTTTGAGGTGAGTGGACACATCATTGTTTGCTTCACTGGAAACTGGACACTTGGTGGTGCCCTCTACTGCCTCCCCTGGCAGTTTGTAGTCAATGTCAAAGACAAGTGGCAGACTTGGAGGCAGCATTGGGACAGGGCATTTAGCTGCTGATCTGTACACTCCAAAATCAACAGTAGCTGTGCCTGCAGTGGTCTCTGTAGCAACTGAGACCTCATAGGTATCCTCTACTGTCTGCTCTGGTGGCATGAAGTCATCGTCAAAGACTGTTGGCAGGCATGGAGGCAGCACTGAAGGAAGACTTCTAGCTGCCCATCGATTCACTCCCTTGACAGTGGCTGTGGTAGCAGTGGCCTCTGTGGCAACTGGGCACTCTGTGGCTGAAACAGCAGGCTGGGAGGTTTCGAGGAAATTGAATGAATTGCCAATGAACCGCTGAGCCAGTGGTGGGAGGGAGTAAGGATAGAATCTGTCCTCTTCCTTGACATTAGATATTGCCACTGGAGCAACTGAGACCTCAGTGGTGCCCTCTACTGTCTGGTGTGGCTGCATGGAGTCTTCGTCAAAGAAGTGTGGCAGGTATCGATGCAGCATTGAGAAAATATGTATATCTGTCCATAGGTCCTCTCGTTTACCTGTAGATACATTTGCAGTGGCCTCTGTGGCAACTGGGCACTCTGTGGCTGAAACAGCAGACTGGGAGGTTTCGAGGAAATTGAATGAATTGCCAATGAACCGCTGAGCCAGGGGTGGGAGGGAGTAAGGATAGAATCTGTCCTCTTCCTTGACATTAGATATTGCCACTGGAGCAACTGAGACCTCAGTGGTGCCCTCTACTGCCTGATGTGGCTGCATGGAGTCTTCGTCAAATAAGTGTGGCAGGTATCGATGCAGCATTGAGGAAAGATGTGTATCTGTCCATAGGTCCTCTCGTTTACCTGTAGATACATCTGCAGTGGCCTCTGTGGCAACTGGGCATTCAGCAGACTGGTAGGTTTCAGGGACAAAGTATGAAAATACAATGAACAGCTGTGCATCCTGAGCGCGTATGGCCAATGGAGAGGGGGGATGCAACATGGTTGGTATAGGCCTCTGATTGGTGAAAGCCAGTGGTGGGAGGGAGTCAATACAGGGAGCCATAAACTCAGTGAGAGGACAGTTGCTCACATCTCTCACATTCTGCGTGAGAAAAGAAACAGACATGATGAAAGTGATCACATTCAGTACATACATACATACTGTATATGTATATCCAGAGGTGTAGTCCAGGGTATACGCTGGTATACGGCGTATACCTACTTATTTTTCAGTCAGCATTGCGTATACCCACTTCTAAATCCCCCCTGATGCGCATCATTCAGTAATATCTGTGAGTCAGATTGCCTATTTTCTTCCTCGGGGATAGTGAAGCCATGACCCACCCTCCTCTGCCTCTAATTGGCTGGTACTCGCTGCTTTCACTGATTAGATTGGTTAACTTTAGGCATGAGGACTGATGAGCCAATCAGAGGCAGAGTAGGGCGGGTCATGCCGAGGAAAATATTGCTAATACCTCAGGTGCCAGTGAAAAAAAAAAAAAAAAAAACTCAGGTGCCGGTGCCACTTGACTACGATAACCGCAGCAGACCAAACAACGGATGAAGAAAGGACACAAGCGGCGGTGTGCCACCCCAGTTGATGGAAGACATCATTCTGAGGTAAGTTTTAAGGTGGTTTCCAAATGAATCATTATTTTAAACTACTGGCAAATTGCCAGTGACTGCACATTTAGAGGAGAAGAGATGTTGCCGCCAATAGTTAGTGCGAGTCGGCTAACGTTATGAAGCTAGCTACGTAGATTGGGATAATGTGGGGAAACCGGGGCATTGTTGGTTTTCAGTAAGTGTTTAATCAACCCAGTTCATAAGAATTTCATACCAGACTGATGAAACTGATTATCTCAATGTTTATGAAGCTTGTTTATTATTGTAAAGGTCTAAATTATAACGTTAGCCAAGTTACTAAGCCCTAAATTATAACATTAGCCAAGTTACTTAGCCCTAACTAACCTATATGATCTAGTTTAATTGCATAGTAGCTAAGCTGGTAGTTGATTTTTAAGTAAGTTAAAACACAAGAATGGGGACAAATAGTTTAAGATTCAGCCTAAAACAATATTGAGGTCTAATCAGGCTGTCTTATTTTGTATAGGGACAGGTAACCATGAAAAGGAAGGGAGATATTGCAGACTTTTTTGTAAAGAGGCACAAATCAGGCCCAGATCAGGCCCAGGCAGACCCCACCCCTAAAACCAGCAGCCCTGGCAGCTCTCAACCGGGAGCTAGCCAGGCAAGTCAGTGTGAGCATAGAGAAGGATCCAGTCTACCACCACCAGGTCAGAACACACAGGCAGTAAATTGCATCTCCAGTTTATTGAAAAGTGAAGCCTCACACTGTAACAAAAGGTGATTTTGACAGATTAAGCCTCATTTTGAATTTCTGTGTGATGTTATTTATTTTATTGCCCTTCTATTTATTTTGTCTGTATCCATGTTTGTTTTTTACAATGCTACTGTTATATAACATTTTGTACATTTTGTGTTAAATTTGTTGTTTTTTTGTTAAATAAACTCTCCCAAGTATTTCACTCACTAATCTCCTGTATGCTTCAGCTTCACTTGCTGAAAATATTTCCACTTGGTTATGCAGATTGTTAATGTAAAGAGGGGGACCCATGTCTTGCTGATGACTATTGTGATCACAGTAGTGTGTGTGTGTGTGTGTGTGTGTGTGTGTGTGTAAGTGTGTGAGAGAGAGAGAGACAGGGAGATGCATAATTAGTTTTGTTGTTGTCTGTAGACATCAATAATGACTGGCCAGACCTGTGGAGTGCTAAACAAACAGAAGACTTCAAATCCAAGAACCCCTGGTTGGGATCCAAAAACAAAAAATTGGGTAAGTTTAGGTAGATTGCTAGTTTGGGTAACTTCTGAAACAGTGGGCACAGATAACTTTGTGTGTGTGTGTGTGTGTGTGTGTAAAGGACCATGCACACGTACAGCTGTGGATACAGGAGTAGTTACATTGTTTGTTTATGCTTCGCAGGATGTCTGGTCTGTAGCAGTGTGAACTCCATTGGGATCGACAAGGAGCAAGGTGTATCGCTCTCAAGAGAATGGATGAACTTTGAAATTCAAGTGTCTGGCCAGGGAAGTAGAACAACAAGTTTGTCAATCTTGAGAAATAAGGTGAGGAAACATGCGTTGTCCAAGGCCCACACTCAGGCTGTGAAGGTGGCAGAGCAACAGAAAGAAGCTGCCATTGAGAATGCAGTGGAGACTATGACTGAGTCCTACATGAAGGAAACTGAAGCTGTGTTTCGAACAGCCTACCATCTGGCCAAAAAGAACCGACCCTTTTCTGACCATGAGAGCCTCATTGAGCTGCAGGAACTGAATGGTGTAAAAATGGGCTCAATACTTCATTCACGTTACAGTGCAACACAAATAATACAACATGTTGCTAGTGAGATGCAGAGCAAAATCATCAGTAGCATTATAGCATCATCCAGTAAGTTAGCTGTCCTAATTGACGAGGCATCTTCTTTAAGTCACAAAGCTGTCATGACAGTTTCTATTAAAGCATCAATTCAAGAAGAAAGCCCTGAGTTCATATTCCTGGAACTTGTTGAACTGGAAAATCAGAGAGCAGATGGCATATTACAGCTACAGGCGTTACTCACCTGTTTAACTAATGCTGGCTTTACAGAAGAGTGGCTTCATGAAAACTGGGTAACATTTGTATCTGATGGAGCCAGTGTCATGCTAGGAAAGAAGTCAGGAGTAGCAACCAGACTGACTTTGAGATTCCCAAAGCTTTTTGTATGGCACTGCATGAACCATAGACTTGAACTTGCTGTGTCAGATGCAGTTGATGAGGTAAACTCTGTCAATCACTTTAAAACTTTTATCCAGAAGCTATACTCTCTGTATAGTGTGTCAAACAAAAATGAACGTGAACTTGTTAATGCAGCAGCTGAAGTAGGCTCACAACTTCTTCGCATTGGCAGAATCTTGGATGTACGCTGGGTGGCCAGTAGCTTTCGGACTGTTCGTGCTGTTTGGACATCCCTGGGAGCTCTTGTGCAGCACTTTAAAAATGCTTGCAGTGATGAGATGAGGTCCACCAAAGAGAGGCAGATGTACAGAGGTTTGTTAGACCGTGTTCAAAGTCCAGAATTCATTTGTGACCTTGGCCTCATGTACGACACTCTCCATGAACTAAGTCTCCTGTCACAGGAGCTTCAGTCTCGTTCTATAACGCTCCTCAGAGCAGAGCATCTGCTGAAACGCTCAATCAGAGTGATCCAGTCATTCAAAGAGAGTCCAGGTGAGAAATATAGTGAGGCTTTAGAAGCAAAACAGACTGGGGAGTATCGGTCTATAGCCCTGAAAACAAATGCAAAGCTGAAGTCTATCAATCCAGGCCAGTTCTTACAAAGCCTTGTGAACAATCTGGAGAAACGCTTGTCTTTTGAAGATGAGACCATCATGGACCTCAGCATCCTTGATCAGAGTAAGTGGCCATCAAAGCCCAGCATCCGCCATGGTGAAGAACAAGTTAAGCGACTGTGCAAGCGATTTAACTTGTGCACAGACCAAGCACTGAATGGGATGCGGGACCTACTGGAAGAGCCCAGTAGTGAGCCCAAGGACCTAAAACCACTTATGAACTGTATGAAAACATTCCCTGTCGGTACAGCAGAGTGTGAGAGGAATTTTAGCCTTATGAACAATATAAGCTCAGACAAGAGGGCTGTCCTTCTGATCTCAAACATATCAAACTTGATGATGATTAATATCAACGGCCCACCAACTTCCAAGTTTGATCCTAGAAAATATACAAGGACCTGGTTGAAGAGCCATCGTGCTGCCTCTTCGGTGCGTTCTAGACAGTGCAGTGTGAAAGCTCCTGCAGAAAGCAAATTTGTCTGGAATATACTGTAGTATGAGCAAAGGTCAGAAACCCAGTGCTGGGTTGAGAGAGTATATCACTGTTGATGTGTTGTTAATGCATATATTTTTGTTAATTGTTAACTAAATATTGTTGTAACATATTTTGTTGAATGATTTACCGGTAAATGAACATGTTCAAAACAAAGCATATAGCAATATGAACAAGGATGCATTGTCACCTTCAGATTTGAAGTATTTTATTTAAATAAATGTGCAAAAAATAATCGAAACACCATTTCCTGTTTGCCTCATGATAAATACATTTTACATTCATCCAGGCTGCTCTTGTGACCAGTAGTAACTACAAACTGCTCCTAATCAAGTCATGATCATTTTATAATAGTGTGCAAGTAGAAATTACATATTTTTGGGTAAACTAAATCATAGTCTTACATGTCACTGTTTCTAAAACAGGGCTTTTTTCTGGACTACTTAAAAAAAAAAAAAGGTGAATACTGAGAGTATACCCACTTCTCCAGGGGCCACTACACCACTGTGTATATCTAGTGTCCTCTCAGATGCTCTGCACCAGTCTGTCCCAAACCTGGGTCCCCTAGCCAATGGGCCAGCTAAGTGTAAAAATACATGCCCCACACCCAGCATAACATTTGACATTTTAGCCATTTATCAGACGCTTTTATCCAGAACGACTTATAGTTAGTTAGTGCATTCAACTTAAGGTAGCTAGGTGAGACAACCACATAATCCTGATATGAACGTCTATGATAGAACGGTTGTTTATTTTTTATGACAAGACAACCATAAGAACTGAGGACATAAATACACTGAAACAGACAGACATGATACAACACATTTAGACAATAACAGTTATAAGCATTGTCATGGTGTAGCCTAATTCAAAAAGAAATAAGGACAACACATTGTTAGCTTACATTCCATGGCATATGGAACATTTTGCCCTTACAATAACTTATATTTGCTTTAATTAATATTGTTAAACATAACTCTAGTCCACTTTGTCAAAGTTGGTCTTGTTACCTCCTCAATTAGTCTTGGCATTTTCCTCGTCTTGAACCAAATCCTCTTCATCTTCTTCTCCTGATCCTTCTGGATCTGCAAAACCAGAGCCAACCTGGCTCCCAACTCCATCACGTAATCTGTCTGGATCGCCCTTTCCTCCAACCGACACTCACCCCTCCTCTGTGTCAGCGTTGAACCCTCCATGTCTTCCTCTTAGCTAACAATAACTCTGGAAAATACATAATGTTGTAGTAAGTGTGTGTTGCTAACCAAATAATAATAAATCTCTTTACAATGTGCACACGTTTTCTTCCCAGCTACTTACAATTAAGCAAGTGAGAATCCTGATCCAGATATATTTACGCAATAGGCCTATCTGAATTACTAGTAAAAAGTTGGCTACTGGAAAAGCGACCAAGATCAAATGAATCGATTTTGGCTGTTCTTATCATTTCGTGAACAATATCCTTTATGACATCATCATTGTGATGCAAGGCGTTGCCATTGGAGAAGAAAAAGCACAACACAGACTTTAAAAAGCAAACTTCAGGCTCTTTCTGTACTTTACTATTGAGCCATATTCAACCCCTCATGTAGCTCTACTCCATATTGGGCCTGGTTCTCACAAACCACACTAATCACTTCCATCATATCATTAAAAACACTGTGTTTTGGGTAGAAAATGACTCTATATCCATGCAGGACATAACTTGTACAGTTTCATCTATTTTAAAAACCAAGGAGGTAAACACGCCAGTCTTCTCTTTGGGTGCCCCTGAGTGCACCTCAATTTAGAGTGCACCTCAATTTAAAGAGGTCTATCAATTCAACCATTTGAAATGGATGTCCATTCAATTAAGAACACATTATTCTTATTAGAAATGAATCAGCTACAAATTAGGTAGGCATACTTGTTTTTTTACACAACCTACTCTTTTGGTACATATTTATTGAGATAATTGATTACAACATATGTTGGTGATTAACACAGAGAGGTTTTTTTTCTTCTGTCATCAATAGAATGCATTAGCCATTAGGCTGGCTCACTACAATTGTAACATGACATCTCAGGTGTCAGGATGAAGCATTTTCTCACAAAAAGAGGACTCAATCAAACTATCTCTCTTCAACAGTTTCACTAGTCATGTTAGGTCTACTTAAAATGTCACATTCATACACAAGTAACTTGAAAATAAGTTATACTACTGAAACACATTCACAATAAGTTATATTACAACCTACCTCTGAAGTAAGCAGTGTGTTCTCTCACTAATGAAATAGGACATTAATAATCTGTCAGTGGTTAGTTGAATCACTCTCTTTGCACTGTTCAGTTTGTCTGTGCAACAGGTAACCTTCCAGAATCGGAATCTTGTGATGTCACAATGGAGTCCCTATTGCCATGGTTGTACCTATGCAGCACAGTCATACCTAATATATACAATGAATCCATATAACCTAATTTTTTATTAAAATAAAATGCTGTAACTCATATCAAATGGTTGACCATTCAAACGACATGTGTTTTGCCAAATTAAAAGTCAATATGTTTTAGATATCATAAATAGCAGCCAGGCTTACTTAGGTTGTTTGTTCGATCTCAGCCTACCACTAATGTCAATATTTTTCATCCTCATCATCATCAATGAAATACATAGGCTTCCTTACTACAGTAAAACAAGTCTTCCATAGTCTATGTCACCTCAGTAACAAAGTTCCAAAAAATAAATGAGAGTTCAAGAAAACATCTCTCTTCAATGGCCTCAGCTATTAGCCATATGATCAACAAGGTCAAATGCAGCACTAAAATCAAGAAGCAGCTCATCCACAAGTTTATCTTTGTCAAGTGACCTGAGCCATTGATCGATTAAATCAACCAGAGCTGTTGCAGTCGAGTGATCCTTACGGTATCTTTACAGTACGCATGCTCATAGAGGAATAAAATTAGCTGGATGTGTAAATATATAGGCCCAAAAAATGTAATTGAAGAGTAGGTGTCATTGATGTTTAGCATTTTAGTTTAATAAATTATTAAATAAGGAAATCAATATCAGCTGACTATAGAACAGTATTTGTAGACCTGCCAACAGCGCCCATTGTTTAAAAATATGTTTGAACATTTTCTTAGCCATGTCTTTCCAGTTGATATTAACAAACAGACAATGTTTGTTGCTCAAGAGCGTCACACATTCCTCCATTCATTCTCTATAATATTCCCCTCCATCATATTCCTCTATCATATTCCCTCTATCATATTCCCTCTATTATATTCCCTCTATTATATTCCTCTCCATCATATTCCACTCCTTTATAATACTCACTATCATATTCCCTCTATCATATTCCTCTTTATTTATACAGGGAATCCCAATTGAGACCAGTGTCTCTTTTTCAATGGTGCCCAGTTTTATATCAATGAACAATCCAAACAGCTTAAATAGATAAAATTACATACAGAGCAGAAAATATATAGAGCAAATTATTAGACTTGAAGACATATATTTCACAATGAACAGGTCTTGTATTTAACCAGTTGAGCTGACAACCATTTTGCACTGTTTCACTAGGGCTATAGTCATCAATCTAGCAATAGGGCAATATTATATTAATGTAGTGGTGTCCCTCCCCCAGGAAGCTATGACCTTTGGCTTTCACCTGGAATTGTTCATTTATATCTGAGAAAAAAACACTTTTCAACCCATATGATCTAGTACACAAGGAAAGTATAATACAACCTTCTTTACTACTTTGCCAAACATTTCATGACATTAGTGATAGTCAAAATCTGTTAAATTTGTGAATGTCTAAATTAACATTTGGGCCATTTAAACAGTGTGTATCCCTCCTTTAGACAAGGGGAGAAGGGCTACGTAAAGGTCTCAATTTTGTCGTTCTGAACAAATGTTTGACTTCCAAACAAAATTACTTCTTGACTTATTTTAGGTTTAAGGAAGTGTGTAGGTCGCATTCTTTATCATAGAGCTATGAAGGTTATGTATTTAGCTCTGCCTGCTCGAGACAAATTCAGTGATTGCTTTGCCATGTCTGTGCCATGAAGCAGTCAAGCTGGATAAATGTTTTTCCTGGGACGCCCCTTTGACATAACGTTGCAGTGAAGTGATATAAATGGATGTAATGATGCAGCCGGCCACCAGAGGGAGGCAAATACAAGTTTATTAGACAGAGGACGTTTACGTGGTTCCAGGAAGGTCTGGATGGATGTCTTCTGAAATATAAAACGGTGGGAAATCAATCAAATAAGTCATGTAAACATTTACATATTTTTTACAGAAATTCTAGCGCCCGATTTTGGGGACTGTCAGCCTAAGAGATTTTAAGTCTTAAAATGATCTAATGAAACAAATCCTCTCTGTCACGTTCCTCTTAATATATTCCCTCTATCATAATCTCCTCTATCCTAATCCCTCTATCATATTCCTCTCTATCATATTCCTCTCCACCCACTCCTCCTCCTTCCTCCTCTCCCTCATATCAGTGCAGCCCCTCTCCATCCACTAGAGCAGGAAGTCTCTGGGCTCAGTGAGGTCCAGCTCAGACTGAAGAGAGGCCGTTTTAACTCTCTTCTCCCTTAGCTGTTCCTCCAGCCTGGCAAGTACTATCTCCTTGTCAACCAAGCAACCTGATCTGGACTTTGAGATGATCTGACGTCTCTTTTGCTTGAGACATTTCTCTTTGCTGCTCATCTCTTGAATATTCCAGCACAGTAATGTCCTTCTTGAAGTAGCATAAATCTGAGGCTACCTCTTTTTTCAGATCCTCATGTGCTTCTCTTATAGGTTTGAATGTGTGTCCTCTGTCGTCTCACCCATCTCTGCAGATCATAGAGATCAGCTCTCTGTCCGTCTCACAGAACAGCTTCAGAGGCTCTCCATGTTCACGACATTCATCTCTCTACTGTTTCCTCTCTCGGCTGTAGCTCTCTGTCTTTTAGCATCTTCCTCCAGTTTCAGCTGGTAGGCCACGTTCCTGATCAGTCTGTTGATCTGGAAGATTCTGTCTCTGACCAGAGCCCTGCCCACTTGACAGAGTTGGTGTCCAGCATTCAGGCTGTCTTGGAGGCATCTCTTGCAGAAGGTGTGCTGATAGCTTAGAGACACAGGCTGTGTAGATGGAACAGCACAGGTGGTCTGCCAGGTCAGAGGAAGCTGTGGCCATAATGACTGTGCTCGTGCTCAGTGTGTGAGAGACAAAGAGGCAGTGTCCGAATTTCCAAATTAGAGTACTAAATAGTATATAAAAACATTTAGTTTTTTAGTATGTGAAATTTAGAAATTATGCCGCGTTCACATGCTAGTCGGACCTAGGAAACTCTGAAATGTCCGACTTGTTGATTCGTTGAATATGGCACGTGTATAACTACAACCAGTAAGCAAGTAAAAAATGTCTGGGTTTCAAAGTTCCGACTAGCACGTGAACGCTGCAATAGTAATAAGAATGCATCATCTAATGCGCGATTGCATTGACTCCCTTCATTCGTTCATTTCGGTACAGCGCGTCAATTTATCTGACTATCAGCTGTTGCCAAACAAGTGAGTCAGAAAATAAGAGTGAATTATACTAGATCCAAGGCGAAATTAATATGCTGTTTAAGTAAGTATTACGCTAGAATGATACATGCATGTTCTTGAAGTACGCAGTCAAATTACCATTAGCTTTAAAGCCCTCATGAAGAATACTGAGAGACTTATTGTAAAGGTAGAGGCATGTGACTATCATAAAGCAAGACAGACTAAAGTTCAGTGTCAGTGACAACTTTCAGTGTGGGTGTAGGGAAAAAGCTAAAACACAAGTGAATAAAGGATGGGTTTTATTATTCATACAGTATAAATAGGAAATGTCTAATAAACAAATTATTCCAACTAATTCTTTGGATTGGAGATGACTGCTTTAGACTGTTGATGCACACATTGAGGTCAGCAAGCACCAAATAAGTGTCCAGCCAGTGGTTATTACAAGTAACTACACATATCACACCACAACAGCTAACATAGTGTCTCACTCCCTCTCCTCCTCTCCTCCTCTCCCTCTTGTCTCCTCTGTTCTTCCTCTATTCCTCCTCCTCTCCTCCTCGCCCTCTCAGCGGCTCCAGCTGGATAGAGTGACGGCGAGGTGACCTCCTGCCTCTCTCACTGGAGGGCGGGAGAGGGGGAACAAAGAGGATGAGGAGGAGGTGGAGAGAAAGAGAGTAGGAATGGAAGAGGACGTGGAGAGGGGTAGAGGAGGCAGAAAGCCTGGTCTAAGTATTGCTTTAAAGGGAAGAGAGGGGGAGGAGGAGAGAACGCGAGAGATGGGGGGAGTGGGAGAAAGAGGGGAGGAGGGGGAGGAGGGGGAGGGCAGCTGTGTCCGACACACCATCCTTACACCTGCAACAGGTATTCCAGGGGGCGGGACCTGTAGGTGAGACTCATAACATGATAAGGGGGGCAGGTGAAGAAGGGGTGGAGCTGGAGTCAAGGAGGGGAGGGTGTTCCTATGAGGCCCCTGCCAGCGAGACGGGGGTAGGGAGGAAGTCTGTCCACGGAGCATTTCTGGGTCATTGGGTCGCCTCCAATGAGATTAGATCCCCCTCTACAATGTAAATTAGTTTGAGTACTGGGGTGTTCTCTGTATAAATCCAAGGTGAAACCTCCAGGGGCTAGCCTTCTCTCAGGGGAGAGTCTGCTCTGGGCTGCCTGCGAATGGTGTTCCTCTGTGGGAAAGAGGAGAGAACAAGAGCCCCCAGAAGAGATCTCATTATGGTAGTGATGGACAGATCAACTCTCCTTGTCATCTTCCACCTCTTCCTCTTCCTCTTGCTCGGCCTTCTCCCTCCTTTCCTTCTTACAGTCGTGATGGAGAGAACCCTTTTCTCCATTTCCTCCTTCCTCTCCTCCCTCTTTCTCTTCCTCTACCTTCCTCTCCCTCCTTCCCTCTTGGTAGACCTTGATTAGTCAAGCCAGATTGTGGATAGCTAGCCATGGTTCAGACCACTGTCGCTGTCTGGGAGGGGGGATACAGGACTGGTCCACTGGACTCAGCTCACATGGGGAGAACCTGCTGCTGCTGCCACTCCCCCTCTTAACTGGGATGAGATCACGTTTGGAGGAAACCTGGCACCATCCCTACGGTGAAGCATGGTGGTGGCAGCATCATGCTGTGGGGAGGATTTTCAGGGACAGGGACTGGGAACACGCCCCATTCACTTTGATGGGGCTGTAGTGGAGCGGGTCGAGAGTTTCAAGTTCCTTGGTGTCCACATCACCAACAAACTATCATGGTCCAAATACACCAAGACAGTCGTGAAGAGGGCACGACAACGCCTTTTCCACGTCAGGAGACTGAAAAGATTTGACATTGGTCCCAAGATCCTCAAAAAGTTCTACAGCTGCACCATCGAGAGCATCCTGACCGGTTGCATCACCGCCTGGTATGGCAACTGCTCGGCATCCGACCGTAAGGCGCTACAGAGGGTAGTGCGTACGGCCCAGTACATCACTGGGGCCAAGCTTCCTGCCATCCAGGACCTATATACTAGGCGGTGTCAGAGGGAGGCCCAAAAAATTGTCAAAGACTCCAGTCACCCAAGTCATAGACTGTTCTCTCTGCTACCGCACAGCAAGCGGTACCAGAGTGCCAAGTCTAGGTCCAAAAGGCTCCTTAACAGCTTCTATCCCCAAGCCATAAGACTGCTGAACAATTAATCAAAAGGCCACCCAGACTATTTACATTGACACCTCCCCCCTTTGTTTTTACACTGCTGCTACTCGCTGTTTATTATCTATGCATAGTTACTTTACCCCTACCTACATGTTGTCAGAATGCGACGGTGAAATGCGGTAGGCGAAGTCAAACGCAGGACACAGAGCTTACTGGAAACGTACTTTACTCGAAAGTAACCAGAGTAGAAAAAACAATCTCCACATAAGGAGGAATAAACAACCCGCACACGAACACTGCCGATGACGAAAACAATAACACACAACACACAATGAACGACAGAGGTTTAAATAGGGAATACAATACGACATAATGGGGAACAGGTGTACACAATCAGGACATAGCAAGTCAAACACTGAAACATAGATCGGTGGCAGCTAGTACTCCGGCGACGACGAACGCCGAAGCCTGCCCGAGCAAGGAGGAGGAGCAGCATCGGCTGATTCCGTGGCAGTACCCCCCCCCCTTGACGCGCGGCACCAGCCGTGCGCCGACTCCGGCCTCGGGGACGGCCAGGAGAACGCGGAGAAGGGCGAGTTGGATGACTCTTGTGGAAGTCCCTCAACATGGAGGGATCCTCAATGTCCCTCCTGGGGACCCAGCACCGTTCCTCCAGACCTTACCCCTCCCACTCCACGAGATACTGCAGGCCTACCCGTCCGACGCCTTGAATCCAAGATGGAACAGACTGAGTACGCCGGAGCCCCCTCGATGTCCAACGGGGGCGCAGGAGCCTCTCGTACCTCACTCTCCTGGAGTAGACCAGCCACCACCGGCCTGAGGAGTGACACATGGAACGAGGGGTTAATGCGGTAGTTAATGTGCAGTTGTAACCTATAACATACCTCGTTCAATCTCCTCAGAACTTTAAAGGGCCCCACAAACCGCCGACCCAGCTTCCGGCAGGGCAGGCGAAGGGGCAGGTTTGGGGTCGAGAGCCAGACCCGGTCTCCCGGTGCATACACCGGAGCCTCACTGCGGTGGCGATCGGCGCTCGCCTTTTGCCGCCTGATGGCCCGCTGCAGATGGACATGCGCAGCGTTCCAAGTTTCTTCCCAGCGCCGAAACCACTCGTCCACCGCAGGGGCTTCGGTCTGGCTCTGATGCCAAGGTGCCAGAACCGGCTGATAACCTAACACACACTGGAAAGGCGTAAGGTTAGTGGACAAATGGCGGAGGGAGTTTTGGGCTATCTCTGCCCAGGGAATATATCCCGACCACTCCTCTTGCCGGTCCTGACAATATGACCTCAGAAACCTACCCACATACTGGTTAACTCTCTCCACCTGCCCATTACTCTCGGGGTGAAAACCTGAGGTAAGGCTAATCGAGACCCCCAGACGTTCCATAAATGCCCTCCAGACTCTAGAGGTGAACTGGGGATCCCGATCAGATACTATATCCTTAGGCACCCCATAGTGCCGGAAGACGTGTGTAAACAGGGCCTCAGTAGTTTGTAGGGCAGTAGGGAGACCTGGCAGAGGAATGAGACGGCAGGCTTTAGAAAACCGATCCACAACGACCAAGATCGTAGTGTTCCCCTGGGAGGGAGGAAGGTCCGTGACAAAATCCACCGATAGGTGAGACCATGGCCGTTGTGGAACGGGTAGGGGTTGTAACTTCCCACTGGGCAGGTGTCTAGGTGCCTTACACTGGGCGCACACCGAGCAGGAGGAAACATAAACCCTCACGTCCTTAGCTAAGGTTGGCCACCAGTACTTCTCACTAAGGCAGTGCACTGTCCGACCAATACCCGGATGACCAGAGGAGGGTGACGTGTGAGCCCAGTATATCAAATGGTCGCGAACCTCGAGCGGCACGTACCTCTGACCCTCCGGACACTGTGGAGGAGTAGGGTCGGAACGTAACACCCGCTCGATTTCCGCATCCACCTCCCACACCACCGCTGCCACTAAGCAAGACTCCGGGAGTATGGGAGTGGGCTCAATGGACCTCTCCTCTGTGTCATATAGTCGGGACAGGGCGTCTGCCTTAGCGTTCTGGGACCCTGGTCTATAGGTGAGCTTAAATACAAAGCGGGAAAGAAACATTGACCACCTTGCCTGGCGAGGATTCAGCCTCCTCGCTGCCCGGATGTACTCCAGGTTACGATGGTCAGTCAGAATGAGAAAAGGGTGTTTAGCCCCCTCAAGCCAATGTCTCCACACCTTCAGGGCTTGAACCACAGCCAGCAGCTCCCTATCCCCCACATCATAACTGCGCTCCGCCGGACTGAGCTTCTTAGAATAGAAAGCACAGTGGCAGAGTTTAGGTGGCGTACCCGAGCGCTGAGACAGCACAGCGCCGATCCCAGCCTCGGAAGCATCCACCTCCAACTAAAATGCCAAAGAGGGATCCGGATGCGCCAGCACCGGAGCCGAGGTAAACAAGTCCTTCAGACGTTTAAACGCCCTGTCCGCCTCAGCTGACCACTGCAGGCGCACCGGACCCCCCTTTAGCAGAGAGGTAATGGGAGCTGCTACCTGTCCAAAGCCCCGGATAAACCTCCGGTAGTAATTGGCAAAACCCAAGAAGCGCTGCACCTCCTTTACCGTGGTGGGAGTCTGCCAATTACGCACGGCAGAAACGCGGTCAATCTCCATCTCTACCCCTGATGCGGACAACCGATGTCCCAGGAAGGAGATGGACTCCTGAAAGAACATACATTTCTCCGCCTTCGCATACAGGTCATGCTCCAACAGTCTACCAAGCACTCGACGCACCAGGGACACATGCTCGGCTCGTGTAGCGGAGTATATTAGAATGTCATCAATATATACCACAAAACCCTGTCCATGCAAGTCCCGGAAAATCTCGTCCACAAATGATTGGAAGACTGAAGGAGCATTCATTAACCCGTATGGCATGACGGGGTACTCATAGTGACCCGAGGTGGTACTGAATGCAGTCTTCCACTCATCTCCCTCCCTAATGCGCACCAGGTTGTACGCGCTCCTGAGATCCAATTTTGTGAAGAATCACGCCCCGTGTAATGACTCCGTCATACTAGCAATCAGAGGGAGAGGATAGCTGTATTTGATGGTGATCTGATTTAGACCATGGTAATCAATACACGGGCGTAAACCCCCATCCTTCTTCTTCACAAAAAATAAACTTGAGGACGCAGGGGAAGTAGACGGCCGTATGTACCCCTGTCTCAAAGATTCTGTGATGTAGGTCTCCATAGCGGCCGTCTCCTCCTGAGACAGAGGATACACGTGACTACGTGGAAGCGCAGTGCCTACCTGGAGGTCTATCGCACAATCCCCCTGTCGATGAGGTGGTAATTGAGTCGCCTTCTTCTTACTGAAGGCGAGAGCCAAATCGGCATACTCAGTTGGAATGTGCAAGGTGGGAACTTGGTTCGGGCTTTCCACCGTCGTTGCCCCTACGGAAACGCCTACACACCGCCCAGTACACTGATCAGACCATCCCTGGAGAGCTCTCTGCTGCCATGAAATGTTGGGGTCATGAGCTGTTAACCAGGGAAGCCCCAACACCACGGGAAACGCAGGAGAATCAATCAAATACAAACGTTCTATCTCCTCATGACCCTCCTGCGTTTTAATCCTTAGAGGCGCCGTGACCTCCCTAATCAATCCTGACACCAACGGGCGGCTATCTAGGGAATGAATGGGGAAGGGCACATCAACAGGTACGATAGGAATCCCTAACTTATAGGTGAACTGGCGATCGATAAAATTCCTAGCTGCGCCTGAATCTACTAGCGCCTTATGCTGGGAGTGAGGAGAAACCTCGGGAAACATCACTTTAATACACATATGATCAGCAGAGAGCTCTGGGTGAGTTTGGTGCCTACTCACCTGGAATGACTCATCAGTGCGTCGCCCACTGCCTCGATTCCTAGGAGACCCTCCCCAGCACCGACCAGCAGTGTGTCCTCTGCGGCCACAGTTGGTGCAGGGGACGGCCTCCCTCCTGGTCTCCCTCCTGGTCTCCCTAGCACCAGCAACCCCGAGCTCCATAGGGGTCGGCTCGGAAGTGCTGGGGGATGGAATGGATGACCCCGAATCCGGACGTCCACGGGTAGCCAACAGGGTATCCAGGCGAATCGACATGTCCACCAGTTGATCAAAGCTGAGGTTGGTGTCCCTGCAGGCCAATTCCCGACGCACGTCCTCCCTCAGGCTGCATCTGTAGTGGTCGATGAGGGCCCTCTCATTCCATCCCGTGTTGGCAGCTAGCGTCCGGAAGTCCAGCGCGAACTCCTGCGCGCTCCTCCTCCCCTGTCTAAGGTGGAATAGACGCTCACCCGCCGCTTTACCCTCTGGGGGATGATCGAATACTGCCACCCCATTCGGCGTTGGCCCACTCCAGCGCCTTGCCGGACAGACAGGAGATGAGGGCGTACACGCTCTCGTATCCCGAGGGCGCCGGGTGAATGGTTGCTCGGTAGAGTTCAACCTGGAGTAGGAAACCCTGACACCCGGCCGCGGTGCCATCATAAGCCCTCGGGAGCGAGAGCCGAATCCCACTGGACTCTGGAGATGGAACGATAGGTATGGCTGATGGTGGTGGCATCGTAGGAGGAGGTGTGGGCAAACATCCACTCTCCCATCGCCTCAAGGTGTCCATCACCCCTTGCATGGTGGTGCCCAGGTGCTGGATCATGGCCTCTTGGTGGATTACACGCTCTTCACAGATCCAGATTCCTATTGCCTTTACGAGTCGTCTTTGACCAGATCCAGTTAATCACATATAGCGGTTGGTCTTTCAGTACATTTTATGAAAAATGTTTTTTTGTGTGTTTTTTTTAATCATTTCCTTGACAGTTGGCCATTCGAGCGCATCATGTAATTCTATGGAGAACATCTCATAACCACATTGCAGAACCTTTCTTGCTGCCTTATTTTGTGCTATTTGCGATCTCTTTAGGTCACCAACACCTGCATTACTCCAGACAACAGTAGTTCATTTGACTATGGGATGAGAGCTTGTGAGATTTGTTTTAGAATTTTCTCTACCTATCCCATAGGTATAAACACTGGTAATGGCTCTACCTTTCCCTCTGATAGGCTTTGTTTGCCATATTACACCTAATTTATATGTACACCTATCCAATCCTTTCAACATGTAGGAGTGCTTAGTGTCGATTTAGGATTCAACATTTAAACTGTGCAACACTCCCCAAATTTGCGAAAGGTAAACATTTTGTGTTTATAATGTTTTGTACGGTATGCCTTGACAAAAAACAAACAGAGTAAACATTTATTTTTTTATTCTTTGTTTTTCATTGCATGCAAAAATACAGTATCTCCCTTCTCACTCTTTCTTACCCAGTCTACTCATCCATCTTCAAGCTTTCATCCCTTCCCTGCTCTTCTATCACCCTCTCAGTTCCACCTCCAGCTGGCTCCCTCTTTTTCCTCTTATCCAGTCTCTTCCTCTCTTCTTTCCTCCTCTTTTCTCTCTTCTTCTCCTCCTTTTTATGAATCTTTCGCTCCATCTCCAGGAGCTCAGCTTGAGCTTTTTCTCTCTTTTTCAGCTCCTCAGACCACTTCTTCTCTTTCTTAATCCTGTCTTTCATCATGGCATTGTGTATCTTAATCAGCCCCTCTAACCTCTTTTTCTCTGCCTTTTCCTTCTCTTTTCTTTCCTTCTCTCTCTTTTTCTGTTCTAACTTGTCCCTCTTTTTCTCAGCCTTCATGGCTTTCTTTTGCTCTTTCTCTCTCGCCTTCATCTCCTTTCTCTCTTTCTCGTCACCGTTCAACATCTTATTCAGTTTCTTATTTTTCTCTTTTTCCTCCATCTTTAAAAACGTGACTTTCTGCTTGAGGTTCATGGCCAGAAAGCCCACTCTTCCCAGGATGGTCTCTGCTCTCTCTGATGAAACCGTCCTATTGGAGCTCTTGGAATGGGCACGGTCCGCCTCACGCTTCAAACCCTCCCTCGGGCTCACCTCCTCCTTGACGCTCCTCTCTTCACTCTCAATGTCAATGCCTGTCCAATAATCCTAACAGGAAGACATTGACTCTAGATGTAATATTGTTCCAATGTGGCACATTCAATACACATTTGAGTGATCAACATACATTGATGGCCTCATGGGGCACACAATTTGGAGGACAGTAATTGAGGTAACTTGTTTATTTGTATCCCAAACCGATTTTATAATAGCCATAGATGTTCTTCCTGGGTCCACACCAAACGTAATACAAATGTTAACCATAGTAAGGGGTGATGTTTTATACTATGAGCATAGAGTAGCAGGGTTGGGGTCAATTCCATTTCAATTCCAGTCAATTCAGGAAGTACTTAATTCAATGCTTTGAATTGAAATGGAACAGACCCACAACCCTGTAGAGTAGTAGTGTAAAATAGGACACCTACCTTTGCCTCTTCCAGCGTCAAGGGCCTGGGTTCCTCATCCTCTGACCTGCATATGGAGGCTCTCACTCTAACAGGCGTCTTAGTGGCCAAGCAGAGCAGAGGGGTTGCCAGAGTTAAGTTAGCATCTGGGACCAGCTGGTGAGCATGAGGGCAGCGATCCACCTCTTCACTAGTGCCCTTCCCTTTCTGCTCTGGCTGCTTGTGGTCCTTGTCATGGATGCATGCCAGGCTTGGAGGAAGTGCTAGGACAGGGCTTTTATCACTCATCAGTTCCTCTCTCTTGACAGTGGATGCAACTGCACTTGCCTCTGTGTTAACTGAGCACTCTGTGGTGTCCTCAACTGTCTCCTCTGGCTGCTTGTGGTCATTGTTGTTGTGAATGCATTGCAGACCTGGAGGACTTTTATCATCCCAGTTGTAAATGGCAACAGTTGCCTCTGTGTCGACTGAGCACTTTGTAGTGCACTCAACTGTCTTCCATAGCTGTTTGTGGTTATTGTTGTGGGTGCAGGTCAGGATTAGAGGCAGTGTTGCAGGTGCAGGAGGACTTTTATTAGCCAAAAACACCTCTGTGTGTACAGTGGACACGGAAACGGCTGCTTCCCTGGCAACTGGACACTTGTTGGTGTCTTCTACTGCCTCCCCTGGCAGATTGTGGACAGTGGATACGGAAACGGCCGCTTCCCTGGACAATTGACTCTTGGTGGTTTCCTCTACTGCCTCCTCTGGCTGCTTGTGGTCATTGTCTAGAATGTGTGGCAGCTTTGAAGGCAGCATTGAAGCCGGGCTTTTATCACCCAACAGGTCCTCTCCCTGGACAATGGATGTGCCTGCAGTGATCGCTGTGGTAACGGAGGACTCGGTGGCATCCTCTTTTGTCTCCTCGGTCAGTTTGTGGTCAGAGTCTCGGATACATGGCGAGCTTGGAGGCAGTGCTGCAGGGTCAGGAGGGCTTTGAACAGCTGCCATGTCCTCTTTGAGGTGTTTGGACACATCATTGTTTGTTTCACTGATAACTGGACACTTGGTGGTGCCCTCTACTGCCTCCCCTGGCAGTTTGTAGTCAAATTCAAAGACAAGTGGCAGACTGGAGGCAGCATTGGGACAGGGCATTTAGCTGCTGATCTGTACACTCCAAAATCAACAGTAGCTGTGCCTGCAGTGGTCTCTGTAGCAACTGAGACCTCATAGGTATCCTCTATTGTCTGCTCTGGTGGCATGAAGTCATCGTCAAAGACTGTTGGCAGGCATGGAGGCAGCACTGAAGGAAGACTTCTAGCTGCCCATCGATTCTCTCCCTTGACAGTGGCTGTGGTAGCAGTGGCCTCTGTGGCAACTGGGCACTCTGTGGTTGAAACAGCAGGCTGGGAGGTTTCGAGGAAATTGAATGAATTGCCAATGAACCGCTGAGCCAGTGGTGGGAGGGAGTAAGGATAGAATATGTCCTCTTCCTTGACATTAGATATTGCCACTGGAGCAACTGAGACCTCAGTGGTGCCCTCTACTGCCTGATTTGGCTGCATGGAGTCTTCGTCAAAGAAGTGTGGCAGGTATCGATGCAGCATTAAGGATAGATGTGTATCTGTCCATAGGTCCTCTCGTTTACCTGTAGATACATCTGCAGTGGCCTCTGTGGCAACTGGGCATTCAGCAGACTGGCAGGTTTAAGGGACAAAATATGAAAATACAATGAACCGCTGTGCATCCTGAGTGCGTATGGCCAATGGAGAGGGGGGATGCAACAGGGTTGGTATAGGCCTCTGATTGGTGAAAGCCAGTGGTGGGAGGGAGTCAAAACAGGGAGCCATAAACTCAGTGAGAGGACAGTTGCTCACATCTCTCACATTCTGCGTGAGAAAAGAAACAGACATGATGAAAGTGATCACATTCAGTACACACATACATACTGTATTAGTCAGCACTATTTACTTATACATCACATATATATATATATATATATATATATATATATATATATATATATATATATATATATATATATATATCTAGAACATCTGAGAGGACACTAGATATATATATATATATATATATATATATATATATATATATATATATATATATATATATATATATATATATATATATATATATATATATATATATATATATATATATATATATATATATATATATAGTGTCCTCTCAGATGCTCTGCACCAGTCTGTCCCAACCCTGGGTCCCCTAGCCAATGGGCCAGCTAAGTGTAAAAATACAAGCCCCACACCCAGCATAACATTTGACATTTTAGCCATTTATCAGACGCTTTTATGCAGAACGACTTATAGTTAGTTAGTGCATTCAACTTAAGGTAGCTAGGTGAGACAACCACATAATCCTGATATGAGCGTCTATGATAGAACGGTTGTTTATTTTTTATGACAAGACAACCATAAAAACTGAGGACATAAATACACTGAAACAGACAGACATGATACAACACATTTAGACAAGAGCAGTTATAAGCATTGCCATGGTGTAGCCTAATACAAAAAGAAATAAGGACAAAACATTGTTAGCTTACATTCCATGTGATATGGAACATTTTGCCCTTACAATAACTTGTATTTGCTTTAATTAATATTGTTAAATAGAACTCTAGTCGACTTTGTCAAAGTTGGTCTTGTTACCTCCTCAATCAGTCTTGGCATTTTCCTCGTCTTGAGCCAAATCCTCTTCATCTTCTTCTCCTGATCCTTCTGGATCTGCAAAACCAGAGCCAACCTGGCTCCCAGCTCCATCACGTAGTCTGTCTGGATCGCCCTTTCCTCCAACCGACACTTACCCCTCTGTGTCAGCGTTGAACCCTCCATGTCTTCCTCTTAGCTAACAATAACTCTGGAAAATACATAACGTTGTAGTAAGTGGGTGTTGCTAACCAAATAATAATGCATCTCTTTACAATGTGCACACGTTTTCTTCCCAGCTACTTACAATTAAGCAAGTGAGAATCCTGCTCCAGATATGTTTACGCAATAGGCCTATCTGAATTACTAGTAAAAAGTTGGCTACTGGAAAAGCGACCAAGTTCAAATGAATCGATTTTGGCTGTTCTTATCATTTCGTGAACAATATCCTTTATGACATCATCATTGAGATGCAAGGCGTTGCCATGGCAGATGAAAAAGCACAACACAGACTTTAAAAAGCAAACTTCAGGCTCTTTCTGTACCTTACTATTGAGCCTTATTCAACCCCTCATGTAGCTCTACTCCATATTGGGCCTGGTTCTCACAAACCACACTAATCAGTTCCATCATATCATTGAAAACACTGTGTTTTGGGTAGAAAATGACTCTATATCCATGCAGGACCTAACTTGTACAGTTTCATCTATTTTTAAAACCAAGGAGGTAAAAACGGCAGTCTTCTCTTTGAGTGCCCCTGAGTGCACCTCAATTTAAAGAGGTCTATCAATTCAACCATTTGAAATGGATGTCCATTCAATTAAGAACATATTATTCTTATTAGAAATGAATCAGCTACAAATTAGGTAGGCGTACTTGTTTTTTTACACAACCTACTCTTTTGGTACATATTTATTGAGATAATTGATTACAACATATGTTGGTGATTAACACAGAGAGAGTTTTTTTTTCTGTCATCAATAGAATGCATTAGCCATTAGGCTGTCTCACTACAATTGTAACATGACATCTCAGGTGTCAGGATGAAGCATTTTCTCACAAAAAGAGGACTCAAGCAAACTATCTCTCTTCAACAGTTTCACTAGTCATGTTAGGTCTACTTAAAATGTCACATTAATACACAAGTAATTTGAAAATAAGTTATACTACTGAAACACATTCACAATAAGTTATATTACAACCTACCTCTGAAGTAAGCAGTGTGTTCTCTCACTAATGAAATAGGACATTAATAATCTGTCAGTGGTTAGTTGAATCAGTCTCTTTGCACTGTTCAGTTTGTCTGTTCAACAGGTAACCTTCCAGAATCGGAATCTTGTGATGTCACAATGGAGTCCCCATTGCCATGGTTGTACCTATGCAGCACAGTCATACCTAATATATACAATGAATCCATATAACCACATTTTTTATTAAAATAAAATGCTGTAACTCATATCAAATGGTTGACCATTCAAACGACATGTGTTTTGCCTAATTAAAAGTCAATATGTTTTAGATATCATAAATAGCAGCCAAGGTTACTTAGGTTGTTTGTTCGATCTCAGCCTACCACTAATGTCAATATTATTCATCATCATCATCATCATCATCATCATTATCAATAAAATACATAGGCTACCTTACTACAGTAAAACAAGTCTTCCATAGTCTATGTCACCTCAGTAACAAAGTTCCAAAAAAGAAATGAGGGTTCAAGAAAACATCTCTCTTCAATGGCCTCAGCTATTAGCCATATGATCAACAAGGTCAAATGCAGCACTAAAATCAAGAAGCAGCTCATCCACAAGTTTATCTTGGTCAAGTGACCTGAGCCATTGATCGATTAAATCAACCAGAGCTGTTGCAGTCGAGTGATCCTTACGGTATCTTTACGGTACGCATGCTCATAGAGGGATAAAATTAGCTGGATGTGTAATTATATAGGCCCAAAAAATTTAATTGAATAGTAGGTGTCATTGATGTTTAGCATTTTAGTTTCATAAATTATTAAATAAGGAAATCAATATCAGCTGACTATAGAACAGTATTTGTAGACCTGCCAACAGCGCCCATTGTTTAAAAATATGTTTGAACATTTTCTTATCCATGTCTTTCCAGTTGATATAACCAAACAGACAACCTTTGTTGCTCAAGAGCGTCACACATTCCTCCATTCATTCTCTATAAAATGCCCCTCCATCACATTCCTCTATCATATTCCCTCTATCATATTCCCTCTATTATATTCCCTCTATTATATTCCTCTCCATCATATTCCACTACATCATAATACTCGCTATCATATTACCTCTATCATGTTCCTCTTTATTTATACAGGGAATCCCAATTGAGACCAGTGTCTCTTTTTCAATGGTGCCCTGTGTTATATCAATTAACAATCCAAACAGCTTAAACAGATAAAATTACATACAGAGCAGAAAATATATAGAGCAAAATTATTAGACTTGAACACATACATTTCACAATGAACAGGTCTTGTATTTAACCAGTTGAGCTGACAACCATTTTGCACTGTTTAACTAGGGCTTTAGTCATCAATCTAGCAAGAGGGCAATATTTTATTAATGTAGTGGTGTCCCTCCCCCAGGAAGCTATGACCTTTAGATTTCACCTGGAATTGTTCATTTATGTCTGAGAAAAAAAATAACTTTTCAAACCATATGATCTAGTACACAAGAAAAGTATAATACAACATTCTTTACTACTTTGCCAAACATTTCATGACATTAGTGATAGTCAAAATCTGTTAAATTTGTGAATGTCTAAATTAACATTTGGGCCATTTAACCAGTGTGCATCCCGCCTATAGACAATGGGAGAAGGGCTATGTAAAGGTCTCGATTTTGTCGTTCTGAACAAATGTTTGACTTCCACACAAAATTACTTCTTGACTTATTTTAGGTTTAAGGAAGTGTGTAGGTCGCATTCTTAATAGTAGAGCTATGAAAGTTATTTATTTAGCTCTGCCTGCTCGAGAATTCAGTGATTGCTTTGCCATGTCTGTGCCGTGAAGCAGTCAAGCTGGATAAATGTTTTTCCTGGAACGCCCCTTTGACTTAACGTTGCAGTCAAGTGATATAAATGGATGTAATGATGCAGCCGACCAAATACAAGTTTATTCGACAGAGGACGTTTACGTGGTTCTAGGAAGGTCTGGATGGATGTCTTCTGAAATATAAAACGGTGGGAAATCAATCAAATAAGTCATGTAAACATTTACATATTCTTTAAAGAAATTCTAGCGCCCGATTTCGGGGACTGTCAGCCTAAGAGGTTTTAAGTCTTAAAGTGATCTAATGAAACAAATCCTCTCCGTCACATTCCTCTCAATATATTCCCTCTATCATATTCCTCTCTATCATATTCCTCTCCACCCACTCCTCCTCCTTCCTCCTCTCCCTCATCTCAGTGCAGCCCCTCTCCATCCACTAGAGCAGGAAGTCTCTGGACTCAGTGAGGTCCAGCTCAGACTGAAGAGAGGCCGTTTAAACTCTCTTCTCCTTTAGCTGTTCCTCCAGCCTGGCAAGTACTATCTCCTTGTCAACCAAGCAACCTGATCTGGACTTTGAGATGATCTGACGTCTCTTTTGCTTGAGACATTTCTCTTTGCTGCTCATCTCTTGAGTATTCCAACACACACAATGTCCTTCTTGAAGTAGCATAAATCTGAGGCTACCTCTTTTTTCAGATCCTCATGTGCTTCTCTTATAGGTTTGATTGTGTGTCCTCTGTCGTCTCACCCATCTCTGCAGATCACAGAGATCAGCTTACTGTCCGTCTCACAGAACAGCTTCAGAGCCTCTCCATGTTCACGACATTCATCTCTCTACTGTTTCCTCTCTCGGCTGTAGCTCTCTGTCTTTTAGCATCTTCCTCCAGTTTCAGCAGGTAGGCCACGTTCCTGATCAGTCTGTTGATCAGGAAGTTTCTGTATCTGACCAGAGCCCTGGCCTCTTGACAGAGTTGGTGTCCAGCATTCAGGCTGTCTTGGAGGCATCTCTTGCAGAAGGTGTGCTGATAGCTTAGAGACACAGGCTCAGTGTAGATGTCTGTGCAGATGGAACAGCACAGGTGGTCTGCCAGGTCAGAGGAAACTGTGGCCATAATGACTGTGCTCGTGCTCAGTGTGTGAGAGACAAAGAGGCAGTGTCCGAATACCCATATTAGAGTACTAAATAGTATATAAAAACATTTAGTATTTTTAGTATGTGAAATTTAGAAATTATGCCGCGTTCACATGCTAGTCGGACCTAGGAAACTCTGAAATGTCCGACTTGTTGATTCGTTGAATGCGGCACGTGTATAACTACAACCAGTAAGCAAGTCTGAAATGTCCGGGTTTCCAAGTTCCGACTAGCACGTGAACGCTGCAATAGTACTAAGAATGCGTCATCTAATGCGCGATTGCATTGACTCCCGTCATTCGTTCATTTCGGTACAGCGCGTCAATTTATCTGACTATCAGCTGTTGCCAAACAAGTGAGTCAGAAAATAAGAGTGAATTATACTAGATCAAAGGCGAAATTAGTATGCTGTTTAAGTAAGTATTACGCTAGAATGGATATTCAGACACAGCCAGTAACAGGTCTGTCTTGGAAAATACATGCATGTTCTTGAAGTACGCAGTCAAATTACCATTAGCTTTAAAGACCTCATGAAGAATACTGAGAGACTTATTGTAAAGGTAGAGGCATGTGACTATCATAAAGCAAGACAGGCTAAAGTTCAGTGTCAGTGACAACTTTCAGTGTGGGTGTAGGGAAAAAGCTAAAACACAAGTGAATAAAGGATGGGTTGTATTATTCATACAGTATAAATAGGAAATGTCTAATAAACAAATTATTCCAACTAATTCTTTGGATTGGAGATGACTGCTTTAGACTGTTGATGCACACAGTGAGGTCAGCAAGCACCACATATGTGTCCAGCCAGTTGTTATTACAAGTAACTACACATATCACACCACAACAGCTAACATAGTGTCTCACTCCCTCTCCTCCTCTCCTCCTCTCCCTCTTGTCTCCTCTGTTCTTCCTCTATTCCTCCTCCTCTCCTCCTCGCCCTCTCAGCAGCTCCAGCTGGATAGAGTGATGGCGAGGTGACCTCCTGCCTCTCTCACTGGAGGGCGGGAGAGGGGGAACAAAGAGGATGAGGAGGAGGTGGAGAGAAAGAGAGTAGGAATGGAAGAGGACGTGGAGAGGGGTAGAGGAGGCAGAAAGCCTGGTCTAAGTATTGCTTTAAAGGGAAGAGAGGGGGAGGAGGAGAGAGCGCGAGAGATGGGGGGAGTGGGAGAAAGAGGGGAGGAGGGGGAGGAAGGGGAGGGCAGCTGTGTCCGACACACCATCCTTACACCTGCAACAGGTAGGCCAGGGGGCGGGACCTGTAGGTGAGACTCATAACATGATAAGGGGGGCAGGTGAAGAAGGGGTGGAGCTGGAGTCAAGGAGGGGAGGGTGTTCCTACGAGCCCCCTGCCAGCGAGACGGGGGTAGGGAGGAAGTCTGTCCACGGAGCATTTCTGGGTCATTGGGTCGCCTCCAATGAGATTAGATCCCCCTCTACAATGTTAATTAGTTTGAGTACTGGGGGGTTCTCTGTATAAATCCAAGGTGAAACCTCCAGGGGCTAGCCTTCTCTCAGGGGAGAGTTTGCTCTGGGCTGCCTGCGAAAGGTGCTCCTCTGTGGGAAAGAGGAGAGAACAATAGCCCCCAGAAGAGATCTCATTATGGTAGTGATGGACAGATCAACTCTCCTTGTCATCTTCCACCTCTTCCTCTTCCTCTTGTTCGGCCTTCTCCCTCCTTTCCTTCTTACAGTCGTGATGGAGAGAACCCTTTTCTCCCTTTCCTCCTTCCTCTCCTCCCTCTTTCTCTTCCTCTACCTTCCTCTCCCACCTTCCCTCTTGGTAGACCTTGTTTAGTCAAGCCAGATTGTGGATAGCTAGCCATGGTTCAGACCACTGTCGCTGTCTGGGAGGGGGGATACAGGACTGGTCAACTGGACTCAGCTCACATTAGGAGAACCTGCTGCCACTCCCCCTCTTACCTGGGATGAGATCACGTTTGGAGGAAACCTGGCACCATCCCTATGGTGAAGCATGGTGGTGGCAGCATCATGCTGTGGGGAGGATTTTCAGGGACAGGGACTGGGAACACGCCCCATTCACTTCGATGGGGCTGTAGTGGAGCGGGTCGAGAGCTTCAAGTTCCTTGGTGTCCACATCACCAACAAACTATCATGGTCCAAATACACCAAGACAGTCGTGAAGAGGGCACGACAACGCCTTTTCCACCTCAGGAGACTGAAAAGATTTGACATTGGTCCCAAGATCCTCAAAAAGTTCTACAGCTGCACCATCGAGAGCATCCTGACCGGTTGCATCACCGCCTGGTATGGCAACTGCTCGGCATCCGACCGTAAGGCGCTACAGAGGGTAGTGCGTATGGCCCAGTACATCACTGGGGCCAAGCTTCCTGCCATCCAGGACCTATATACTATGCGGTGTCAGAGGGAGGCCCAAAAAATTGTCAAATACTCCAGTCACCCAAGTCATAGACTGTTCTCTCTGCTACCGCACAGCAAGCGGTACCAGAGTGCCAAGTCTAGGTCCAAAAGGCTCCTTAACAGCTTCTACCCCCAAGCCATAAGACTGCTGAACAATTAATCAAATGGCCACCCAGACTATTTACATTGACACCTCCCCCCTTTGTTTTTACACTGCTGCTACTCGCTGTTTATTATCTATTCATAGTTACTTTACCCCTACCTACATGTTGTCAGAATGCGACGGTGAAATGCGGTAGGCGAAGTCAAACGCAGGACACAGAGCTTACTGGAAACGTACTTTACTCGAAAGTAACCAGAGTAGAAAAAACAATCTACACATAAGGAGGAATAAACAACCCGCACACGAACACTGCCGATGACGAAAACAATAACACACAACACACAATGAACAACAGAGGTTTAAATAGGGAATACAATACGACATAATGGGGAACAGGTGTACACAATCAGGACATAACAAGTCAAACACTGAAACATAGATCGGTGGCAGCTAGTACTCCGGCGATGACGAACGCCGAAGCCTGCCCGAGCAAGGAGGAGGAGCAGCCTCGGCTGATTCCGTGGCAGTACCCCCCCCCCTTGACGCGCGGCACCAGCCGTGCGCCGACCCCGGCCTCGGGGACGGCCAGGAGAACGCGGAGCAGGGCAAGTCGGATGACTCCGGTGGAAGTCCCTCAACATGGAGGGATCCTCAATGTCCCTCCTGGGGACCCAGCACCGTTCCTCCAGACCTTACCCCTCCCACTCCATGAGATACTGCAGGCCCCCCGTCCGACGCCTCGAATCCAAGATGGAACAGACTGAGTACGCCGGAGCCCCCTCGATGTCCAACGGGGGCGGAGGAGCCTCTCGTACCTCACTCTCCTGGAGTAGACCATCATCATCATCATCAATGAAATACATAGGCTTCCTTACTACAGTAAAACAAGTCTTCCATAGTCTATGTCACCTCAGTAACAAAGTTCCAAAAAATAAATGAGAGTTCAAGAAAACATCTCTCTTCAATGGCCTCAGCTATTAGCCATATGATCAACAAGGTCAAATGCAGCACTAAAATCAAGAAGCAGCTCATCCACAAGTTTATCTTTGTCAAGTGACCTGAGCCATTGATCGATTAAATCAACCAGAGCTGTTGCAGTCGAGTGATCCTTACGGTATCTTTACAGTACGCATGCTCATAGAGGAATAAAATTAGCTGGATGTGTAAATATATAGGCCCAAAAAAATTTAATTGAAGAGTAGGTGTCATTGATGTTTAGCATTTTAGTTTAATAAATTATTAAATAAGGAAATCAATATCAGCTGACTATAGAACAGTATTTGTAGACCTGCCAACAGCGGCCATTGTTTAAAAATATGTTTGAACATTTTCTTATCCATGTCTTTCCAGTTGATATTACCAAACAGACAACGTTTGTTGCTCAAGAGCGTCACACATTCCTCCATTCATTCTCTATAATATTCCCCTCCATCATATTCCTCTATCATATTCCCTCTATCATATTCCCTCTATTATATTCCCTCTATTATATTCCTCTCCATCATATTCCACTCCATCATAATAATCTCTATCATATTCCCTCTATCATATTCCTCTTTATTTATACAGGGAATCCCAATTGAGACCAGTGTCTCTTTTTCAATGGTGCCCAGTTTTATATTAATGAACAATCCAAACAGCTTAAATAGATAAAATTACATACAGAGCAGAAAATATATAGAGCAAATTATTAGACTTGAAGACATATATTTCACAATGAACAGGTCTTGTATTTAACCAGTTGAGCTGACAACCATTTTGCACTGTTTCACTAGGGCTATAGTCATCAATCTAGCAATAGGGCAATATTTTATTAATGTAGTGGTGTCCCTCCCCCAGGAAGCTATGACCTTTGGCTTTCACCTGGAATTGTTCATTTATATCTGAGAAAAAAACACTTTTCAACCCATATGATCTAGTACACAAGGAAAGTATAATACAACCTTCTTTACTACTTTGCCAAACATTTCATGACATTAGTGATAGTCAAAATCTGTTAAATTTGTGAATGTCTAAATTAACATTTGGGCCATTTAAACAGTGTGTATCCCTCCTTTAGACAAGGGGAGAAGGGCTACGTAAAGGTCTCAATTTTGTCGTTCTGAACAAATGTTTGACTTCCAAACAAAATTACTTCTTGACTTATTTTAGGTTTAAGGAAGTGTGTAGGTCGCATTCTTTATCGTAGAGCTATGAAGGTTATGTATTTAGCTCTGCCTGCTTCAGACAAATTCAGTGATTGCTTTGCCATGTCTGTGCCATGAAGCAGTCAAGCTGGATAAATGTTTTTCCTGGGACGCCCCTTTGACATAACGTTGCAGTGAAGTTATATAAATGGATGTAATGATGCAGCCGACCACCAGAGGGAGGCAAATACACGTTTATTAAACAGAGGACGTTTACGTGGATCTAGGAAGGTCTGGATGGATGTCTTCTGAAATATAAAACGGTGGGAAATCAATCAAATAAGTCATGTAAACATTTACATATTTTTTACAGAAATTCTAGCGCCCGATTTTGGGGACTGTCAGCCTAAGAGATTTTAAGTCTTAAAATGATCTAATGAAACAAATCCTCTCTGTCACGTTCCTCTTAATATATTCCCTCTATCATAATCTCCTCTATCCTAATCCCTCTATCATATTCCTCTCTATCATATTCCTCTCCACCCACTCCTCCTCCTTCCTCCTCTCCCTCATCTCAGTGCAGCCCCTCTCCATCCACTAGAGCAGGAAGTCTCTGGACTCAGTGAGGTCCAGCTCAGACTGAAGAGAGGTCGTTTTAACTCTCTTCTCCTTTAGCTGTTCCTCCAGCCTGGCAAGTACTATCTCCTTGTCAACCAAGCAACCTGATCTGGACTTTGAGATGATCTGACGTCTCTTTTGCTTGAGACATTTCTCTTTGCTGCTCATCTCTTGAGTATTCCAGCACACTAATGTCCTTCTTGAAGTAGCATACATCTGAGGCTACCTCTTTTTTCAGATCCTCATGTGCTTCTCTTATAGGTTTGATTGTGTGTCCTCTGTCGTCTCACCCATCTCTGCAGATCACAGAGATCAGCTTGCTGTCCGTCTCACAGAAAAGCTTCAGAGCCTCTCCATGTTCACGACATTCATCTCTCTACTGTTTCCTCTCTCGGCTGTAGCTCTCTGTCTTTTAGCATCTTCCTCCAGTTTCAGCTGGTAGGCCACGTTCCTGATCAGTCTGTTGATCTGGAAGATTCTGCCTCTGACCAGAGCCCTGCCCACTTGACAGAGTTGGTGTCCAGCATTCAGGCTGTCTTGGAGGCATCTCTTGCAGAAGGTGTGCTGATAGCTTAGAGACACAGGCTCAGTGTAGATGTCTGTGCAGATGGAACAGCACAGGTGGTCTGCCAGGTCAGAGGAAGCTGTGGCCATAATGACTGTGCTCGTGCTCAGTGTGTGAGAGACAAAGAGGCAGTGTCCGAATACTCATATTAGAGTACTAAATAGTATATAAAAACTTTAAATTTTTTAGTATGTGAAATTTAGAAACTATGCCGCGTTGACATGCTAGTCGGACCTAGGAAACTCTGAAATGTCCGACTTGTTGATTCGTTGAATGCGGCAAGTGTATAACTACAACCAGTAAGCAAGTTCCGACTAGCACGTGAACGCGGCAATAGTACTCAGAATGCGTCATCTAATGCACGATTGCATTGACTCCCGTCATTTGTTCATTTCGGTACAGCGCGTCAATTTATCTGACTATCAGCTGTTGCCAAACAAGTGAGTCAGAAAATATGAGTGAATTATACTAGATCAAAGGCGAAATTAGTATGCAGTTTAAGTAAGTATTACGCTAGAATGGATATTAAGACACAGCCAGTAACAGGTCTGTCTTGGAAAATACATGTATGTTCTTGAAGTACACAGTCAAATTAACATTAGCTTTAATGCCCTCATGAAGCACACTGACTTCTTGTAAAGGTAGAGGCATGTGACTATCATAAAGCAAGACAGACTAAAGTTCAGTGTCAGTAACAACTTTCAGTGTGGGTGTGGGGAAAAAGCTAAAACACAAGTGAATAAAGGGTGGGTTTTATTATCCATACAGTATAAATAGGAAATGTCTAATAAACAAATGATTCCAACTAAATCTTTGGATTGGAGATGACTGCTTTAGACTGTTGATGCACACATTGAGGTCAGCAAGCACCAAATAAGTGTCCAGCATGCTCTAGTGGTTATTACAAGTAACTACACATATCACACCACAACAGCTAACATAGTGTCTCACTCCCTCTCCTCCTCTCCTCCTCTCCCTCTTGTCTCCTCTGGTCTTCCTCCATACCTCTCCTCTCCTCCTAGCCCTCTCAGCGGCTCCAGCTGGATAGAGTGACGGCGAGGTGACCTCCTGCCTCTCTCACTGGAGGGCGGGAGAGGGGGAACAAAGGAGGAGGAGGAGGAGGTGGAGAGAAAGAGAGTAGGAATGGAAGAGGAGGTGGAGAGGGGTAGAGGAGGCAGAGTGCCTGGTCTAAGTATTGCTTTAAAGGGAAGAGAGGGGGAGGAGGAGAGAGCGCGAGAGATGGGGGAAGTGGGAGAAAGAGGGGAGGAGGGGGAGGAGGGGGAGGAGGGGGAGGGCAGCTGTGTCCGACACACCATACTTACACCTGCTACAGGTAGGCCAGGGGGCGGGACCTGTCGGTGAGACTCATAACATGATAAGGGGAGCAGGTGAAGAAGGGGTGGAGCTGGAGTCAAGGAGGGGAGGGTGTTCCTACAAGCCCCCTGCCAGCGAGACGGGGAGCAGGGAGGAAGTCTGTCCACGTAGCATTTCTGGGTCATTGGGTCGCCTCCAATGAGATTACATCCCCCTCTACAATGTAAAGCAGTTTGAGTACTGGGGGGTTCTATGTATAAATCCAAGGTGAAACCTCCAGGGGCTAGCCTTCTCTCAGGGTAGAGTCTGCTCTGGGCTGCCTGGGAAAGGTGCTCCTCTGTGGGAAAGAGGAGAGAACAAGAGCCCCCAGAAGAGATCTCCTTATGGTAGTGATGGACAGATCAACTCTCCTTGTCATCTTCCACCTCTTCCTCTTCCTCTTGCTCGGCCTTCTCCCTCCTTTCCTTCTTACAGTCGTGATGGAGAGAACCCTTTTCTCCCTTTCCTCCTTCCTCTCCTCCCTCTTTTTGTTCCTCTACCTTCCTCTCCCTCCTTCCCTCTTGGTAGACCTTGTTTAGTCAAGCCAGATTGTGGATAGCTAGCCATGGTTCAGACCACTGTCGCTGTCTGGGAGGGGGGATACAGGACTGGTCCACTGGACTCAGCTCACATGGGGAGAACCTGCTGCTGCTGCCACTCCCCCTCTTACCTGGGATGAGATCACGTTTGGAGGAAACCTGGCACCATCCCTACGGTGAAGCATGGTGGTGGCAGCATCATGCTGTGTGGAGGATTTTCAGGGACAGGGACCGGGAACACGCCCCATTCACTTCGACGGGGCTGTAGTGGAGCGGGTCGAGAGTTTCAAGTTCCTTGGTGTCCACATCACCAACAAACTATCATGGTCCAAACACACCAAGACAGTCGTGACGAGGGCACGACAACGCCTTTTCCACCTCAGGAGACTAAAAAGATTTGACATTGGTCCCAAGATCTTTAAAAAGTTCTACAGCTGCACCATCGAGAGCATCCTGACCGGTTGCATCACCGCCTGGTATGGCAACTGCTCGGCATCCGACCGTAAGGCGCTACAGAGGGTAGTGCATACAGCCCAGTACATCACTGGGGCCAAGCTTTCTGCCATCCAGGACCTATATACTAGGCGGTGTCAGAGGGAGGCCCAAAAAATTGTCAAAGACTCCAGTCACCCAAGTCATAGACTGTTCTCTTTGCTACCGCACAGCAAGCGGTACCAGAGTGCCAAGTCTAGGTCCAAAAGGCTCCTTAACAGCTTCTACCCACAAGCCATAAGACTGCCGAACAATTAATCAAATGGCCACCCAGACTATTTACATTGACACCTCCCCCCTTTGTTTTTACACTGCTGCTACTCACTGTTTATTATCTATGCATAGTTACTTTACCCCTACCTAAATGTACAAATTACCTCAACTAACCTGTACCCCCACACATTGACTCGGTACCGGTACCCCTTGTATATAGCCCCGTTATTATTTTATTGTGTTCCTTTTTTTTTTTTTTTTTTACTTTAGTGTATTTAGTAAAACATGTCTTAACTCTATTTCTTGAACTGCATTGTTGGTTAAGGGCTTGTAAGTAAGCATTTCACTGTAAGGTCTACACCTGTTGTATTCGGCACATGACAAATACCATTTGATTTGATTTGATTTGGAGACTAGTCAGGATCAATGGAAAGATGAACAGAGCAATTTAAAGAGAAATCCTTGATGAAAACCTGCTCCAGAGCGCTCAGGACCTCAGACTGGGGCTAAGGTTCACCTTCCAACAGGACAACGACCCTAAGCACACAGCCAAGACAACGCAGGAGTGGTTTCGGAACAAGTCACTGAATGTCCTTCAGTGGCCCAGCCAGAAACCAGACTTGAACCCGATCTAACATCTCTGGAGAGACCTGAAAATAGCTGTGTAGTGACACGCCCTATCCAACCTGACAGAGCTTGAGAGGATCTGCAGAGAAGAATGGGAGAAACTCCTCAAATACAGGTGTGCCAAGCTTGTAGCGTCATACCCAAGAAGACTCGAGGCTGTAATCGCTGCCAAAGGTGCTTCGACAAAGTACTGAGTAAAGGGTCTGAATACTTATGTAAATGTAATATTTCCATTTGTTATTTTTAATACATTTATAAAAAAGTCTAAAAACCTGTTCTCACTTTGTCATTATGGGGTATTGTGTGTAGATTGATGAAGAAAAAAACAATTTAATCAATTTTAGAATAAGACAAAGTGTGGACGCATGTTTTTGAATAACATAATGATTTCTTGATGACGATTATTTTTCTATTTGAACAATTTTTACTCAATTAAAGGGAATCTAAGATGGCGTAGTAGTAAAGTCCTGTTTTTGTTGTGTGTCTGTAAATAGCCTGTAAATACCCTGTTTTTTTGTGTATTTTTCGTACATATTTCCCTATCAGACTTTTCATCCTTCTGCTAAATATACTTTCCTGCAACCCGCCTCACTCAATGTGAAACGGATTCTATTATTGACTTACCTTTTATCTAGAATCTCCAGTTGAAACTAGCTAGCCAGCTAACTAGCTACTTGCTATTAGCCACAGTTAGTGGTATTTCACCCAGAACATTGGATTTTTCTGCCGGAATAATTTAATCACTGGACATTAATCACCGGATCGCAACTAGCTAGCCGCAACCGAATGGATATTGCTGTTTGGCTAATCACCACTGCCCCCGATGCAAGCACCAATTAGCCTCGAGCTAGCCTAGAGCCAGGCCCATATCCCGGCTATCTACCTCTCGGTCTACTGGAAGGAAGTAGCCAGCTAACTAGCTACTTGCTATCAGCTACCGTTATCGGTTTTTCACCATTGTCCGTGGCCTGCACCCCCTACCAGCCAGCTCTAGCCTGGACTATTATTCGGCCAGTCTGCACTGTCTGCACAGCGCGTTATCGACCCAGAACATATCAGTTTTTCTGCCGGAATCACTGGACCTTTAACTCTGGATTCATCGCTACCAGCTAGTTGCAACAGAATGGACGTTGTGGTTTGGCTAATCATCCTGAGCTTGGCCCATCTCCCGGTTATCTACCTCTCTGTCAACCGGACGGGACCACCTAGTGTTGACACGGAGCCCCGCCGATCCTACACGACTGGTCTGCTGACAAAATCGTCTGATGTGGTTACAACAGGCTTCCCGTTACGACATCGACCACGAAGATTCCATCTGCTAGCCCCGACACGCTAGCCGTGGCCTCTTGCATGCTAGTGCTTTAGCAGCCCCCGAACTATCCTGTTGCTGTTCACCGGACCTTATGATAACTCAGCTATACAGCTGATGTCTGCTGGACTGTTCCTTTTTACGGTACCGCATCCTGTTTATGTTTAGCCTCAGCCCAAACTGTGTCGTCATTACCAGCTGTTGTCTTAGCTCTCTCAAATTACACCTGTGATTGCTTTACGCCTCTCTCCCTTGTCAATATGGTTAGCTTATTGTTGTTTTGGTTATTTCTAATTGTACTATTTCACTGTAGATCCCCCAGCCCAGCTAAACCTGCCTTAGATAGCTCCTTTGTCCCACCCCCCATACACACGGAGACCGACTCATTGGTGCCTCCAGTGATGCTATCTCTTTCATTGTTACCCAACGCTTAGGTTTACCTCCACTTTACTCATATCCTTCCATATCCTTGTCTGTACATAATGCCCTGAATCTTTTCTACAACGCCCGGAAATCTGCCCCCTTTAATCTATGTACCCAACGCACTAGAAGACCAGTTCTTAAAGCCTTTAGCCGTATCCTTATTCTAGTCCTCCTCTGTTCCTCTGGTGATGTAGAGGCTAACCCAGGCCCTGCAGCCCTCAGTATCACTCCTACTCCCCAGGCGTTATCATTTGTTGACTTCTGTAATCGTAAAAGCCTTGGATTCTTGCACGTTAATATCCGAAGCCTCCTTCCTAAGTTTGAGTTATTCACTTCGTTAGCACACTCCGCCAACCCTGATGTTCTAGCAGTGTCTGAATCCTGGCTTAGGAAGGCCCCCAAAAATTCTGAAATGTCCATCCCCAACTATAACATTTTCCGTCTAGATAGAACTGCCAAAGGGGGTGGAGTTGCAATCTACTGTAGAGATAGCCTGCAGAGCTCTATCATACTATCCAGGTCTGTGCCCAAACAGTTTTAGCTTCTACTTCTAAAAATCCACCTTTCCAGAAATAAGTCTCTCACTGTTGCCGCTTGCTACAGACCCCCCTCAGCCCCCAGCTGTGCCCTGGACACCATATGTGAATTGATTGCCCCCCATTTATCCTCAGAGTTCGTACTGCTTGGTGACCTAAATTGGGATATGCTTAACACCCCGGCCATCCTACAATCCAAACTAGATGCCCTCAATCTCACACAAATTATCAATGAACCTACCAGGTACAACCCTAAATCCGTAAACATGGGTACCCTCATAGATATCATCCTGACTAACTTACCCTCTAAATACACCTCCGCTGTCTTCAACCAGGATCTCAGCGATCACTGCCTTATTGCCTGCGTCCGTAACGGGTCCGCGGTCAAACGACCACCCCTCATCACTGTCAAACGCTCCCTAAAACACTTTAGCAAGCAGGCCTTCCTAATTGACCTGGCCCAGGTATCCTGGATGGATATAGATCTCATTCCGTCAGTAGAGGATGCCTGGTTGTTCTTTAAAAGTAATTTCCTCTCAATCCTAAATAAACATGCCCCATTCAAAAAATACAGAACTAAGAACAGATATAGCCCCTGGTTCTCCTCAGACTTGACTGCCCTTGACCAGCACAAAAACATCCTGTGGCGAACTGCATTAGCATCAAATAGCCCCCGCAATATGCAACTTTTCAGGGAAGTTAGGAACCAATATACACAAGCAGTCAGGAAAGCAAAGGCTAACTTTTTCAAACAGAAATTTGCATCCTGTAGCACTAACTCTAAAATGTTTTGGGACACTGTAAAGTCCATGGAGAATAAGAGCACTTCCTCCCAGCTGCCAACTGCACTGAGGCTAGGAAACACTATCACCACCGATAAATCTACAATAATCGAGAATTTCAACAAGCATTTTGCTACGGCTGGCCATGGCTTTCACCTGGCTACCTCTACCCCGGCCACCAACTCTGCACCCTCCGCTGCAACTTGCCCATGCCCCCCCCCCCCACTTCTCCTTCACACAAATTCAGACAGCTGATGTTCTGAAAGAGCTGCAAAATCTGGACCCCTACAAATCAGCTGGGCTAGACAATCTGGACCCTTTCTTTCTAAAACTAGCCGCTGAAATTGTCGCAACCCCTATTACTAGCCTGTTCAACCTCTCTTTCATAACGTCTGAGATCCCCAGAGATTGGAAAGCTGCCGCGGTCATCCCCCTCTTCAAAGGGGGTGACACTCTAGATCCAAACTGTTACAGACCTATATCCATCCTGCCCTGCCTTTCGAAAGTATTTGAAAGCCAAGTTAACAAACAGATCACCGACCATTTCGAATCCCACCGTACCTTCTCCGCTATGCAATCCGGTTTCCGAGCTGGTCATGGGTGCACTTCAGCCACGCTCAAGGTCCTAAACGATATTATAACCGCGATTAATAATAGACAGTACTGTGCAGCCGTCTTCATCGACCTGGCCAAGGCTTTCGACTCTGTCAACCACCGCATTCTTATTGGCAGACTAAATAGCCTTGGTTTCTCAAATGACTGCCTCGCCTGGTTCACCAACTACTTCTCAGTTAGAGTTCAATGTGTCAAATCGGAGGGCCTGTTATCTGGACCTATGGCAGTCTCTATGGGGGTGCCACAGGGTTCAATTATTGGGCCGACTCTTTTCTCTGTGTATATCAATGATGTCGCTCTTGCTGCTGGTGACTCCCAGATCCACCTCTACGCAGACGACACCATTTTGTATACATCTGGCCCTTCATTGGACACTGTGTTAACAAACCTCCAAACGAGCTTCAATGCCATACAACACTCCTTCAGTAGCCTCCAACTGTTCTTAAACACTAGTAAAACTAAATGCATGCTCTTCAATCGAACGCTGCTGGCACCCGCCCACCCGACTAGAATCACTACTCTCGACGGGTCTGACCTAGAGTATGTGGACAACTACAAATACCTAGGTGTCTGGTTAGACTGTAAACTATCCTTCCAGACTCACATTAAGAATCTCCAATCCAAAGTTAAATCTAGAATCGGCTTCCTATTCCGCAACAAAGCCTCCTTCACTCATGCTGCCAAACATGCCCTCGTAAAACTGACTATCCTACCGATCCTTGACTTCGGCGATGTCATTTACAAAATTGCCTCCAACACTCTACTCAGCAAATTGGATGTAGTCTATCACTGTGCCATCCGTTTTGTCTCCAAAGCCCCATACACTACCCACCACTGTGACCTGTACGCTCTTGTTGGCTGGTCCTCACTACATGTTCGTCGTCAAACCCACTGGCTCCAGGCCATCTATAAATCACTGCTAGGCAAATCCCTGCCTTATCTTAGCTCATTGGTTACCATAGCAGCACCCATCCGTAGTGTGCGCTCCAGCAGGTATATCTCACTGGTCATCCCCAAAGCCAACACCTCCTTTGGCCGCCATTCCTTCCAGTTCTCTGCTGCCAATGACTGGAACGAATTGCAACCTTACCGATCACTGCACCTGTACACAGCCCATCTGAAATTATCCTAACCAACTACCTAATTCCTATATTGTTATTTATTTTTGTCATAAGGTGCTGAAGGTGGGTGTGGTGTAGGAATCAGGCGCAGGACGCAGAGGCTCAGTTCAAAGGCTTTAGTGCTAAATTCACACAAACAAAAGCACAATAAGCCTGAAGGCGAAATACCAGGCGCACACAGGCGACAAAATAAACTGCGCACAAAACATGTGCAAAGAAACCACTCCAAACACTGGAGGGAAAATGTAGCTCCAACACGTAACAGAGGCGCAATCACACACAAACACAGACACACACAACGAGAACTAAATAGAACACTAACGAGGACTAACTAGACACAGGTGTACAACATTAAGACCGAACCAAAGGAACATGAAACATAGATCGGTGGCAGCTAGTACTCCGGGGACGACGACCGCCGAAGCCTGCCCGAACCAGGAGGAGGAGCAGCCTCGGCCGAAACCGTGACAGTACCCCCCCCTTGACGCGCGGCTCCAGCCGTGCGCCGACCCCGGCCTCGGGGACGACCAGGAGGACGCGGAGCAGGGCGCGCAGGATGGTCCCGGTGGAACTCCGACAGGAGAGATGGGTCTAGGATGTCCCTCCGCGGCACCCAGCACCGCTCCTCCGGGCCGTACCCCTCCCACTCCACGAGATACTGGAGAACCCCCATCCGGCGTCTGGAGTCCAAGATGGACCGAACGGTGTACGCCGGAGCCCCCTCGATGTCCAATGGGGGCGGAGGAGTCTCTCCTATCTCATTGTCCTGGAGTGGACCAGCTACCACCGGCCTGAGAAGAGACACATGGAATGAGGGGTTAATATTCTTATATTCAACAGGTAGATGTAACTTATAACACACCTCGTTCAATCTTCTCAGGACTTTAAAGGGCCCCACAAACCGCCGACCCAGCTTCCGGCAGGGCAGGCGGAGGGGTAGGTTTCTGGTAGAGAGCCAGACTCGATCTCCGGGTGCGTACACCGGCCCCTCACTGCGGTGGAGATCGGCGCTCGCCTTGTGACGACGGACGGCCCGCTGCAGGTGGACGTGGGCAGCGTTCCACGTCTCTTCCGAGCGCCTCATCCAATCATCCACCGCAGGGGCCTCGATCTGGCTCTGCTGCCACGGTGCCAGAACCGGCTGGTAACCTAATACACATTGGAAAGGGGTTAGGTTGGTAGAGGAGTGGCGGAGAGAATTCTGGGCCATCTCGGCCCAGGGAATGTAACGCGCCCACTCCTCAGGCCGGTCCTGGCAATAAGACCTCAGAAACCTACCCACATCCTGGTTGACACGTTCTACCTGCCCGTTACTCTCCGGGTGGTACCCCGAGGTAAGGCTAACCGAGACCCCCAAACGCTCCATAAACGCTCTCCACACCCGGGAGGTAAACTGGGGGCCACGATCAGACACTATATCCTCGGGGACCCCGTAATGCCGGAAGACGTGGGTAAATAGGGCCTCAGCAGTCTGTAGGGCAGTAGGAAGACCCGACATAGGGAGAAGACGACATGCCTTAGAGAAACGGTCCACAACGACCAGGATGGTGGTATTCCCCTGAGAGAGGGGAAGGTCTGTTACAAAATCCACCGAGAGGTGGGACCATGGTCGTTGTGGAACGGGTAGGGGCTGTAACTTACCCCTGGGCAGATGTCGGGGCGCCTTACACTGGGCGCACACCGAGCAGGAGGAAACATAAACCCTCACATCCCTAGCCAAAGTGGGCCACCAGTATTTAGTGCTAAGTCAATGCACCGTCCGGCCGATACCCGGATGTCCAGAGGAGGGTGACGTGTGAGCCCAGTAAATGAGTCGATCCCGAATCTCGAGCTGAACGTACCTCCGACCCTCAGGACACTGTGGAGGGCTGGGGTCGGTACGCAACGCTCGCTCGATTTCGGAATCGACCTCCCACACCACCGGTGCCACAAGGAACGACTCCGGTAGTATGGGAGTGGGCTCAACGGACCTCTCCTCCGTGTCATACCGCCGGGACAGCGCATCTGCCTTACCATTCTGGGACCCAGGGATGTACGTGATTTTAAATACGAACCTGGTGAGAAACATACTCCATCGAGCCTGGCGAGGGTTCAGTCTCCTCGCTGCCCGGATGTACTCCAGGTTCCGATGGTCAGTCAAAATGAGGAAAGGGTGTTGAGCCCCCTCAAGCCAATGCCTCCACACCTTAAGGGCTTGAACTACAGCTAACAGCTCCCTGTCCCCAACGTCATAGTTACACTCCGCCGGGCTGAGCTTCTTAGAGTAAAAAGCACAGGGGCGGAGTTTAGGTGGCGTGCCGGACCGTTGAGAGAGAACGGCCCCTATACCAGCCTCAGACGCGTCTACCTCGACCTGAAAGGGTAATGCGGGATCCGGATGCGCCAGCACCGGAGCCGACGTAAACAGGTCCTTCAGTCTCCTAAAGGCCCTGTCCGCATCGGCTGACCACTGCAGTCGCACCGGACCCCCCTTCAGAAGGAACGTGATGGGAGCTGCCACCTGTCCAAAACCCCGGATAAACCTCCGGTAGTAATTCGCAAAGCCCAAAAACTGCTGCACCTCTTTTACAGTAGTTGGGGTTTGCCAATTACGCACAGCGGACACACGATCCACCTCCATTCTCACCCCTGACGCAGACAACCGATAACCCAAAAAGGAGTCCGACTCCTGGAAAAACAGACATTTCTCTGCCTTGACATATAGGTCGTGCTCCAACAGCCTCCTCAATACACGACGCACCAGAGTTATATGCTCGGCTCGGGTGGACGAGTACACCAGAATGTCATCAATGTACACGACCACCCCTTGTCCCTGCATATCCCGGAAAATCGCATCTACGAAGGATTGGAAGACTGATGGAGCATTCATCAACCCATATGGCATGACGAGATATTCGAAATGACCTGACGTGGTACTAAACGCTGTCTTCCATTCGTCACCCTCCCTAATGCGCACCAAGTTATACGCGCTCCTGAGATCCAGTTTTGTGAAAAACCGCGCTCCATGCAATGACTCCGTCATGGTCGCAATCAGAGGGAGTGGATAACTGTATTTCACAGTAATCTGATTGAGACCACGGTAATCAATGCACGGGCGCAACCCTCCATCCTTCTTTTTCACAAAAAAGAAACTCGAGGAGGCGGGAGAAGTGGAGGGCCGAATGTATCCCTGTCTCAAAGATTTGGCTATGTAAGTCTCCATAGCTTTTCTCTCCTCTTGAGACAAAGGATACACATGGCTCCGTGGGAGCGCTGCTCCTGCCTGGAGATCAATCGCACAATCCCCCTGTCTATGAGGAGGCAACTGCGTCGCCCTAGTTTTGCTAAACACGAGAGCTAAATCCCCATACTCAGGCGGAACGTGCAGTGCGGGCACTTGGTTTGGACTCTCCACCGAAGTCGCCCCCACGGAAACACCCAGACATCGCCCCTCGCACTGAGCAGACCACCCATCGAGAGCCCTCTGTTGCCACGAAATAGCAGGGTTGTGGGTGCTTAACCAGGGAATCCCCAGCACCACTGGGTACGCAGGAGAGTCGATCAGATACAGCTGTATAGTCTCCTCATGACCCCCCTGCGCACACATCCGAAGTGGCGCTGTGATCTCCCTGATCAACCCCGACCCCAACGGACAGCTATCTAAGGCATGAACGGGAAAAGGTTTGTGAACAGGTAGGAGAGGGATCCCTAACTCAAAACAAAACTTCCGATCAACAAAATTCCCAGCTGCGCCTGAATCTACGAGCGCCTTATGCTGGGAATGAGGTGCAACCTGTGGAAAACACACAGGTATACAAAAGTGCGCAACAGAAAGCTCTGGGTAAGTGGGACGTCTACTCACCTGGGAGGCCCCCCCAGTGCGTGGCCTGTTGTCTTCTCCCCCGGAGAACCCTCCCCAGCACCTGGCCGCAGTGTGCCCTCCACGACCGCACTTGGTGCAGGAGACAGGCCCCCTCGGGCTCCTCCTACTCCGTTCTCTAGCGCCGGCACCCCCGAGCTCCATAGGGCTCGGCTCGGAGGCGCCGGAGGGCGGAATGGACGGACTCCCCTCGGGACGTCCACGGGTGGCCAGCAGGGTGTCCAAACGGATGGACATATCGACCAACTGGTCGAAAGTAAGATGGGTATCCCTGCAGGCCAACTCACGTTGAACGTCCTCTCGTAGGTTACATCGAAAATGGTCGATGAGAGCCCGCTCATTCCACCCTGCATCAGCCGCTAGAGTCCGGTTCTCTAGAGCGAACGCCTGCGCGCTCCTCCTCCCCTGTCTCAACTGGACTAGACGCTCCCCCGCCGCTTTGCCCTCAGGTGGATGGTCGAACACGGCCTTGAAGCGGCGGGAGAACTCTGCGTAGGTCACGGTGTTGGCGTCCATTCTCCTCCACTCGGCGTTAGCCCACTCCAACGCCTTGCCCGTGAGACAGGAGATGAGGGCGGAAACGCTCTCATATCCCGAGGGCACCGGGTGTACAGTGGCCAGGTAGAGCTCCACCTGCAGGAGGAACCCCTGACACCCGGCAGCTGTTCCGTCATACGCCCTCGGGAGCGAGAGCCGAATCCCCCTGGGTTCCGAACCTAGGACTGGTGGACCGACCGATGGGGTGGGCAGGATAGGTGGAGGTGTGGGTACCCGGCTGGCCTCCCATCGGTGCAAGGTGTAGATTACCTCCTGTAGAGCGGTCTCCAGTTGTCGAATCTGGCCATCTTGTCCACGGATATGCTCCTCGAGCGACACAGGCGTCTCTGCCGATCCTGCTGATTCCATTCTGGTGTGTGATTCTGTCATAAGGTGCTGAACGTGGGTGTGGTGTAGGAATCAGGCGCAGGACGCAGAGGCTCAGTTCAAAGGCTTTAGTGCTAAATTCACACAAACAAAAGCACAATAAGCCTGAAGGCGAAATACCAGGCGCACACAGGCGACAAAATAAACTGCGCACAAAACATGTGCAAAGAAACTACTCCAAACACTGGAGGGAAAATGTAGCTCCAACACGTAACAGAGGCGCAATCACACACAAACACAGACACACACAACGAAAACTAAATAGAACACTAACGAGGACTAACTAGACACAGGTGTACAACATTAAGACCGAACCAAACGAACATGAAACATAGATCGGTGGCAGCTAGTACTCCGGGGACGATGACCGCCGAAGCCTGCCCGAACCAGGAGGAGGAGCAGCCTCGGCCGAAACCGTGACAATTTTGCTCTTTTGCACCCCAGTATCTCTATTTGCACATCATCTCTTGCACATCTAGCATTCCAGTGTTAATACTAATTGTAATTATTTTTGCACTATAGCCTATTTATTGCCTTACCTCCATAACTTGCTACATTTGCACACACTGTATATATATTTTCTGTTGTATTTTTTTTGACTATGTTTTTTTTTTACCCCATAAGTAACTCTGTGTTGTTGTTTTTATCGCACTACTTTGCTTTATCTTGGCCAGGTCGCAGTTGTAAATGAGAACTTGTTCTCAACTGGCTTACCTGGTTAAATAAAGGTGAAATAAAATAAATAAATAAATATGATATTTTGAGTGTAAGATCAAGCTGATAGACCACAATGACATGTTTTCACAGCCTTTTTTGTTCACATTTCCTTCTGGTGCCAATAATTCAGGAGGGCACTGTACACTTCCACTCATCACTTAGAAACTGTGTTGGAAGAAGTCTTCATTGTTACCCTTATCTCTCTCCCTTTGATTACCCTCATGTCAGTCATACATTATATTACAAAATATTAAGCTTCAAAGGCAAAAAATATGATTAGACAAATAATAATATTTATTTGAATGATACAGTATGTTACTAAATTGAAATTTAAATGAAATGTTTTTGTAATTATTACATTTTACGAAATGTAAAAACAAAACATTGAAAAAATAACAAAATAACAAAAGCAAGGTAAAAAGAAAAGGACAGAGAAACAGATCCAGATTCCTATTGCCTTTACGAGTCGTCTTTGACCATATCCAGTTAATCACATATAGCGGTTGGTCTTTCAGTACATTTCATGAAAAATGTTTTTTTGTGTGTTTTTTTAATCATTTCATTGACAGTCGGCCATTCGAGTACATTATGTAATTCTATGGAGAACATCTCATAACCACATTGCAGAACCTTTCTTGCTGCCTTATTTTGTGCTATTTGCAGTCTCTTTAGGTCACCAACACCTGCATTACTCCAGACAACAGTAGTTCATTTGACTATGGATGAGTGCTTGTGAGATTTGTTTTAGAATTTTCTCTACCTATCCCATAGGTATAAACACTGGTAATGGCTCTACCTTTCCCTCTGATAGGCTTTATTTGCCATATTACACCTAATTTATATGTACACCTATCCAATCCTTTCAACATGTAGGAGTACTTAGTGTCGATTTAGGATTCAACATTTAAACTGTGCAACACTCCCCAAATTGGCGAAAAGTAAACATTTTGTGTTTATAATGTTTTGTACGGTATGCCTTGACAAAAAACAAACAGAGTAAACATTTATTTTTTTATTCTTTGTTTTTCATTGCATGCAAAAATACAGTATCTTACTTCTCACTCTTTCTTACTCAGTCTACTCATCCATCTTCAAGCTTTCATCCCTTCCCTGCTCTTCTATCACCCTCTCAGTTCCACCTCCAGCTGGCTCCCTCTTTTTCCTCTTCTCCAGTCTCTTCCTCTCCTCTTTCCTCCTCTTTTCTCTCTTCTTCTCCTCCTTTTTTTGAATCTTTCGCTCCATCTCCAGGAGCTCAGCTTGAGCTTTCTCTCTCTTTTTCAGCTCCTCAGACCACTTCTTCTCTTTCTTAATCCTGTCTTTCATCATGGCATTGTGTATCTTAATCAGCCCCTCTAAACTCTTTTTCTCTACCTTTTCCTTCTCTTTTCTTTCATTCTCTCTCTTTTTCTGTTCTAACTTGTCCCTCTTTTTCTCAGCCTTCATGGCTTTCTTTTGCTCTTTCTCTCTCGCCTTCATCTCCTTTCTCTCTTTCTCGTCATCTTTCAACTTCTTATTCAGTTTATTATTTTTCTCTTTTTCCTCTGTCTTTAAAAACGTGACTTTCTGCTTGAGGTTCATGGCCAGAAAGCCCACTCTTCCCAGGATGGTATCTGCTCTCTCTGATGAAACCGTCCCATTGGAGCTCTTGGAATGGGCACGGTCCGCCTCACGCTTCAAACCCTCCCTCGGGCTCACCTCCTCCTTGACGCTCCTCTCTTCACTCTCAATGTCAATGCCTGTCCAATAATCCTAACAGGAAGACATTGACTCTAGATGTAATATTGTTCCAATGTGGCACATTCAATACACATTTGAGTGATCAACATACATTGATGGCCTCATGGGGCACACAATTTGGAGGACAGTAATTGAGGTAACTTGTTTATTTGTATTCCAAACCGATTTTATAATAGCCATAGATGTTCTTCCTGGGTCCACACCAAACGTAATACAAATGTTAACCCTAGTAAGGGGTGATGTTTTATACTATGAGCATAGAGTAGCAGGGTTGGGGTCAATTCCATTTCAATTCCAGTCAATTCAGGAAGTACTTAATTCAATGCTTTGAATTGAAATGGAACAGACCCCCAACCCTGTAGAGTAGTAGTGTAAAATAGGACACCTACCTTTGCCTCTTCCAGCGTCCAGGGCCTGGGTTCCTCATCCTCTGACCTGCATATGGAGGCTCTCACTCTAACAGGCGTCTTAGTGTAAAGTGGTTATCCCACTGGCTATAGGGTGAATGCACCAATTTGTGAGTCGCTCTGGATAAGAGCGTCTGCTAAATGACGTAAATGTGCCCTTGAGCAAGGCACTTAACCCTAATTGCTCCTGTAAGTTGCTCTGGATAAGAGCGTCTGCTAAATGACTAAAATGTAAATGTAAATGTTAGTGGCCATGCAGAGCAGAGGGGTTGCCAGAGTTAAGTTAGCATCTGGGACCAGCTGGTGAGCATGAGGGCAGCGATCCACCTCTTCACTAGTGCCCTTCCCTTTCTGCTCTGGCTGCTTGTGGTCCTTGTCATGGATGCATGCCAGGCTTGGAGGAAGTGCTAGGAAAGGGCTTTTATCACTCATCAGTTCCTCTCTCTTGACAGTGGATGCAACTGCACTTGCCTCTGTGTTAACTGAGCACTCTGTGGTGTCCTCAACTGTCTCCTCTGGCTGCTTGTGGTCATTGTTGTTGTGAATGCATTGCAGACCTGGAGGACTTTTATCATCCCAGGTGTAAATGGCAACAGTTGCCTCTGTGTCGACTGAGCACTTTGTAGTGCACTCAACTGTCTTCCATAGCTGTTTGTGGTCATTGTCTAGACTGTGTGGCAACTTTGAAGGCAGCATTGGAGCCGGGCTTTTGTCACCCAACAGGTCCTCTCCCTGGACAATGGATGTGCCTGCAGTGATCGCTGTGGTAACGGAGGACTCGGTGGCATCCTCTTTTGTCTCCTCGGTCAGTTTGTGGTCAGAGTCTCGGATACATGGCGGGCTTGGAGGCAATGCCTCAGGGTCAGGAGGGCTTTGATCAGCTGCCATGTCCTCTTTGAGGTGAGTGGACACATCATTGTTTGTTTCACTGATAACTGGACACTTGGTGGTACCCTCTACTGCCTCCCCTGGCAGTTTGTAGTCAACTTCAAAGACAAGTGGCAGACTTGGAGGCAGCATTGGGACAGGGCATTTAGCTGCTGATCTGTACACTCCAAAATCAACAGTAGCTGTGCCTGCAGTGGTCTCATAGGTATCCTCTACTGTCTGCTCTGGTGGCATGAAGTCATCGTCAAAGACTGTTGGCAGGCATGGAGGCAGCACTGAAGGAAGACTTCTAGCTGCCCATCGATTCTCTCCCTTGACAGTGGCTGTGGTAGCAGTGGCCTCTGTGGCAACTGGGCACTCTGTGGCTGAAACAGCAGGCTGGGAGGTTTCGAGGAAATTGAATGAATTGCCAATGAACCGCTGAGCCAGGGGTGGGAGGGAGTAAGGATAGAATCTGTCCTCATCCTCGACATTAGATATTGCCACTGGAGCAACTGAGACCTCAGTGGTGCCCTCTACTGCCTGATGTGGCTGCATGGAGTCTTCGTCAAAGAAGTGTGGCAGGTATCGATGCAGCATTGAGGAAAGATGTGTATCTGTCCATAGGTCCTCTCATTTACCTGTAGATACATCTGCAGTGGCCTCTGTGGCAACTGGGCATTCAGCAGACTGGCAGGTTTCAGGGACAAAGTATGAAAATACAATGAACCGTTGTGCATCCTGAGCGCGTATGGCCAATGGAGAGGGGGGATGCAACATGGTTGGTATAGGCCTCTGATTGGTGAAAGCCAGTGGTGGGAGGGAGTCAATACAGGGAGCCATAAACTCAGTGAGAGGACAGTTGCTCACATCTCTCACATTCTGCGTGAGAAAAGAAACAGACATGATGAAAGTGATCACATTCAGTACATACATACATACTGTATGAGTCAGCACTATTTACTTATACATCACATATATATATATATATATATATATATATATATATATATATATATATATATATATATATCTAGTGTCCTCTCAGATGCTCTGCACCAGTCTGTCCCAACCCTGGGTCCCCTAGCCAATGGGCCAGCTAAGTGTAAAAATACATGCCCCACACCCAGCATAACATTTGACATTTTAGCCATTTATCAGACGCTTTTATCCAGAACGACTTATAGTTAGTTAGTGCATTCAACTTAAGGTAGCTAGGTGAGACAACCACATAATCCTGATATGAGCATCTATGATAGAACGGTTGTTTATTTTTTATGACAAGACAACCATAAGAAATGAGGACATAAATACACTGAAACAGACAGACATGATACAACACATTTAGACAAGAACAGTTATAAGCATTGCCATGGTGTAGCCTAATACAAAAATAAATAAGGACAAAACATTGTTAGCTTACATTCCATGTGATATGGAACGTTTTGCCCTTACAATAACTTGTATTTGCTTTAATTAATATTGTTAAATAGAACTCTAGTCGACTTTGTCAAAGTTGGTCTTGTTACCTCCTCAATCAGTCTTGGCATTTTCCTCGTCTTGAACCAAATCCTCTTCATCTTCTTCTCCTGATCCTTCTGGATCTGCAAAACCAGAGCTAACCTGGCTCCCAGCTCCATCACGTAGTCTGTCTGGATCTGTGTCAGCGTTGAACCATCCATTTCTTCCTCTTAGCTAACAATAACTCTGGAAAATACATAACGTTGTAGTAAGTGGGTGTTGCTAACCAAATAACAATGCATCTCTTTACAATGTGCACACGTTTTCTTCCCAGCTACTTACAATTAAGCAAGTGAGAATCCTGCTCCAGATATGTTTACGCAATTGGCCTATCTGAATTACTAGTAAAAAGTTCGCTACTGGAAAAGGGACCAAGTTCAAATGAATCAATTTTGGCTGTTCTTATCATTTCGTGAACAATATCCTTTATGACATCATCATTGTGATGCAAGGCGTTGCCATGGCAGATGAAAAAGCACAACACAGACTTTAAAAAGCAAACTTCAGGCTCTTTCTGTACCTTACTATTGAGCCTTATTCAACCCCTCATGTAGCTCTACTCCATATTGGGCCTGGTTCTCACAAACCACACTAATCACTTCCATCATATCATTGAAAACACTGTGTTTTGGGTAGAAAATGACTCTATATCCATGCAGGACCTAACTTGTACAGTTTCATCTATTTTAAAAACCAAGGAGGTAAAAATGCCAGTCTTCTCTTTGAGTGCCCCTGAGTGCACCTCAATTTAAAGAGGTCTATCAATTCAACCATTTGAAATGGATGTCCATTCAATTAAGAACATATTATTCTCATTTGAAATGAATCAGCTACAAATTAGTAAGGCGTACTTGTTTTTTTACACAACCTACTCTTTTGGTACATATTTATTGAGATAATTGTTTCCAACATATGTTGGTGATTAACACAGAGAGGTTTTTTTTCTGTCATCAATAGAATGCATTAGCCATTAGGCTGGCTCACTTCAATTGTAACATGACATCTCAGGTGTCAGGATGAAGCATTTTCTCACAAAAAGAGGACTCAAGCAAACTATCTTTCTTCAACAGTTTCACTAGTCATGTTAGGTCTACTTAAAATGTCACATTCATACACAAGTAATTAGAAAATAAGTTATACTACTGAAACACATTCACAATAAGTTATATTACAACCTACCTCTGAAGTAAGCAGTGTGTTCTCTCACTAATGAAATAGGACATGAATAATCTGTCAGTGGTTAGTTGAATCAGTCTCTTTGCACTGTTCAGTTTGTCTGTGCAACAGGTAACCTTCCAGAATCGGAATCTTGTGATGTCACAATGGAGTCCCCATTGCCATGGTTACCCACCACAGCTTTCATGTGTAATCAAATGCTGGCAGAATTTAGTTAGTATTTTTTGTACCTATGCAGCACATTCATACCTAATATATACAATGAATCCATATAACCTAATTTTTTATTAAAATAAAATGCTGTAACTCATATCAAATGGTTGACCATTCAAACGACATGTGTTTTGCCTAATTAAAAGTCAATATGTTTTAGATATCATAACTAGCAGCCAGGCTTACTTAGGTTGTTTGTTCGATCTCAGCCTACCACTAATGTCAATATTTTTCATCATCATCATCATCATCAATGAAATACATAGGCTACCTTACTACAGTAAAACAAGTCTTCCATAGTCTATGTCACCTCAGTAACAAAGTTCCAAAAAATAAATGAGGGTTCAAGAAAACATCTCTCTTCAATGGCCTCAGCTATTAGCCATATGATCAACAAGGTAAAATGCAGCACTAAAATTAAGAAGCAGCTCATCCACAAGTTTATCTTGGTCAAGAGACCTGAGCCATTGATCGATTAAATCAACCAGAGCTGTTGCAGTCGAGTGATCCTTACGGTATCTTTACGGTACGCATGCTCATAGAGGGATAAAATTAGCTGGATGTGTAATTATATAGGCCCAAAAAATGTAATTGAAGAGTAGGTGTCATTGATGTTTAGCATTTTAGTTTAATAAATTATTAAATAAGGAAATCAATATCAGCTAACTATAGAACAGTATTTGTAGACCTGCCAACAGCGCCCATTGTTTAAAAATATGTTTGAACATTTTCTTATCCATGTCTTTCCAGTTGATATAACCAAACAGACAACCTTTGTTGCTCAAGAGCGTCACACATTCCTCCATTCATTCTCTATAAAATTCCCCTCCATCACATTCCTCTATCATATTCCCTCTATCATATTCCCTCTATTATATTCCTCTCCATCATATTCCACTACATCATAATACTCGCTATCATATTACCTCTATCATGTTCCTCTTTATTTATACAGGGAATCCCAATTGAGACCAGTGTCTCTTTTTCAATGGTGCCCTGTGTTATATCAATTAACAATCCAAACAGCTTAAACAGATAAAATTACATACGGAGCAGAAAATATATAGAGCAAAATTATTAGACTTGAACACATACATTTCACAATGAACAGGTCTTGTATTTAACCAGTTGAGCTGACAACCATTTTGCACTGTTTCACTAGGGCTTTAGTCATCAATCTAGCAAGAGGGCAATATTTTATTAATGTAGTGGTGTCCCTCCCCCCAGGAAGCTATGACCTTTAGATTTCACCTGGAATTGTTCATTTATGTCTGAGAAAAAAAACACTTTTCAAACCATATGATCTAGTACACAAGAAAAGTATAATACAACCTTCTTTACTACTTTGCCAAACATTTTATGACATTAGTGATAGTCAAAATCTGTAAAATGTGTGAATGTCTAAATTAACAGTTGGGCCATTTAACCAGTGTGCATCCCGCCTATAGACAATGGGAGAAGGGCTATGTTAAGGTCTCGATTTTGTCGTTCTGAACAAATGTTTGACTTCCACACAAAATTACTTCTTGACTTATTTTAGGTTTAAGGAAGTGTGTAGGTCACATTCTTTATAGTAGAGCTATGAAAGTTATGTATTTAGCTCTGCCTGCTCGAGACAAATGCAGTGATTGCTTTGCCATGTCTGTGCCGTGAAGCAGTCAAGCTGGATAAATGTTTTTCCTGGAACGCCCCTTTGACTTAACGTTGCAGTTAAGTGATATAAATGGATGTAATGATGCAGCCGACCACCAGAGGGAGGCAAATACAAGTTTATTCGACAGAGGACGTTTACGTGGTTATAGGAAGGTCTGGATGGATGTCTTCTGAACTATAAAACGGTGGGAAATCAATCAAATAAGTCATGTAAACATTTACATATTTTTAAAAGAAATTCTAGCGCCCGATTTCGGGGACTGTCAGCCTAAGAGGTTTTAAGTCTTAAAGTGATCTAATGAAACAAATCCTCTCTGTCACATTCCTCTCAATATATTCCCTCTATCATATTCCCCTCTATCCTAATCCCTCTATCATATTCCTCTCTATCATATTCCTCTCCACCCACTCCTCCTCCTTCCTCCTCTCCCTCATCTCAGTGCAGCCCCTCTCCATCCACTAGAGCAGGAAGTCTCTGGACTCAGTGAGGTCCAGCTCAGACTGAAGAGAGCCCGTTTTAACTCTCTTCTCCTTTAGCTGTTCCTCCAGCCTGGCAAGTACTATCTCCTTGTCAACCAAGCATCCTGATCTGGACTTTGAGATGATCTGACGTCTCTTTTGCTTGAGACATTTCTCTTTGCTGCTCATCTCTTGAGTATTCCAGCACACTAATGTCCTTCTTGAAGTAGCATAAATCTGAGGCTACCTCTTTTTTCAGATCCTCATGTGCTTCTCTTATAGGTTTGAATGTGTGTCCTCTGTCGTCTCACCCATCTCTGCAGATCACAGAGATCAGCTTACTGTCCGTCTCACAGAACAGCTTCAGAGCCTCTCCATGTTCACGACATTCATCTCTCTACTGTTTCCTCTCTCGGCTGTAGCTCTCTGTCTTTTAGCATCTTCCTCCAGTTTCAGCTGGTAGGCCACGTTCCTGATCAGTCTGTTGATCTGGAAGATTCTGTCTCTGACCAGAGCCCTGCCCACTTGACAGAGTTGGTGTCCAGCATTCAGGCTGTCTTGGAGGCATCTCTTGCAGAAGGTGTGCTGATAGCTTAGAGACACAGGCTCAGTGTAGATGTCTGTGCAGATGGAACAGCACAGGTGGTCTGCCAGGTTAGAGGAAGCTGTGGCCATTATGACTGTGCTCATGCTCAGTGTGTGAGAGACAAAGAGGCAGTGTCCGAATACCCATATTAGAGTACAAAATAGTATATAAAAACATTTAGTTTTTTAGTATGTGAAATTTAGAAATTATGCCGCGTTCACATGCTAGTCGGACCTAGGAAACTCTGAAATGTCCGACTTGTTGATTCGTTGAATGCGGCACGTTTATAAGTACAACCAGTAAGCAAGTCTGAAATGTCCGGGTTTCCAAGTTCCGACTAGCACATGAACGCTGCAATAGTACTAAGAATGCATCATCTAATGCGCGATTGCATTGACTCCCGTCATTCGTTCATTTCGGTACAGCGCGTCAATTTATCTGACTATCAGCTGTTGCCAAACAAGTGAGTCAGAAAATAAGAGTGAATTATACTAGATCAAAGGCGAAATTAGTATGCAGTTTAAGTAAGCATTACGCTAGAATGGATATTCAGACACAGCCAGTAACAGGTCTGTCTTGGAAAATACATGTATGTTCTTGAAGTACGCAGTCAAATTAACATTAGCTTTAAAGCCCTCATGAAGAATACTGACAGACTTCTTGTAAAGGTAGAGGCATGTGACTATCATAAAGCAAGACAGACTAAAGTTCAGTGTCAGTGACAACTTTCAGTGTGGGTGTAGGGAAAAAGCTAAAACACAAGTGAATAAAGGATGGGTTTTATTATCCATACAGTATAAATTGGAAATGTCTAATAAACTAATTATTCCAACTAATTATTTGGATTGGAGATGACTGCTTTAGACTGTTGATGCACACATTGAGGTCAGCAATCACCAAATAAGTGTCCAGCTTGCTCTAGTGGTTATTACAAGTAACTACACATATCACACCACAACAGCTAACATAGTGTCTCACTCCCTCTCCTCCTCTCCTCCTCTCCACCTTGTCTCCTCTGTTTTTCCTCTATTCCTCCTCCTCTCCTCCTCGCCCTCTCAGCGGCTCCAGCTGGATAGAGTGACGGCGAGGTGACCTCCTGCCTCTCTCACTGGAGGGCGGGAGAGGGGGAACAAAGGAGGAGGAGGAGGAGGAGGAAAGAAAGAGAGTAGGAATGGAAGAGGAGGTGAAGAGGGGTAGAAGAGGCAGAAAGCCTGGTCTAAGTATTGCTTTAAAGGGAAGAGAGGGGGAGGAGGAGAGAGCGCGAGAGATGGGGGGGAGTGGGAGAAAGAGGGGAGGGGGGGGAGGAGGGGGAGGAGGGGGAGGAGGAGGAGGGCAGCTGTGTCCGACACACCATACTTACACCTGCAACAGGTAGGCCAGGGGGCGGGACCTGTAGGTGAGACTAATAACATGATAAGGGGGGCAGGTGAAGAAGGGGTGGAGCTGGAGTCAAGGAGGGGAGGGTGTTCCTACGAGCCCCCTGCCAGCGAGACGGGGAGCAGGGAGGAAGTCTGTCCACGGAGCATTTCTGGGTCATTGGGTCGCCTCCAATGAGATTAGATACCCCTCTACAATGTAAAGCAATTTGAGTACTGGGGGGTTCTCTGTATAAATCCAAGGTGAAACCTCTAGGGGCTAGCCTTCTCTCAGGGGATAGTCTGCTCTGGGCTGCCTGTGAAAGGTGCTCCTCTGTGGGAAAGAGGAGAGAACAAGAGCCCCCAGAAGAGATCTCCTTATGGTAGTGATGGACAGATCAACTCTCCTTGTCATCTTCCACCTCTTCCTCGGCCTTCTCCCTCCTTTCCTTCTTACAGTCGTGATGGAGAGAACCCTTTTCTCCCTTTCCTCCTTCCTCTCCTCCCTCTTTCTCTTCCTCTACCTACCTCTCCCTCCTTCCCTCTTGGTAAACCTTGTTTAGTCGAGCCAGATTGTGGATAGCTAGCCATGGTTCAGACCACTGTCGCTGTCTGGGAGGGGGGATACAGGACTGGTCCACTGGACTCAGCTCACATGGGGAGAACCTGCTGCTGCCACTCCCCCTCTTACCTGGGATGAGATCACGTTTGGAGGAAGCCTGGCACCATCCCTACGGTGAAGCATGGTGGTGGCAGCATCATGCTGTGGGGAGGATTTTCAGGGACAGGGACTGGGAACACGCCGCATTCACATCGACGGGGCTGTAGTGGAGCGGGTTGAGAGTTTGAAGTTCCTTGGTGTCCACATCACCAACAAACTATCATGGTCCAAACACACCAAGACAGTCGTTAAGAGGGCACGACAACGCCTTTTCCACCTCAGGAGACTGAAAAGATTTGGCATTGGTCCCAAGATCCTCAAAAAGTTCTACAGCTGCACCATCGAGAGCATCCTGCCTGGTATGGCAACTGCTCGGCATCCGACCGTAAGGCGCTACAGAGGGTAGTGTGTACGGCCCAGTACATCACTGGGGCCAAGCTTCCGACCATCCAGGACCTATATACTAGGCGATGTCAAAAAATTGTCAAAGACTCCAGTCACCCAAGTCATAGACTGTTCTCTCTGCTACCGCACAGCAAGTGGTACCAGAGGGCCAAGAGTAGGTCCAAAAGGCTCCTTAACAGCTTCTACCCCCAAGCCATAAGACTGCTGAACAATTATTCAAATGGCCACCCAGACTATTTACATTGACACCTCCCCCCTTTGTTTTTACACTGCTGCTACTCACTGTTTTTTATCTATTCATAGTTACTTTACCCCTACCTACATGTTGTCAGAATGCGACGGTGAAATGCGGTAGGCGAAGTCAAACGCAGGACACAGAGCTTACTGGAAACATACTTTACTCGAAAGTAACCAGAGTAGAAAAAACAATCTCCACATATGGAGGAATAAACAACCCGCACACGAACACTGCCGATGACGAAAACAATAACACACAACACACAATGAACGACAGAGGGTTAAATAGGGAAAACAATACCACATAATGGGGAACAGGTGTACACAATCAGGACAAAACAAGTCAAACACCGAAACATAGATCGGTGGCAGCTAGTACTCCGGGGTCGACGAATGCCGAAGCCTGCCCGAGCAAGGAGGAGGAGCAGCCTCGGCTGATTCCGTGACAGTACCCCCCCCTTGACGCGCGGCTCCAGCCATGCGCCGACCCCGGCCTCGGGGACGGCCAGGGGGACGCGGAGCAGGGCGAGTCGGATGACTCCGGTGGAAGTCCCTCAACATGGAGGGATCTAGAATGTCCCTCCTGGGGACCCAGCACCGTTCCTCCGGACCGTACCCCTCCCACTCCACGAGATACTGCAGGCCCCCCGTCCGACGCCTCAAATCCAAGATGGAACGGACTGAGTACGCCGGAGCCCCCTCGATGTCCAATGGGGGCGGAGGAGCCTCTCGTACCTCACTCTCCTGTAGTGGACCAGCCACCACCGGCCTGAGGAGAGACACATGGAACGAGGGGTTAATGCGGTAATTAATGGGCAGTTGTAACCTATAACATACCTCGTTCAATTTCCTCAGGACTTTAAAGGGCCCCACAAACCGCCGACCCAGCTTCCGGCAGGGCAGGCGAAGGGGCAGGTTTCGGGTCGAGAGCCAGACCCGGTCTCCCGGTGCATACACCGGAGCCTCACTGCGGTGAAGAACGGCGCTCGCCTTTTGCCGCCTGATGGCCCGCTGCAGATGGACATGCGCAGCGTTCCAAGTTTCTTCCGAGCGCCGAAACCACTCGTCCACCGCAGGGGCTTCGGTCTGGCTCTGATGCCAAGGAGCCAGAACCGGCTGATAACCTAACACACACTGGAAAGGCGTAAGGTTAGTGGACGAATGGCGGAGGGAGTTTTGGGCTATCTCTGCCCAGGGAATATATCCCGACCACTCCTCTTGCCGGTCCTGGCAATATGACCTCAGAAACCTACCCACATCCTGGTTAACTCTCTCCACCTGCCCATTACTCTCTGGGTGAAAACCTGATGTAAGGCTAATCGAGACCCCCAGACGTTCCATAAATGCCCTCCAGACTCTAGAGGTGAACTGGGGACCCCGATCAGACACTATATTCTCAGGCACCCCATAGTGCCGGAAGACGTGTGTAAACAGGGCCTCAGCAGTTTGTAGGGCAGTAGGGCAGATTTCCGCATCCACCTCCCACACCACCGGTGCCACTAAGCAAGACTCCGGGAGTATGGGAGTGGGCTCAATGGACCTCTCCTCTGTGTCATATAGTCGGGACAGGGCGTCTGCCTTAGCGTTCTGGGACCCTGGTCTATAGGTGAGCTTAAATACAAAGAGGGAAAGAAACATTGACCACCTTGCCTGGCGAGGATTCAGCCTCCTCGCTGCCTGGATGTACTCCAGGTTACGATGGTCAGTCAGAATGAGAAAAGGGTGTTTAGCCCCCTCAAGCCAATGTCTCCACACCTTCAGGGCTTGAACCACAGCCAGCAGCTCCCTATCCCCCACATCATAATTGTGCTCCGCCGGACTGAGCTTCTTAGAATAGAAAGCACAGTGGCAGAGTTTAGGTGGCGTACCCGAGCGCTGAGACAGCACAGCGCCGATCCCAGCCTCGGAAGCATCCACCTCCACCTGAAATGCCAAAGAGGGATCCGGATGCGCCTGCACCGGAGCCGAGGTAAACAAGTCCTTCAGACGTTTAAACGCCCTGTCCGCCTCAGCTGACCACTGCAGGCGCACCGGACCCCCCTTTAGCAGAGAGGTAATGGGAGCTGCTACCTGTCCAAAGCCCCGGATAAACCTCCGGTAGTAATTGGCAAAACCCAAGAAGCGCTGCACCTCCTTTACCGTGGTGGGAGTCTGCCAATTATGCACGGCAGAAACGCGGTCAATCTCCATCTCTACCCCTGATGCGGACAACCGATGTCCCAGGAAGGAGATGGACTCCTGAAAGAACAGACATTTCTCCGCCTTCGCATACAGGTCATGCTCCAACAGTCTACCAAGCACTCGACGCACCAGGGACACATGCTCGGCTCGTGTAGCGGAGTATATTAGAATGTCATCAATATATACCACAACACCCTGTCCATGCAAGTCCCGGAAAATCTCGTCCACAAATGATTGGAAGACTGAAGGAGCATTCATTAACCCGTATGGCATGACGAGGTACTCATAGTGACCCGAGGTGGTACTGAATGCTGTCTTCCACTCATCTCCCTCCCTAATGCGCACCAGGTTGTACGCGCTCCTGAGATCCAATTTTGTGAAGAATCACGCCCCGTGTAATGACTCCGTCATACTAGCAATCAGAGGGAGAGGATAGCTGTATTTGATGGTGATCTGATTTAGACCATGGTAATCAATACACGGGCGTAACCCCCATCCTTCTTCTTCACAAAAAAGAAACTTGAGGACGCAGGGGAAGTAGACGGCAGTATTTACCCCTGTCTCAAAGATTCTGTGATGTAGGTCTCCATAGCGGCCGTCTCCTCCTGAGACAGAGGATACACGTGACTACGTGGAAGCGCAGCGCCTACCTGGAGGTCTATCGCACAATCCACCGTCGTTGGAGAGTCTGCTCTGGGCTGCCTGCGAAAGGTGCTCCTCTGTGGGAAAGAGGAGAGAACAAGAGCCCCCAGAAGAGATCTCCTTATGGTAGTGATGGACAGATCAACTCTCCTTGTCATCTTCCACCTCTTCCTCGGCCTTCTCCCTCCTTTCCTTCTTACAGTCGTGATGGAGAGAACCCTTTTCTCCCTTTCCTCCTTCCTCTCCTCCCTCTTTCTCTTCCTCTACCTACCTCTCCCTCCTTCCCTCTTGGTAAACCTTGTTTAGTCGAGCCAGATTGTGGATAGCTAGCCATGGTTCAGACCACTGTCGCTGTCTGGGAGGGGGGATACAGGACTGGTCCACTGGACTCAGCTCACATGGGGAGAACCTGCTGCTGCCACTCCCCCTCTTACCTGGGATGAGATCACGTTTGGAGGAAGCCTGGCACCATCCCTACGGTGAAGCATGGTGGTGGCAGCATCATGCTGTGGGGAGGATTTTCAGGGACAGGGACTGGGAACACGCCGCATTCACATCGACGGGGCTGTAGTGGAGCGGGTTGAGAGTTTGAAGTTCCTTGGTGTCCACATCACCAACAAACTATCATGGTCCAAACACACCAAGACAGTCGTTAAGAGGGCACGACAACGCCTTTTCCACCTCAGGAGACTGAAAAGATTTGGCATTGGTCCCAAGATCCTCAAAAAGTTCTACAGCTGCACCATCGAGAGCATCCTGCCTGGTATGGCAACTGCTCGGCATCCGACCGTAAGGCGCTACAGAGGGTAGTGTGTACGGCCCAGTACATCACTGGGGCCAAGCTTCCGACCATCCAGGACCTATATACTAGGCGATGTCAAAAAATTGTCAAAGACTCCAGTCACCCAAGTCATAGACTGTTCTCTCTGCTACCGCACAGCAAGTGGTACCAGAGGGCCAAGAGTAGGTCCAAAAGGCTCCTTAACAGCTTCTACCCCCAAGCCATAAGACTGCTGAACAATTATTCAAATGGCCACCCAGACTATTTACATTGACACCTCCCCCCTTTGTTTTTACACTGCTGCTACTCACTGTTTTTTATCTATTCATAGTTACTTTACCCCTACCTACATGTTGTCAGAATGCGACGGTGAAATGCGGTAGGCGAAGTCAAACGCAGGACACAGAGCTTACTGGAAACATACTTTACTCGAAAGTAACCAGAGTAGAAAAAACAATCTCCACATATGGAGGAATAAACAACCCGCACACGAACACTGCCGATGACGAAAACAATAACACACAACACACAATGAACGACAGAGGGTTAAATAGGGAAAACAATACCACATAATGGGGAACAGGTGTACACAATCAGGACAAAACAAGTCAAACACCGAAACATAGATCGGTGGCAGCTAGTACTCCGGGGTCGACGAATGCCGAAGCCTGCCCGAGCAAGGAGGAGGAGCAGCCTCGGCTGATTCCGTGACAGTACCCCCCCCTTGACGCGCGGCTCCAGCCATGCGCCGACCCCGGCCTCGGGGACGGCCAGGGGGACGCGGAGCAGGGCGAGTCGGATGACTCCGGTGGAAGTCCCTCAACATGGAGGGATCTAGAATGTCCCTCCTGGGGACCCAGCACCGTTCCTCCGGACCGTACCCCTCCCACTCCACGAGATACTGCAGGCCCCCCGTCCGACGCCTCAAATCCAAGATGGAACGGACTGAGTACGCCGGAGCCCCCTCGATGTCCAATGGGGGCGGAGGAGCCTCTCGTACCTCACTCTCCTGTAGTGGACCAGCCACCACCGGCCTGAGGAGAGACACATGGAACGAGGGGTTAATGCGGTAATTAATGGGCAGTTGTAACCTATAACATACCTCGTTCAATTTCCTCAGGACTTTAAAGGGCCCCACAAACCGCCGACCCAGCTTCCGGCAGGGCAGGCGAAGGGGCAGGTTTTGGGTCGAGAGCCAGACCCGGTCTCCCGGTGCATACACCGGAGCCTCACTGCGGTGAAGAACGGCGCTCGCCTTTTGCCGCCTGATGGCCCGCTGCAGATGGACATGCGCAGCGTTCCAAGTTTCTTCCGAGCGCCGAAACCACTCGTCCACCGCAGGGGCTTCGGTCTGGCTCTGATGCCAAGGAGCCAGAACCGGCTGATAACCTAACACACACTGGAAAGGCGTAAGGTTAGTGGACGAATGGCGGAGGGAGTTTTGGGCTATCTCTGCCCAGGGAATATATCCCGACCACTCCTCTTGCCGGTCCTGGCAATATGACCTCAGAAACCTACCCACATCCTGGTTAACTCTCTCCACCTGCCCATTACTCTCTGGGTGAAAACCTGATGTAAGGCTAATCGAGACCCCCAGACGTTCCATAAATGCCCTCCAGACTCTAGAGGTGAACTGGGGACCCCGATCAGACACTATATTCTCAGGCACCCCATAGTGCCGGAAGACGTGTGTAAACAGGGCCTCAGCAGTTTGTAGGGCAGTAGGGCAGATTTCCGCATCCACCTCCCACACCACCGGTGCCACTAAGCAAGACTCCGGGAGTATGGGAGTGGGCTCAATGGACCTCTCCTCTGTGTCATATAGTCGGGACAGGGCGTCTGCCTTAGCGTTCTGGGACCCTGGTCTATAGGTGAGCTTAAATACAAAGAGGGAAAGAAACATTGACCACCTTGCCTGGCGAGGATTCAGCCTCCTCGCTGTCTGGATGTACTCCAGGTTACGATGGTCAGTCAGAATGAGAAAAGGGTGTTTAGCCCCCTCAAGCCAATGTCTCCACACCTTCAGGGCTTGAACCACAGCCAGCAGCTCCCTATCCCCCACATCATAATTGTGCTCCGCCGGACTGAGCTTCTTAGAATAGAAAGCACAGTGGCAGAGTTTAGGTGGCGTACCCGAGCGCTGAGACAGCACAGCGCCGATCCCAGCCTCGGAAGCATCCACCTCCACCTGAAATGCCAAAGAGGGATCCGGATGCGCCTGCACCGGAGCCGAGGTAAACAAGTCCTTCAGACGTTTAAACGCCCTGTCCGCCTCAGCTGACCACTGCAGGCGCACCGGACCCCCCTTTAGCAGAGAGGTAATGGGAGCTGCTACCTGTCCAAAGCCCCGGATAAACCTCCGGTAGTAATTGGCAAAACCCAAGAAGCGCTGCACCTCCTTTACCGTGGTGGGAGTCTGCCAATTATGCACGGCAGAAACGCGGTCAATCTCCATCTCTACCCCTGATGCGGACAACCGATGTCCCAGGAAGGAGATGGACTCCTGAAAGAACAGACATTTCTCCGCCTTCGCATACAGGTCATGCTCCAACAGTCTACCAAGCACTCGACGCACCAGGGACACATGCTCGGCTCGTGTAGCGGAGTATATTAGAATGTCATCAATATATACCACAACACCCTGTCCATGCAAGTCCCGGAAAATCTCGTCCACAAATGATTGGAAGACTGAAGGAGCATTCATTAACCCGTATGGCATGACGAGGTACTCATAGTGACCCGAGGTGGTACTGAATGCTGTCTTCCACTCATCTCCCTCCCTAATGCGCACCAGGTTGTACGCGCTCCTGAGATCCAATTTTGTGAAGAATCACGCCCCGTGTAATGACTCCGTCATACTAGCAATCAGAGGGAGAGGATAGCTGTATTTGATGGTGATCTGATTTAGACCATGGTAATCAATACACGGGCGTAACCCCCATCCTTCTTCTTCACAAAAAAGAAACTTGAGGACGCAGGGGAAGTAGACGGCAGTATTTACCCCTGTCTCAAAGATTCTGTGATGTAGGTCTCCATAGCGGCCGTCTCCTCCTGAGACAGAGGATACACGTGACTACGTGGAAGCGCAGCGCCTACCTGGAGGTCTATCGCACAATCCACCGTCGTTGGAGAGTCTGCTCTGGGCTGCCTGCGAAAGGTGCTCCTCTGTGGGAAAGAGGAGAGAACAAGAGCCCCCAGAAGAGATCTCCTTATGGTAGTGATGGACAGATCAACTCTCCTTGTCATCTTCCACCTCTTCCTCTTCCTCTTGCTCGGTCTTCTCCCTCCTTTCCTTCTTACATTGTGATGGAGAGAACCCTTTTCTCTCTTTCCTCCTTCCTCTCCTCCCTCTTTCTCTTCCTCTACCTTCCTCTCCCTCCTTCCCTCTTGGTAGACCTTGTTTAGTCAAGCCAGATTTTGGATAGCTAGCCATGGTTCAGACCACTGTCGCTGTCTGGGAGGGGGGATACAGGACTGGTCCACTGGACTCAGCTCACATGGGGAGAACCTGCTGCTGCTGCCACTCCCCCTCTTACCTGGGATGAGATCACGTTTGGAGGAAACCTGGCACCATCCCTACGGTGAAGCATGGTGGTGGCAGCATCATGCTGTGGGGAGGATTTTCAGTGACAGGGACTGGGAACACGCCCCATTCACTTCGACGGGGCTGTAGTGGAGCGGGTCGAGAGTTTCAAGTTCCTTGGTGTCCACATCACCAACAAACTATCATGGTCCAAAACACACCAAGACAGTCGTGAAGAGGGCACAACAATGCCTTTTCCACCTCAGGAGACTGAAAAGATTTGACATTGGTCCCAAGATCCTCAGCTGCACCATCGAGAGCATCCTGGCCGGTTGCATCACCACCTGGTATGGCAACTGCTCGGCATCCGACCGTAAGGCGCTACAGAGGGTAGTGCGTACGGCCTAGTACATCACTGGGGCCAAGCTTCCTGCCATCCAGGACCTATATACTAGGCGGTGTCAGAACGGAGGCCCAAAAAATTGTCAAAGACTCCAGTCACCCAAGTCATAGACTGTTCTCTCTGCTACCGCACAGCAAGCGGTACCAGAGTGCCAAGTCTAGGTCCAAAAGGCTCCTTAACAGCTTCTACCCCCAAGCCATAAGACTGCTGAACAATTAATCAAAAGGCCACCCAGACTATTTACATTGACACCTCGCCCCTTTGTTTTTACACTGCTGCTACTCACTGTTTATTATCTATGCATAGTTACTTTACCCCTACCTAAATGTACAAATTACCTCAACTAACCTGTACCCCCACACATTGACTCGGTACCGGTACCCCTTGTATATAGCCTCGTTATTATTTTATTGTGTTAATATATATATATATTTTTTACTTTAGTGTATTTAGTAAATATTTTCTTAACTCTATTTCTTGAACTGCATTGTTGGTTATGGGCTTGTAAGTAAGCATTTCACGGTAAGGTCTACACCTGTTGTATTCGGCACATGACAAATACAATTTGATTTGATTTGATTTGGAGACTAGTCAGGATCAATGGAAAGATGAACAGAGCAATTTACAGAGAAATCATTGATGAAAACCTGCTCCAGAGCGCTCAGGACCTCAGACTGGGGCTAAGGTTCACCTTCCAACAGGACAATGACCCTAAGCACACAGCCAAGACAACGCAGGAGTGGCTTCGGGACAAGTCTCTGAATGTCCTTGAGTGGCCCAGCCAGAAACCGGACTTGAACCCGATCTAATATCTCTGGAGAGACCTGAAAATAGCTGTGCAGCGACACACCCTATCCAACCTGACAGAGCTTGAGAGGATCTGCAGAGAAGAATGGGAGAAACTCCTCAAATACAGGTGTGCCAAGCTTGTAGCTGAGTAAAGGGTCTGAATACTTATGTAAATGTGATATTTCCATTTGTTATTTTTAATACATTTATAAATAAGTCTAAAAACCTGTTCTCATTTTGTCATTATGGGGTATTGTGTGTAGATTGATGAGGAAAAAAACAACAATTTAATCAATTTTAGAATAAGACAAAGTGTGGAAAAAGTCAAGGGGTCTGAATACTTTACAAATGCACTCAATTAGATTTTGTTCAAAATAATTTATAGGGCAGCCAATAATTGTGACACGCATGTTTTTGAATAACATAATGATATCTTGATGACGATTATTTTTCTATTTCAACACTTTTTACTCAATTAAAGGGTAGTTTCATATGATCTTTTGAGTAAGATCAAGCTGATAGACCACAATGACATGTTTTCACAGCCTTTTTTGTTCACATTTCCGTCTGGTGCTGTCACGATCGTTGGAGGAAGTGGACCAATGCGCAGCGTGATGAGTGAACATACTTTAATTTGATTCACCACACGAAACAAAACAACAAAACGAGACGTGAAGTCCTAGGTAACAGACACAAACCATAAACGGAACAAGATCCCACAAAACACTGTGGAAAACAGGCTGCCTAAGTATGGTCCCCAATCAGAGACAACAAGCAACAGCTGACACTCGTTGCCTCTGATTGAGAACCACCCCGGCCAACACAGAAACACATGAGCTAGATAACGAACCTATAACCCAAACACATAGAAACTACACACCCTGGCTCAACATAACAGAGTCCCAGAGCCAGGGCGTGACAGTACCCCCCCCCCCCGAAGGCGGGGACTGCGACTGCGCCAAACATAAACCGAACAGGGGAGGGCCGGGTGGGCATTCCTCCTCGGAGGCGGTTCCGGCTCCGGGCTTGACCACCACCCTCCAACAATCCCCCAATAGCGCCCCTGGTCCGGTCTGGCCCCGCTGGCTGGAGCTGGACTGGACATTGGTGGAGCGGATTGCTTAGGCTCCGACGTGGAGCAGCTGACCGACCAGGCACCGGTGACCCAGGCACGGGCTGTGCCGGACTGACGACGCGCACCACAGGCTTGGTGCGGGGAGCAGGAACGGGCCGGACCGGAAAGACGACGCGCACCACAGGCTTGGTGCGGGGAGCAGGAACGGGCCGGACCGGGCTGACGATGCGCACCACAGGCTTGGTGCGGGAGGCAGGGACGGGCCGAACCGGGCTGACGAAGCGCACTATAGGCTTGGTGCGGGGATCAGAAACAGGCCGGGCCGGGCTGGAGACGCGCACCAATGGCTTGGTGCGGGGAGCAGGAACAGGCCGGGCCGGGCTGGCGACGCGCACCATTGGCTTGGTGCGGGGAGCAGGAACAGGCCGGGCCGGGCTGACGACGCGCACCATTGACTTGGTGCGGGGAGCAGGAACAGGCCGGGCCGGGCTGGCGACGCGCACCATTGGCTCCTGGACACGCTGCTTGGTCCAGGAGCTGCTTGGTTCAGTTTTGGTGGGATCTTCTGTCACGAACGTTTTGTTGTTTTCTTCGTGTGGTGAATCTAAATTAAAAGTATGTTCACTCATCACACTGCGCATTGGTCCACTTCCTCCAACGAGGAAGTGGACCAAATGTAAAAACAAAAAATGTAAAAACAAAACATTAAAAAAATTAAAAAATAACAAAAGCAAGGTAAAAAGAAAAGGACACAGAAACAGATCCAGATTCCTATTGCCTTTACGAGTCGTCTTTGACCATATCCAGTTAATCACATATAGCGGTTGGTCTTTCAGTACATTTTATGAAAAATGTTTTTTTTTGTGTTTTTTTTATCATTTCCTTGACAGTTGGCCATTCGAGTGCATCATGTAATTCTATGGAGAACATCTCATAACCACACTGCAGAACCTTTCTTGCTGCCTTATTTTGTGCTATTTGCGGTCTCTTTAGGTCACCAACACCTGCATTACTCCAGACAACAGTAGTTCATTTGACTATGGATGAGAGCTTGTGAGATTTGTTTTAGAATTTTCTCTACCTATCCCATAGGTATAAACACTGGTAATGGCTCTACCTTTCCCTCTGATAGGCTTTGTTTGCCATATTACACCTAATTTATATGTACACCTATCCAATCCTTTCAATATGTAGGAGTGCTTAGTGTCGATTTAGGATTCAACATTTAAACTGTGCAACACTCCTCAAATTTGCGAAAGGTAAACATTTTGTGTTCATAATGTTTTGTAAGGTATGCCTTGACAAAAAACAAACAGAGTAAACATTTATTTTTTTATTCTTTGTTTTTCATTGCATGCAAAAATACAGTATCTCCCTTCTCACTATTTCTTACGCAGTCTACTCATCCATCTTCAAGCTTTCATCCCTTCCCTGCTCTTCTATCACCCTCTCAGTTCCACCTCCAGCTGGCTCCCTCTTTTTCCTCTTCTCCAGTCTCTTCCTCTCTTCTTTCCTCCTCTTTTCTCTCTTCTTCTCCTCCTTTTTATGAATCTTTCGCTCCATCTACAGGAGCTCAGCTTTCTCTCTCTTTTTCAGCTCCACAGACCACTTCTTCTCTTTCTTAATCCTGTCTTTCATCATGGCATTGTGTATCTTAATCAGCCCCTCTAACCTCTTTTTCTCTGCCTTTTCCTTCTCTTTTATTTCCTTCTCTCTCTTTTTATGTTCTAACTTGTCCCTCTTTTTCTCAGCCTTCATGGCTTTCTTTTGCTCTTTCTCTCTCGCCTTCATCTCCTTTCTCTCTTTCTCGTCACCGTTCAACATCTTATTCAGTTTCATATTTTTCTATTTTTCCTCCATCTTTAAAAACGTGACTTTCTGCTTGAGGTTCATGGCCAGAAAGCCCACTCTTCCCAGGATGGTCTCTGCTCTCTCTGATGAAACCGTCCCATTGGAGATCTTGGATTGGGCAAGGTCCGCCTCACGCTTCAAACCCTCCCTCGGGCTCACCTCCTCCTTGACGCTCCTCTCTTCACTCTCAATGTCAATGCCTGTCCAATAATCCTAACAGGAAGACATTGACTCTAGATGTAATATTGTTCCAATGTGGCACATTCAATACACATTTGAGTGATCAACATACATTGATGTCCTCATGGGGCACACAATTTGGAGGACAGTAATTGAGGTAACTTGTTTATTTGTATCCCAAACCGATTTTATAATAGCCATGGATGTTCTTCCTGGGTCCACACCAAACGTAATACAAATGTTTACCCTAGTAAGGGGTGATGTTTTATACTATGAGCATAGAGTAGCAGGGTTGGGGTCAATTCCTTTTCAATTCCAGTCAATTCAGGAAGTACTTAATTCAATGCTTTGAATTGAAATGGAACAGACCCCCAACCCTGTAGAGTAGTAGTGTAAAATAGGACACCTACCTTTGCCTCTTCCAGCGTCCAGGGCCTGGGTTCCTCATCCTCTGACCTGCATATGGAGGCTCTCACTCTAACAGGCGTCTTAGTGGTCATGCAGAGCAGAGGGGTTGCCAGAGTTAAGTTAGCATCTGGGACCAGCTGGTGAGCATGAGGGCAGCGATCCACCTCTTCACTAGTGCCCTTCCCTTTCTGCTCTGGCTGCTTTTGGTCCTTGTCATGGATGCATGCCAGGCTTGGAGGAAATGCTAGGACAGGGCTTTTATCACTCATCAGTTCCTCTCTCTTGACAGTGGATGCAACTGCACTTGCCTCTGTGTTAACTGAGCACTCTGTGGTGTCCTCAACTGTCTCCTCTGGCTGCTTGTGGTCATTGTTGTTGTGAATGCATTGCAGACCTGGAGGACTTTTATCATCCCAGTTGTAAATGGCAACAGTTGCCTCTGTGTCGACTGAGCACTTTGTAGTGCACTCAACTGTCTTCCATAGCTGTTTGTGGTCATTGTTGTGGGTGCATGTCAGGATTAGAGGCAGTGTTGCAGGTGCAGGAGGACTTTTATTAGCCAAAAACACCTCTGTGTGTACAGTGGACATGGAAACGGCTGCTTCCCTGGCAACTGGACACTTGTTGGTGTCCTCTACTGCCTCCCCTGGCAGATTGTGGACAGTGGATACGGAAACGGCCGCTTCCCTGGACACTTGACTCTTGGTGGTGTCCTCTACTGCCTCCTCTGGCTGCTTGTGGTAATTGTCTAGAATGTGTGGCAACTTTGAAGGCAGCATTGGAGCTGGGCTTTTATCACCCAACAGGTCCTCTCCCTGGACAATGGATGTGCCTGCAGTGATCGCTGTGGTAACGGAGGACTCGGTGGCATCCTCTTTTGTCTCCTCGGTCAGTTTGTGGTCAGAGTCTCGGATACATGGCGAGCTTGGAGGCAGTGCTGCAGGGTCAGGAGGGCTTTGATCAGCTGCCATGTCCTCTTTGAGGTGAGTGGACACATCATTGTTTGTTTCACTGATAACTGGACACTTGGTGGTGCCCTCTACTGCCTCCCCTGGCAGTTTATAGTCAACTTCAAAGACAAGTGGCAGACTTGGAGGCAGCATTGGGACAGGGCATTTAGCTGTTGATCTGTACACTCCAAAATAAACAGTAGCTGTGCCTGCAGTGGTCTCTGTAGCAACTGAGACCTCATAGGTATCCTCTACTGTCTGCTCTGGTGGCATGAAGTCATCGTCAAAGACTGTTGGCAGGCATGGAGGCAGCACTGAAGGAAGACGTCTAGCTGCCCATCGATTCTCTCCCTTGACAGTGGCTGTGGTAGCAGTGGCCTCTGTGGCAACTGGGCACTCTGTGGCTGAAACAGCAGGCTGGGAGGTTTCGAGGAAATTTAATGAATTGCCAATGAACCGCTGAGCCAGTGGTGGGAGGGAGTAAGGATAGAATCTGTCCTCTTCCTTGACATTAGATATTGCCACTGGAGGAATTGAGACCTCAGTGGTGCCCTCTACTGCCTGATTTGGCTGCATGGAGTCTTCGTCAAAGAAGTGTGGCAGGTATCGATGCAGCATTGAGGAAAGATGTAGATCCCTCCATAGGTCCTCTCGTTTACCTGTAGATACATCTGCAGTGGCCTCTGTGGCAACTGGGCATTCAGCAGACTGGCAGGTTTCAGGGACAAAGTATGAAAATACAATGAACCGCTGTGCATCCTGAGCGCGTATGGCCAATGGAGAGGGGGGATGCAACATGGTTGGTATAGGCCTCTGATTGGTGAAAGCCAGTGGTGGGAGGGAGTCAATACAGTGAGCCATAAACTCAGTGAGAGGACAGTTGCTCACATCTCTCACATTCTGCGTGAGAAAAGAAACAGACATGACGAAAGTGATCACATTCAGTACATACATACATACTGTATTAGTCAGCACTATTTACTTATACATCACATATATATATATATATATATATATATATATATATATATATATATATATATAGTGTCCTCTCAGATGCTCTGCACCAGTCTGTCCCAACCCTGGGTCCCCTAGCCAATGGGCCAGCTAAGTGTAAAAATACATGCCCCACAGCCAGCATAACATTTGACATTTTAGCCATTTATCAGACGCTTTTATCCAGAACGACTTATAGTTAGTTAGTTCATTCAACTTAAGGTAGCTAGGTGAGACAACCACATAATCCTGATATGAGCGTCTATGATAAACGGTTGTTTATTTTTTATGACAAGACAACAATAAGAACTGAGGACATAAATACACTGAAACAGACAGACATGATACAACACATTTAGACAAGAACAGTTATAAGCATTGCCATGGTGTAGCCTAATACAAAAAGAAATAAGGACAAAACATTGTTAGCTTACATTCCATGGCATATGGAACATTTTGCCCTTACAATAACTTATATTTGCTTTAATTAATATTGTTAAATAGAACTCTAGTCGACTTTGTCAAAGTTGGTCTTGTTACCTCCTCAATCAGTCTTGGCATTTTCCTCGTCTTGAACCAAATTCTCTTCATCTTCTTCTCCTGATCCTTCTGGATCTGCAAAACCAGAGCCAACCTGGCTCCCAGCTCCATCACGTAGTCTGTCTGGATCGCCCTTTCCTCCAACCGACACTCACCCCTCCTCTGTGTCAGCGTTGAACCCTCCATGTCTTCCTCTTAGCTAACAATAACTCTGGAAAATGCATAACGTTGTAGTAAGTGGGTGTTGCTAAACAAATAATAATGCATCTCTTTACAATGTGAACACGTTTTCTTCCCAGCTACTTACAATTAAGCAAGTGAGAATCCTGCTCCAGATATGTTTACGCAATAGGCCTATCTGAATTACTAGTAAAAAGTTGGCTACTGGAAAAGCGACCAAGTTCAAATGAATCGATTTTGGCTGTTCTTATCATTTCGTGAACAACATCCTTTATGACATCATCATTGTGATGCAAGGCGTTGCCATGGCAGATGAAAAAGCACAACACAGACTTTAAAAAGCAAACTTCAGGCTCTTTCTGTACCTTACTATTGAGCCTTATTCAACCCCTCATGTAGCTCTACTCCATATTGGGCCTGGTTCTCACAAACCACACTGATCACTTCCATCATATCATTGGAAACACTGTGTTTTGGGTAGAAAATGACTCTATATCCATGCAGGACCTAACTTGTACAGTTTCATCTATTTTAAAATCCAAGGAGGTAAAAACGCCAGTCTTCTCTTTGAGTGCCCCTGAGTGCACCTCAATTTAAAGAGGTCTATCAATTCAACCACTTGAAATGGATGTCCATTCAATTAAGAACATATTATTCTTATTAGAAATGAGTCAGCTACAAATTAGGTAGGCATACTTGTTTTTTTACACAACCTACTCTTTTGGTACATATTTATTGAGATAATTGATTACAACATTTGTTGGTGATTAACACAGAGAGAGTTTTTTTTTTTCTGTCATCAATAGAATGCATTAGCCATTAGGCTGGCTCACTACAATTGTAACATGACATTTCAGGTGTCAGGATGAAGCATTTTCTCACAAAAAGAGGACTCAAGCAAACTATCTCTCTTCAACAGTTTCACTAGTCATGTTAGGTCTACTTAAAATGTCACATTCATACACAAGTAATTTGAAAATAAGTTATACTACTGAAACACATTCACAATAAGTTATATTACAACCTACTTCTGAAGTAAGCAGTGTGTTCTCTCACTAATGAAATAGGACATTAATAATCTGTCAGTGGTTAGTTGAATCAGTCTCTTTGCACTGTTCAGTTTGTCTGTGCAACAGGTAACCTTCCAGAATCGGAATCTTGTGATGTCACAATGGAGTCCCCATTGCCATGGTTACCCACAGCAGCTTTCATGTGTAATCAAATGCTGGCAGAATTTAGTTAGTATTTTTCGTACCTATGCAGCACAGTCATACCTAATATATACAATGAATCCATATAACCTAATTTTTTATTAAAATAAAATGCTGTAACTCATATAAAATGGTTGACCATTCAAACGACATGTGTTTTGCCTAATTAAAAGTCAATATGTTTTAGATATCATAACTAGCAGCCAGGCTTACTTAGGTTGTTTGTTAGATCTCAGCCTACCACTAATGTCAATATTTTTCATCATCATCATCATCAATGAAATACATAGGCTACCTTACTACAGTAAAACAAGTCTTCCATAGTCTATGTCACCTCAGTAACAAAGTTCCAAAAAAGAAATGAGGGTTCAAGAAAACATCTCTCTTCAATGGCCTCAGCTATTAGCCATATGATCAACAAGGTCAAATGCAGCACTAAAATCAAGAAGCAGCTCATCCACACGTTTATCTTGTTCAAGTGACCTGAGCCAATTATCGATTAAATCAACCAGAGCTGTTGCAGTCGAGTGATCCTTACGGTATCTTTACGGTACGCATGCTCATAGAGGGATAAAATTAGCTGGATGTGTAATTATATAGGCCCAAAAAATGTAATTGAAGAGTAGGTGTCATTGATGTTTAGCATTTTAGTTTAATAAATTCTTAAATAAGGAAATCAATATCAGCTGACTATACAACAGTATTGTTTAAAATTATGTTTGAACATTTTCTTATCCATGTCTTTTCAGTTGATATAACCAAACAGACAACCTTTGTTGCTCAAGAGCGTCACACATTCCTCCATTCATTCTCTATAAAATTCCCCTCCATCACATTCCTCTATCATATTCCCTCTTTTATATTCCCTCTATTATATTCCTCTCCATCATATTCCACTCCATCATAATACTCACTATCATATTACCTCTATAATGTTCCTCTTTATTTATACAGGGAATCCCAATTGAGACCAGTGTCTCTTTTTCAATGGTGCCCTGTGTTATATCAATTAACAATCCAAACAGCTTAAACAGATAAAATTACATACAGAGCAGAAAATATATAGAGCAAAAATATTAGACTTGAACATATACATTTCACAACGACAAGTATTGTATTTAACCAGTTGAGCTGACAACCATTTTGCACTGTTTCACTAGGGCTTTAGTCATCAATCTAGCAAGAGGGCAATATTTTATTAATGTAGTGGTGTCCCTCCCCCCAGGAAGCTATGACCTTTAGCTTTCACCTGGAATTGTTCATTTATGTCTGAGAAAAAAAACACTTTTCAAACCATATGATCTAGTACACAAGAAAAGTATAATACAACCTTCTTTACTACTTTGCCAAACATTTCATGACATTAGTGATAGTCAAAATCTGTAAAATGTGTGAATGTCTAAATTAACATTTGGGCCATTTAACCAGTGTGCATCCCTCCTATAGACAATGGGAGAAGGGTTATGTAAAGTTCTCGATTTTGTCGTTCTGAACAAATGTTTGACTTCCACACAAAATTACTTCTTGACTTATTTTAGGGTTAAGGAAGTGTGTAGGTCACATTCTTTATCGTAGAGCTATGAACGTTATTTCTTTAGCTCTGCCTGCTCAAGACAAATTCAGTGATTGCTTTGCCATGTCTGTGCCGTGAAGCAGTCAAGCTGGATAAATGTTTTTCCTGGAACGCCCCTTTGATGTAGCGTTGCAGTGAAGTGATATAAATTGATGTAATGATGCATCCGACCACCGGAGGGAGGCAAATACAAGTTTATTAGACAGAGGACGTTTACCTGGTTCTAGGAAGGTCTAGATGGATGTCTTCTGAAATATAACACGGTGGGAAATCAATCAAATATGTCATGTAAACATTTACATATTTTTTAAAGAAATTCTAGCGCCCGAATTCGGGGACTGTCAGCCTAAGAGGTTTTACGTCTTAAAGTGATCTAATGAAACAAATCCTCTCTGTCACATTCCTCTCAATATATTCCCTCTATCATATTCCCCTCTATCCTAATCCCTCTATCATATTCCTCTCTATCATATTCCTCTCCACCCACTCCTCCTCCTTCCTCCTCTCCCTCATCTCAGTGCAGCCCCTCTCCATCCACTAGAGCAGGAAGTCTCTGGGCTCAGTGAGGTCCAGCTCAGACTGAAGAGAGGCCGTTTTAACTCTTTTCTCCTTTAGCTGTTCCTCCAGCCTGGCAAGTACTATCTCCTTGTCAACCAAGCAACGTGATCTGGACTTTGAGTTGATCTGACGTCTCTTTTGCTTGAGACATTTCTCTTTGCTTCTCATCTCTTGAGTATTCCAGCACACTAATGTCCTTCTTTAAGTAGCATAAATCTGAGGCTACCTCTTTTTTCAGATCCTCATGTGCTTCTCTTATAGGTTTGAATGTGTGTCCTCTGTCGTCTCACCCATCTCTGCAGATCACAGATATCAGCTTACTGTCCGTCTCACAGAACAGCCTCAGAGCCTCTCCATGTTCACGACATTCATCTCTCTACTGGTTCCTCTCTCGACTGTAGCTCTGTCTTTTAGCATCTTCCTCCAGTTTCAGCTAGTAGGCCACGTTCCTGATCAGTCTGTTGATCTGGAAGATTCTGTCTCTGACCAGAGCCCTGCCCACTTGACAGAGTTGGTGTCCAGCATTCAGGCTGTCTTGGAGGCATCTCTTGCAGAAGGTGTGCTGATAGCTTAGAGACACAGGGTCAGTGTAGATGTCTGTGCAGATGGAACAGCACAGGTGGTCTGCCAGGTCAGAGGAAGCCGTTGCCATAATGACTGTGCTCGTGCTCAGTGTGTGAGAGACAAAGAGGCAGTGTCCGAATACCCATATTAGAGTACTAAATAGTATATAAAAACATTTAGTTTTTTAGTATGTGAAATTTAGAAATTATGCCGCGTTCACATGCTAGTCGGACCTAGGAAACTCTGAAATGTCCGACTTGTTGATCCGTTGAATGCGGCACGTGTATAACTACAACCAGTAAGCACGTCTGAAATGTCCGGGTTTCCAAGTTCCGACTAGCACGTGAACGCTGCAATAGTACTAAGAATGCGTCATCTAATGCGCGATTGCATTGACTCCCGTCATTCGTTCATTTCGGTACAGCGCGTCAATTTATCTGACTATCAGCTGTTGCCAAACAAGTGAGTCAGAAAATAAGAGTGTATTATACTAGATCAAAGGCAATATTAGTATGCAGTTTAAGTAAGTATTACGCTAGAATGGATATTCAGACACAGCTAGTAACAGGTCTGTCTTGGAAAATACATGTATGTTCTTGAAGTACGCAGTCAAATTAACATTAGCTTTAAAGCCCTCATGAAGAATACTGACAGACTTCTTGTAAAGGTAGAGGCATGTGACTATCATAAAGCAAGACAGACTAAAGTTCAGTGTCAGTGACAACTTTCAGTGTGGGTGTAGGGAAAAAGCTAAAACACAAGTGAATAAAGGATTGGTTTTATTATCCATACAGTATAAATAGGAAATGTCTAATAAACAAATTATTCCAACTAATTATTTGGATTGGAGATGACTGCTTTAGACTGTTGATGCACACATTGAGGTCAGCAAGCACCAAATAAGTGTCCAGCATGCTCTAGTGGTTATTACAAGTAACTACACATATCACACCACAACAGCTAACATAGTGTCTCACTCCCTCTCCTCCTCTCCTCCTCTCCCTCTTGTCTCCTCTGTTCTTCCTCTATTCCTCCTCCTCTCCTCCTTGACCTCTCAGCAGCTCCAGCTGGATAGAGTGACGGTGAGGTGACCTCCTGCCTCTCTCACTGGAGGGCGGGAGAGGGGGAAAAAAGAGGATGAGGAGGAGGTGGAGAGAAAGAGAGTAGGAATGGAAGAGGAGGGGGAGAGGGGTAGAGGAGGCAGAAAGCCTGGTCTAAGTATTGCTTTAAAGGGAAGAGAGGGGGAGGAGGAGAGAGCGCGAGAGATGGGGGGAGTGGGAGAAAGAGGGGAGGAGGGGGAGGGCAGCTGTGTCCGACACACCATCCTTATGACGTGGGGGACAGGGAGCTGCTAGCAGTGGTCCAGGCACTAATGGTATGGAGGCATTGGCTAGAGGGGGCTCAACACCCTTTCCTCATTTTGACAGACCACCGAAACCTGGAGTACATCCGGGCAGCTAGGAGACTGAACCCTCGCCAGGCTAGGTGGAATATGTTTCTGGCCCGGTTCGTTTTTAAGATCACGTACATCCCTGGGTCCCAGAATGGTAAGGCAGATGCTCTGTCCCGGCGGTATGACACGGAGGAGAGGTCCGTTGAGCCCACGCCCATACTCCCGCCGTCTTGCCTGGTGGCACCGGTGGTGTGGGAGGTCGATTCCGAAATCGAGCGGGCGTTGCGTACTGATCCTAGCCCTCCACAGTGTCCTGTGGGTCGGACGTACGTGCCGTTCGAGGTTCGGGATCGACTTATATATTGGGCTCACACGTCACCCTCCTCTGGACATCCAGGGATTGGCCGGACGGTGCACTGCCTTAGCACTAAGTACTGGTGGCCAACGTTAGCCAGGGATGTGAGGGTTTATGTTTCCTCCTGTTCGGTATGTGCCCAGTGTAAGGCACCCAGACATTTGCCCAGGGGTAAGTTACAACCCCTGCCCGTTCCTCAACGACCCTGGTCTCACCTCTCGGTGGATTTCATTACTGATCTTCCCCTCTCCCAGGGAAATACCACCATCCTGGTCATTGTGGATCGGTTCTCGAAGGCCTGTCGTCTCCTTCCCATGCCGGGTCTTCCCACTGCCCTACAGACCGCTGAGGCACTATTCACTCACGTCTTCCGGCATTACGGGGTACCCGAGGATATAGTGTCTGATCGAGGCCCCCAGTTCACCTCTCGAGTCTGGAGAGCGTTCATGGAGCGCTTGGGGGTCTCGGTGAGCCTTACCTCGGGGTACCACCCGGAGAGCAATGGGCAGGTTGAACGAGTAAACCAGGATGTGGGTAAGTTTCTGAGGTCGTATTGCCAGGGCTGGCCGGAGGAGTGGGCGAGATATGTTCCCTGGGCCGAGATGGCACAGAACTCTCTCCGCCACTCCCCCACTAAACTAACCCCTTTCCAGTGTGTGTTAAGGTACCAGCCGGTTCTGGCACCTTGGCATGAGAGCCAGATCGAGGCCCCTGCGGTGGATGAGTGGGTGTGGCGCTCGGAGGAGACGTGGAACGCTGCTCACGTACATCTGCAGCGGGCCATCCGTCGACACAAGGCGAGCGCCGATCTCCACCGCAGTGAGGGACCGGTGTATGCACTGGGAGATCGAGTCTGGCTCTCGACCAGAAACCTGCCCCTCCGCCTGCCCTGCCGGAAGCTGGGTCGGCGGTTGGTGGGGCCTTTTAAAGTCCTGAGGAGGTTGAACGAGGTGTGTTACAGATTACAACTTCCTATTGAGTATAAGAATATTAACCCCTCGTTCCATGTGTCTCTCCTCAGGCCGGTGGTAGCTGGTCCACTCCAGGATTGTGAGATAGCAGAGACTCCTCCGCCCCCGCTGGACATCGAGGGGGCTCCGGCGTACACAGTTCGGTCCATCCAGGATTCGAGACGCCGGATGGGGGGTCTCCAATATCTCGTGGAGTGGGAGGGGTACGGTCCGGAGGAGCGGTGCTGGGTGCCGAGGAGAGATATCTTAGACCCGTCTCTTCTGACTGAGTTCCATCGTGGTCATCCCACGCACCCTGCTCCGCGTCCTCCTGGTCGTCCCCGAGGCCGGGGTCGGCGCACGGCTGGGGCCGCGCGTCAAGGGGGGGTACTGTCACGGTTTCGGCCGAGGCTGCTCCTTCTCCTTGTTCGGGCAGGCTTCGGCGGTCGTCGTCCCCGGAGTACTAGCTGCCACCGTTCGTTGTGTCTGTGTGTGTTTGGTTTGGTCTGATTTGTTACACCTGTTGCTCATTTCGTCTTGATTATGTGTCCTTTAAGTTCTCGTTGTTTCTGTCTTGTGGTTGTGTGTAGTTGTTCTATGTCAGCAGGTGTTGCCAGTCAGTTTGTGCTCTATGTTATTTAGAAAGTCCGCACGTTGTGCATTTGTTGTACTTTTACGCTGAGTGCGTTTATTTTTCCCTTGTTCAACCGGCTCTGTTTTTAGCCGTTGTTTCTGTGGACTTTATTAAAGTGTTTTTGGACTTGCATCTGCATCCTGCAATTGAGTCCACACCACACCTACGCCCGGCCTTGACACAGTCAAGCTGGATAAATGTTTTTCCTGGAACGCCCCTTTGACTTAACGTTGCAGTGTGTGCACACATTGATGCACACATTGAGGTCAGCAATCACCAAATAAGTGTCCAGCTTGCTCTAGTGGTTATTACAAGTAACTACACATATCACACCACAACAGCTAACATAGTGTCTCACTCCCTCTCCTCCTCTCCTCCTCTCCCCCTTGTCTCCTCTGTTCTTCCTCTATTCCTCCTCCTCTCCTCCTCGCCCTCTCAGCAGCTCCAGCTGGATAGAGTGACGGCGAGGTGACCTCCTGCCTCTCTCACTGGAGGGCGGCTTTAGACTGTTGATATGCATGCACACATTGAGGTCAGCAAGCACCAAATAAGTGTCCAGCATACTCTAGTGGTTATTACAAGTAACTACACATATCACACCACAACAGCTAACATAGTGTCTCACTCCCTCTCCTCCTCTCCTCCTCTCCCTCTTGTCTCCTCTGTTCTTCCTCTATTCCTCCTCCTCTCCTCCTCGCCCTCTCAGCGGCTCCAGCTGGATAGAGTGACGGTGAGGTGACCTCCTGCCTTTATCACTGGAGGGCGGGAGAGGGGGAACAAAGGAGGAGGAGGAGGAGGTGGAGAGAAAGAGAGTAGGAATGGAAGAGGAGGTGGAGAGGGGTAGAGGAGGCAGAAAGCCTGGTCTAAGTATTGCTTTAAAGGGAAGAGAGGGGGAGGAGGAGAGAGCACGAGAGATGGGGGGGAGTGGGAGAAAGAGGGGAGGAGGGGGAGGAGGGGGAGGAGGGGGAGGGCAGCTGTGTCCGACACACCATTCTTATACCTGCAACAGGTAGGCCAGGGGGTGGGACCTCTAGGTGAGACTAATAACATGATAAGGGGGGCAGGTGAAGAAGGGGTGGAGCTGGAGTCAAGGAGGGGAGGGTGTTCCTATGAGCCCCCTGCCAGCGAGACGGGGAGCAGGGAGGAAGTCTGTCCACGGAGCATTTCTGGGTCATTGGGTCACCTCCATTGATATTAGATCCCCCTCTACAATGTAAAGCATTTTGAGTACTGGGGGGTTTTCTGTATAAATCCAAGGTGAAACCTCCAGGGGCTAGCCTTCTCTCAGGGAATAGTCTGCTCTGGGCTGCCTGTGAAAGGTGCTCCTCTGTGGGAAAGAGGAGAGAACAAGAGCCCCCAGAAGAGATCTCCTTATGGTAGTGATGGACAGATCAACTCTCCTTGTCATCTTCCACCTCTTCCTCGGCCTTCTCCCTCCTTTCCTTCTTACAGTCGTGATGGAGAGAACCCTTTTCTCCCTTTCCTCCTTCCTCTCCTCCCTCTTTCTCTTCCTCTACCTACCTCTCCCTCCTTCCCTCTTGGTAAACCTTGTTTAGTCGAGCCAGATTGTGGATAGCTAGCCATGGTTCAGACCACTGTCGCTGTCTGGGAGGGGGGATACAGGACTGGTCCACTGGACTCAGCTCACATGGGGAGAACCTGCTGCTGCTGCCACTCCCCCTCTTACCTGGGATGAGATCACGTTTGGAGGAAACCTGGCACCATCCCTACGGTGAAGCATGGTGGTGGCAGCATCATGCTGTGGGGAGGATTTTCAGGGACAGGGACTGGGAACACGCCCCATTCACTTCGACGGGGCTGTAGTGGAGCGGGTCGAGAGTTTCAAGTTCCTTGGTGTCCACATCACGAACAAACTATCATGGTCCAAACACACCAAGACAGTCGTGAAGAGGGCACGACAACGCCTTTTCCACCTCAGGAGACTGAAAATATTTGACATTGGTCCCAAGATCCTCAAAAAGTTATACAGCTGCACGATCGAGAGCATCCTGACCGGTTGCATCACCGCCTGGTATGGCTCCTTAACAGCTTCTATCCCCAAGCCATAAGACTGCTGAACAATTAATCAAATGGCCACCCAGATTATTTACATTGACACCTCCCCCCTTTGTTTTTACACTGCTGCTACTCGCTGTATATTATCTATGCATAGTTACTTTACCCCTACCTAAATGTACAAATTACCTCAACTAACCTGTACCCCCACACATTGACTCGGTACCGGTACCCCTTGTATATAGCCTCGTTATTATTTTATTGTGTTAATATATATATATATTTTTTACTTTAGTGTATTTAGTAAATATTTTCTTAACTCTATTTCTTGAACTGCATTGTTGGTTAAGGGCTTGTAAGTAAGCATTTCACGGTAAGGTCTACACCTGTTGTATTCGGCACATGACAAATACAATTTGATTTGATTTGATTTGGAGACTAGTCAGGATCAATGGAAAGATGAACAGAGCAATTCACAGAGAAATCATTGATGAAAACCTGCTCCAGAGCGCTCAAGACCTCAGACTGGGGCTAAGGTTCACCTTCCAGCAGGACAACGACCCTAAGCACACAGCCAAGACAACGCAGGAGTGGCTTCGGGACAAGTCTCTGAATGTCCTTGAGTGGCCCAGCCAGAAACCGGACTTGAACCCGATCTAATATCTCTGGAGAGACCTGAAAATAGCTGTTCAGCGACAAACCCTATCCAACCTGACAGAGCTTGAGAGGATCTGCAGAGAAGAATGGGAGAAACTCCTCAAATACAGGTGTGCCAAGCTTGTAGCGTCATACCCAAGAAGACTAGAGGCTGTAATCGCTGCCAAAGGTGCTTCAACAAAGTACTGAGTAAAGGGTCTGAATACTTATGTAAATGTGATATTTCCATTTGTTATTTTTAATACATTTATAAAAAAGTCTAAAAACCTGTTCTTATTTTGTCATTATGGGGTGTTGTGTGTAGATTGATGAGGAAAAAAAACAATTTAATCAATTTTAGAATAAGACAAAGTGTGGAAAAAGTCAAGGGGTCTGAATACTTTACAAATGCACTCAATTAGATTTTGTTCAAAATAATTTATAGGGCAGCCAATAATTGTGACACGCATGTTTTTGAATAACACAATGATATCTTGATGACGATTATTTTTCTATTTCAACATTTTTTTCTCAATTAAAGGGTAGTTTCATATGATCTTTTGAGTAAGATCAAGCTGATAGACCACAATGACATGTTTTCACAGCCTTTTTTGTTCACATTTCCGTCTGGTGCTGTCACGATCGTTGGAGGAAGTGGACCAATGCGCAGGGTGATGAGTGAACATACTTTAATTTGATTCAACACACGAAACAAAACAACAAAACGAGACGTGAAGTCCTAGGTAACAGACACAAACCATACACGGAACAAGATCCCACAAAACACTGTGGAAAACAGGCTGCCTAAGTATGGTCCCCAATCAGAGACAACAAGCAACAGCTGACACTCGTTGCCTCTGATTGAGAACCACCCCGGCCAACACAGAAACACATGAGCTAGATAACGAACCTATAACCCAAACACATAGAAACTACACACCCTGGCTCAACATAACAGAGTCCCAGAGCCATGGCGTGACAGTACCCCCCCCCCAAAGGCGCGGACTGCGACTGCGCCAAACATAAACCGAACAGGGGAGGGCCGGGTGGGCATTCCTCCTCGGAGGCGGTTCCGGCTCCGGGCTTGACCACCACCCTCCAACAATCCCCCAATAGCGCCCCTGGTCCGGTCTGGCCCCGCTGGCTGGAGCTGGACTGGACATCGGTGGAGCATATTGCTTATGCTCCGATGTGGAGCAGCTGACCGGTACCTGACCAGGCACCGGTGACCCAGGCATAGGCTGTGCCGGAAAGACGACGCGCACCACAGGTTTGGTGCGGGGAGCAGGAACGGGCCGGACCGGGCTGACGACGCACACCACAGGCTTGGGGCGGGGAGCAGGAACAGGCCGGGCCGGGCTTGCGACGCGCACCATTGGCTCCTGGACACGCTGCTTGGTCCAGGAGCTGCTTGGTCCAGTTTTGGTGGGATCTTCTGTCACAAACGTTTTGTTGTTTTCTTCGTGTGGTGAATCTAAATTAAAAGTATGTTCACTCATCACGCTGCGCATTGGTCCACTTCCTCCAACGATCGTGACAGAAGATCCCACCAAAACTGGACCAAGCTGCGTGTCCAGGAGCCAACGCCAGAGGTAACTCTAGCGGCTATCCACTTCGACTGGGCCAAGCAGCGTGTCCAGGAGCCAACGCCAGAGGTAACTCTAGCGGATATTCACTTCTACTGGGTCAAGCAACGTGTCCAGGAGCCAACGCCAGAGGTAACTCTAGCGGATATCCACCTCGACTGGGTCAAGCCGCGTGAGGAGGAGAGAGGTTGGACTTGGGAGCAGAGGCTGGAGAGTCTGGCGAAAGCCATGGAGGCCATATCCACGGGGGAGAGACAAACCCCCCAAAAAATTAAGGGGGGGGGCTCACACCGTGGACGACGGGGCTGCTGGAGGCAGATAAGGGGCGAGTTAGTGGACGAGGAGAGAAGGCCACCGGGTTACGGGAGCCATTGGCGAGTAGAGGGAAGGAAAATGTAGAGGCACGGCGAGAGGTACTGAGGTGTGTTGCCAGTCCGGTCCGGCCCGTTCCTGAACCCCGGGTAAGGCCAGTGGTGTGTGTTCCCAGCCCGGTCCGTCCTGTTCCTGCCCCTCGCACCAAGCCAATTGTGCGCGTCGCCAGCCCGGACCGGCCTGTTCCTGCTCCCCGCACCAAGCCTATGGTGTGCGTCGCCAGCACGGCACCGCCTGTTCCTGCTCCACGCACCAAGCCAATGGTGCGCGTCGCCAGCCCGGCCCGGCCTTTTCCTGCTCCCCGCACCAAGCCAATAGTGCGTGTCGCCAGCCCGGCCCGGCCTGTTCCTGCTCCCCGCACCAAGCCTGTAGTGCACTTCATCAGCCCGGTTCGGCCCGTCCCTGCTCCCCGCACCAAGCCTGTGGTGTGCGTCGTCAGCCCGGTCCGGCCCGTTCCTGCTCCCCGCACCAAGTTTGTGGTGTGCGTCGTCAGTCTGGTCCGGCCCGTTCCTGCTCCCCGCACCAAGCCTGTGATGCGCGTCGTCAGTCCGGCACAGCCCATGCCTGGGTCACCGGTGCCTGGTCAGGTACCGGTCAGCTGCTCCACATCGAAGCCTAAGCAATCCGCTCCACCGATGTCCAGTCCAGCTCCAGCCAGCGGGGCCAGACCGGACCAGGGGCGCTACGTAGGGTGGTGGTCAAGCCCGGAGCCGGAACCGCCTCCGAGGAGGAATGCCCACCCGGCCCTCCCCTGTTCGGTTTATGTTTGGCGCGGTCGCAGTCGGCGCCTTTGGGGGGGGGGTACTGTCACGCCCTGGCTTTGGGACTCTGTTATGTTGAGCCAGGGTGTGTTGTTTCTATGTGTTTTGTGTTCTAGGTTGATTATCTAGCTCATGTGTTTCTGTGTTGGCCGGGGTGGTTCTCAATCAGAGGCAACGAGTATCAGCTGTTGCTTGTTGTCTCTGATTGGGAACCATACTTAGGCAGCCTGTTTTCCACAGTGTTTTGTGGGATCTTGTTCCGTGTATGGTTTGTGTCTGTTACCTAGGACTTCACGTCTCGTTTTGTTGTTTTGTTTCGTGTGGTGAATCAAATTAAAGTATGTTCACTCATCACCCTGCGCATTGGTCCACTTCCTCCAACGATCGTGACAGAAGATCCCACCAAAACTGGACCAAGCTGCGTGTCCAGGAGCCAACGCCAGAGGTAACTCTAGCGGCTATCCACTTCGACTGGGCCAAGCAGCGTGTCCAGGAGCCAACGCCAGAGGTAACTCTAGCGGATATTCACTTCTACTGGGTCAAGCAGCGTGTCCAGGAGCCAACGCCAGAGGTAACTCTAGCGGATATCCACCTCGACTGGGTCAAGCCGCGTGAGGAGGAGAGAGGTTGGACTTGGGAGCAGAGGCTGGAGAGTCTGGCGAAAGCCATGGAGGCCATATCCACGGGGGAGAGACAAACCCCCCAAAAAATTAAGGGGGGGGGCTCACACCGTGGACGACGGGGCTGCTGGAGGCAGATAAGGGGCGAGTTAGTGGACGAGGAGAGAAGGCCAACGGGTTACGGGAGCCATTGGCGAGTAGAGGGAAGGAAAATGTAGAGGCACGGCGAGAGGTACTGAGGTGTGTTGCCAGTCCGGTCCGGCCCGTTCCTGAACCCCGGGTAAGGCCAGTGGTGTGTGTTCCCAGCCCGGTCCGTCCTGTTCCTGCCCCTCGCACCAAGCCAATTGTGCGCGTCGCCAGCCCGGACCGGCCTGTTCCTGCTCCCCGCACCAAGCCTATGGTGTGCGTCGCCAGCACGGCACCGCCTGTTCCTGCTCCACGCACCAAGCCAATGGTGCGCGTCGCCAGCCCGGCCCGGCCTTTTCCTGCTCCCCGCACCAAGCCAATAGTGCGTGTCGCCAGCCCGGCCCGGCCTGTTCCTGCTCCCCGCACCAAGCCTGTAGTGCACTTCATCAGCCCGGTTCGGCCCGTCCCTGCTCCCCGCACCAAGCCTGTGGTGTGCGTCGTCAGCCCGGTCCGGCCCGTTCCTGCTCCCCGCACCAAGTTTGTGGTGTGCGTCGTCAGTCTGGTCCGGCCCGTTCCTGCTCCCCGCACCAAGCCTGTGATGCGCGTCGTCAGTCCGGCACAGCCCATGCCTGGGTCACCGGTGCCTGGTCAGGTACCGGTCAGCTGCTCCACATCGGAGCCTAAGCAATCCGCTCCACCGATGTCCAGTCCAGCTCCAGCCAGCGGGGCCAGACCGGACCAGGGGCGCTACGTAGGGTGGTGGTCAAGCCCGGAGCCGGAACCGCCTCCGAGGAGGAATGCCCACCCGGCCCTCCCCTGTTCGGTTTATGTTTGGCGCGGTCGCAGTCGGCGCCTTTGGGGGGGGGGTACTGTCACGCCCTGGCTTTGGGACTCTGTTATGTTGAGCCAGGGTGTGTTGTTTCTATGTGTTTTGTGTTCTAGGTTGATTATCTAGCTCATGTGTTTCTGTGTTGGCCGGGGTGGTTCTCAATCAGAGGCAACGAGTATCAGCTGTTGCTTGTTGTCTCTGATTGGGAACCATACTTAGGCAGCCTGTTTTCCACAGTGTTTTGTGGGATCTTGTTCCGTGTATGGTTAGTGTCTGTTACCAAGGACGTCACGTATCGTTTTGTGGTTTTGTTTTGTGTGGAAATAAATAAGTATGTTCGCAAATCACGCTGCGCATTGGTCCACTTCCTCCAACGGTCGTGACAGGTGCCAATAATTCAGGAGGGCACTGTACACTTCTACTCATCACTTAGAAACTGTAATGGAAGAAGTCTTCATTGTTACCCTTATCTCTCTCCCTTTGATTACCCTCATGTCAGTCATACATTATATTACAAAATATTAAGCTTCAAAGGCAAAAAATATGATTAGACAAATAATATTTATTTGAATGATACATTATGTTACTGTTACCGCAGCCATTGCTAGCTAGCCAACACTACCAGCTAGCAGTACTGTAGCAACTAAATACAATATCCTTTTAGCCAGCTACATTCATTCGCAGCGACGCCGTTTTTCAAACAAAGTCAACACCGCAGCCATTGCTAGCTAGCCAACGCTACCAGCTAGCAGTACTGTAGCAACTAAATACAATATAATTTTAGCCAGCTACATTTGTTCACAGCGACGCCGTTTTTCAAACAAAGTCAACACAGCAGCCATTGCTAGCTAGCCAACACTACCAGCTAGCAGTACTGTAGCAACTAAATACAATATCATTTTAGCCAGCTACATTCGTTCGCAGCGATGCCATTTTTCAAACAAAGTCAAAACCACAGCCATTGCTAGCTAGCCAACACTACCAGCTAGCAGTACTGTAGCAGCTAAATACAATATAATTTTAGTCAATGAGAATTTTGCAACGTAAAGCTTCCCTTTCTGAACATTCGAGATGTGTAGTCCACTTGTGTAGCTAGCATGACTGACTTTGTGCTAGCTAGCCAACGTTTAATTATTGCTCTCTCCTCTGCTCTTGTCCTTCTAGACCTGTATGCTGCCTTTGATACTGTGAACCATCAGATCCTCCTCTCCACCCTCTCCGAGCTGGGCATCTCCGGCGCGGCTCACTCTTGGATTGCGTCCTACCTGACCGGTCGCTCCTACCAAGTGGCGTGGCGAGAAGCTGTCTCTGCACCACGTACTCTCACCACTGGTGTCGCCCAGGGCTCAGTTCTAGGCCCTCTCCTATTCTCGCTATACACCAAGTCACTTGTCTCTGTCATATCCTCACATGGCCTCTCCTATCATTGCTACGCTGACGATACACAACTAATCTTCTCCTTTCCCCCTTCTGATAACCAGGTGGCGAATCGCATCTCTACATGTCTGGCAGACATATCAGTATGGATGACGGATCACCACCTCAAGCTGAACCTTGGCAAGACGTAGAAGCTCTTCCTCCCGGGGAAGGACTGCCCGTTCCATGATCTAGCCATCACGGTTGACTACTCCGTTGTGTCCTCCTCCCAGAGTGCGAAGAGCCTTGGCGTAACCCTGGACAACACCCTGTCGTTCTCCGCTAACATCAAGGCGGTGACCCGATCCTGTAGGTTCATGCTCTACAACATTCGGAGAGTACGACCCTGCCTTACACAGGAAGCGGCACAGGTCCTAATCCAGGCACTTGTCATCTCCCGTCTGGATTACTGCAACTAGCTGTTTGCTGGGCTCCCTGCCTGTGCCATTAAACCCCTACAACTCATCCAGAATGCCGCAGCCCATCTGGTGTTCAACCTTCCCAAGTTCTCTCACGTCACCCCGCTCCTCCGCACACTCCACTGGCTTCCAGTTGAAGCTCGCATCTGTTACAAGACCATGGTGCTTGCCTATGGAGCTGTGAGGGGAACGGCACCTCCGTACCTTCAAACTCTGATCAGTCCCTACACCCAAACGAGGGCATTGCGTTCATCCACCTCTGGACTGCTGGCTCCCCTTCCTCTGCGGAAGCATAGTTCCCGCTCAGCCCAGTCAAAACTGTTCGCTGCTCTGGCACCCCAATGGTGGAACAAGCTCCCTCACGACGCCAGGACAGCAGAGTCACTCACCACCTTCCGGAGACATTTGAAACCCCAACTCTTTAAGGAATACCTGGGATAGGATAAAGTAATCATTCTACCCCCCCCACACACAAAAAAAAAATATTATACAAAAAAATACTACGAATTTAAATAAAAAATTATAAAGTGGTTATGCCACTGGCTATAAGGTGAATGCACCAATTTGTAAGTCGCTCTGGATAAGAGCGTCTGCTAAATGACGTAAATGTAAATGTAAATTTAAATTTAAATTTAAATTTAAATGAAATGTTTTTGTAATTATTACATTTTACGAAATGTAAAAACAAAACATTAAAAAAATGAAAAAATAACAAAAGCAAGGTAAAAAGAAAAGGACACAGAAACAGATCCAGATTCCTATTGCCTTTACGAATCGTCTTTGACCATATCCAGTTAATCACATATAGCGGTTGGTCTTTCAGTACATTTTATGAAAAATGTTTTTTTTTGTGTTTTTTTTATCATTTCCTTGACAGTTGGCCGTTCGAGTGCATCATGTAATTCTATGGAGAACATCTCATAACCACATTGCAGAACCTTTCTTGCTGCCTTATTTTGTGCTATTTGCGGTCTCTTTAGGTCACCAACACCTGCATTACTCCAGACAACAGTAGTTCATTTGACTATGGATGAGAGCTTGTGAGATTTGTTTTAGAATTTTCTCTACCTATCCCATAGGTATAAACACTGGTAATGGCTCTACCTTTCCTTCTGATAGGCTTTGTTTGTCATATTACACCTAATTTATATGTACACCTATCCAATCCTTTCAACATGTAGGAGTGCTTAGTGTCGATTTAGGATTCAACATTTAAACTATGCAACACTCCCCAAATTTGCGAAAGGTAAACATTTTGTGTTCATAATGTTTTGTACGGTATGCCTTGACAAAAAACAAACAGAGTAAACATTAATTTTTTTATTCTTTGTTTTTCATTGCATGCAAAAATACAGTATCTCCCTTCTCACTATTTCTTACCCAGTCTACTCATCCATCTTCAAGCTTTCATCCCTTCCCTGCTCTTCTATCACCCTCTCAGTTCCACCTCCAGCTGGCTCCCTCTTTTTCCTCTTCTCCAGTCTCTTCCTCTCTTCTTTCCTCCTCTTTTCTCTCTTCTTCTCCTCCTTTCTATGAATCTTTCGCTCCTTCTACAGGAGCTCAGCTTTCTCTCTCTTTTTCAGCTCCTCAGACCACTTCTTCTCTTTCTTAATCCTGTCTTTCATCATGGCATTGTGTATCTTAATCAGCCCCTCTAACCTCTTTTTCTCTGTCTTTTCCTTCTCTTTTCTTTCCTTCTCTCTCTTTTTCTGTTCTAACTTGTCCCTCTTTTTCTCAGCCTTCATGGCTTTCTTTCGCTCTTTCTCTCTCGCCTTCATCTCCTTTCTCTCTTTCTCGTCACCGTTCAACATCTTATTCAGTTTCTTATTTTTCTAATTTTCCTCCATCTTTAAAAACGTGACTTTCTGCTTGAGGTTCATGGCCAGAAAGCCCACTCTTCCCAGGATGGTCTCTGCTCTCTCTGATGAAACCGTCCCATTGGAGCTCTTGGAATGGGCACGGTCCACCTCACGCTTCAAACCCTCCCTCGGGCTCACCTCCTCCTTGACGCTCCTCTCTTCACTCTCAATGTCAATGCCTGTCCAATAATCCTAACAGGAAGACATTGACTCTAGATGTAATATTGTTCCAATGTGGCACATTCAATACACATTTGAGTGATCAACATACATTGATGGCCTCATGGGGCACACAATTTGGAGGACAGTAATTGAGGTAACTTGTTTATTTGTATCCCAAACCGATTTTATAATAGCCATAGATGTTCTTCCTGGGTCCACACCAAACGTAATACAAATGTTAACCATAGTAAGGGGTGATGTTTTATACTATGAGCATAGAGTAGCAGGGTTGGGGTCAATTCCATTTCAATTCCAGTCAATTCAGGAAGTACTTAATTCAATGCTTTGAATTGAAATGGAACAGACCCCCAACCCTGTAGAGTAGTAGTGTAAAATAGGACACCTACCTTTGCTCTTCCAGCGTCCAGGGCCTGGGTTCCTCATCCTCTGACCTGCATATGGAGGCTCTCACTCTAACAGGCGTCTTAGTGGTCATGCAGAGCAGAGGGTTTGCCAGAGTTAAGTTAGCATCTGGGACCAGCTGGTGAGCATGAGGGCAGCGATCCACCTCTTCACTAGTGCCCTTCCCTTTCTGCTCTGGCTGCTTGTGGTCCTTTTCATGGATGCAAGCCAGGCTTGGAGGAAGTGCTACGACAGGGCTTTTATCACTCATCAGTTCCTCTCTCTTGACAGTGGATGCAACTGCACTTGCCTCTGTGTTAACTGAGCACTCTGTGGTGTCCTCAACTATCTCCTCTGGCTGCTTGTGGTCATTGTTGTTGTGAATGCATTGCAGACCTGGAGGACTTCTATCATCCCAGTTGTAAATGGCAACAGTTGCCTCTGTGTCGACTGAGCACTTTGTAGTGCACTCAACTGTCTTCCATAGCTGTTTGTGGTCATTGTTTTGGGTGCATGTCAGGATTAGAGGCAGTGTTGCAGGTGCAGGAGGACTTTTATTAGCCAAAAACACCTCTGTGTGTACAGTGGACATGGAAACGGCTGCTTCCCTGGCAACTGGACACTTGTTGGTGTCCTCTACTATCTCCCCTGGCAGATTGTGGACAGTGGATACGGAAACGGCCGCTTCCCTGGACACTTGAATCTTGGTGGTGTCCTCTACTGCCTCCTCTGGCTGCTTGTGGTCATTGTCTAGAATGTGTGGCAACATTGAAGGCAGCATTGGAGCCGGGCTTTTACATTTACATTTTAGTCATTTAGCAGACGCTCTTATCCAGAGCGACTTACAGGAGCAATTAGGGTTAAGTGCCTTGCTTAAGGGCACATCGACAGATTTTTCACCTAGTCGGCTCAGGGATTAGAACCAGCGACCTTTCGGTTACTGGCACAACGCTCTTACCCACTAAGCTACCTGCCGCCCCTTTTTATCACCCAACAGGTCCTCTCCCTGGACAATGGATGTGCCTGCAGTGATCGCTGTGGTAACGGAGGACTCGGTGGCATCCTCTTTTGTCTCCTCGGTCAGTTTGTGGTCAGAGTCTCGGATACATGGTGAGCTTGGAGGCAGTGCTGCAGGGTCAGGAGGGCTTTGATCAGCTGCCATGTCCTCTTTGAGGTGAGTGGACACATCATTGTTTGTTTCACTGATAACTGGACACTTGGTGGTGCCCTCTACTGCCTCCCCTGACAGTTTATAGTCAACTTCAAAGACAAGTGGCAGACTTGGAGGCAGCATTGGGACAGGGCATTTAGCTGTTGATCTGTACACTCCAAAATAAACAGTAGCTGTGCCTGCAGTGGTATCTGTAGCAACTGAGACCTCATAGGTATCCTCTACTGTCTGCTCTAGTGGCATGAAGTCATCGTCAAAGACTGTTGGCAGGCATGGAGGCAGCACTGAAGGAAGACGTCTAGCTGCCCATCGATTCTCTCCCTTGACAGTGGCTGTGGTAGCAGTGGCCTCTGTGGCAACTGGGCACTCTGTGGCTGAAACAGCAGGCTGGGAGGTTTCGAGGAAATTGAATGAATTGCCAATGAACCTCTGAGCCAGTGGTGGGAGGGAGTAAGGATATAATCTGTCCTCTTTCTTGACAATAGATATTGCCACTGGAGCAACTGAGACCTCAGTGGTGCCCGCTACTGTCTGATGTGGCTGCATGGAGTCTTCTTCAAAGAAGTGTGGCAGGTATCGATGCAGCATTGAGGAAAGATGTATATCTGTCCATAGGTCCTCTCGTTTACCTGTAGATACATCTGCAGTGGCCTCTGGGTCAACTGGGCATTCAGCAGACTGGCAGGTTTCAGGGACAAAGTATGAAAATACAATGAACCGCTGTGCATCCTGAGCGCGTATGGCCAATAGAGAGGGGGGATGCAACATGGTTGGTATAGGCCTTTGATTGGTGAAAGCCAGCTAAGTGTAAAAATACATGCCCTACACCCAGCATAACATTTGACATTTTAGCCATTTATCAAACGCTTTTATCCAGAATGACTTATAGTTAGTTAGTGCATTCAACTTAAGGTAGCTAGGTGAGACAACCACATAATCCTGATATGAACGTCTATGATAGAACGGTTGTTTATTTTTTATGACAAGACAACCATAAGAACTGAGGACATAAATACACTGAAACAGACAGACACGATACAACACATTTAGACAAGAACAGTTATAAGCATTGCCATGAGAACAGCGCCGGAGAAGATGGCTGCCGTTTTACAGCCCTCTAACCAATTGTACTATTATGTGTGTTTTTCCGCGTTATTTGTAATTTATTTTGTACATAATGTTTCTGCCATCGTCTCTTATAACCAAAAAGAGCTTCTGGATATCAGGACAGTGATTACTCACCTCGTATTGGACGAAGATTTTTTCTTCAACGAGGCGGCCGCGATGGATATAATACAGACACCCGACATGGCCCAAATCCCCGTCATTCGCGTGAGGAAGAGACGGAGATATCGTGGACGTAGATCGGGGTGCCTTGTAAGGATCCGATGGCGAGCGAGTAAACTGCCTCTTCCATCAATCCTATTAGCCAACGTTCAATCATTTGAAAATAAATTGGATGATTTAAATTACGGTTATTCTACCAACGGGACATTAAAAACTGTAATATCTAATGTTTCACAGAGTCGTGGCTGAACGACGACAATGATAACATTCAGCTAGCGGGCTATACGCTACATCGGCAGGATAGAACGGCTGACTCCGGTAAGACAAGGGGTGGCGGTCTGTGTATATTTGTAAACAACAGCTGGTAAACAAAATCAAAACTAAGGAAGTCTCGAGGTTTTGCTCGCCTGAGGTAGAGTATCTTATGATAAGCTGTAGACCACACTATTTACCAAGAGAGTTTTCATCTATATTTTTCATAGCTGTCTATTTACCACCACAAACCAATGCTGGCATTAAGATTGCACTGAATGAGTTTTACAAGGCCATAAATCAACAGGAAAACGCTCATCCAGATGCAGCGCTCCTAGTGGCCGGGGACTTTAATGCAGGGAAACTTAAATCCGTTCTACCTAATTTCTACCAGCATGTTAAATGTGTAACCAGAGGAAAAAAAAAAAACTCTAGACCACCTTTACTCCACACACAGAGACGCATACAAAGCTCTCCCTCGCCCTCCATTTGGCAAATCTGACCAAAACTCTATCCTCCTGATTCCTGCTTATAAGCAAAAACTAAAGCAGGAAGCACCAGTGACTCGGTTAATAAAAAAGTGGTCAGATGACGCAGATGCTAAGCTACAGGACTGTTTTGCTAGCACAGACTGGAACATGTTCCGGGATTCTTCAGACAGCATTGAGGAGTACACCATATCAGTCACTGGCTTCATCAATAAGTGCATCGATGATGTCGTCCCCACAGTGACCGTACGTACATACCCCAACCAGAAGCCATGGATTACAGGAAACATCCGCACTGAGCTAAAGGGTAGAGCTGCCGCTTTCAAGGAACGGGACTCTAACC